>NC_079417.1:25014722-25324722 GCF_026213295.1 Gadus chalcogrammus | reverse complement strand
GGTGACACACATCTACCAGCGTTTACATCTGCTGTTCGTCTCCAGTTTCGAAGTCTTGGTTTACTTATTGCTGCTGTTTGGTATAAATAATTCGTATTTTAGCAGACGCATTTATCTAAAGCGACTTCCGGTGAACATAATTACACCAGACACCAACACGACGTTGGTTCACGCCCTGTTATTAAAAAACAAACGCACTACAACAACAGTGGACATGTCGTTAGGAGGTGCACAGTGAGAGGGTGAGGACATCTTGCCTTAAAGAGGAATACAGATAACGTCCACAGAGTGTGGACGTTGAGTTTCGAACCCAGGACATTTTGGCTGACCACGACTATACCTTGTAGGCTATGTCGTTTTATATCGACATGAACCAAAGCTTGCTGCAATAAGATTGTTAGTATTATGGCAGACGCATTTACCTCAAGCGACTTACAGGCTGACCAATACAATTAAGCATACTCACTTCCTGCTACAATAACCTTGATGTCCTTCCATGGTCCTCAGGGTTTGAAGCTGACCTTGTACCAGTACAAGACATGTCCATTCTGCAGCAAAGTGCGAGCCTTCCTGGACTTCCAGGGGCTGCCCTACGAGGTAGTGGAGGTCAACCCCGTCATGAGGAAGGAGATCAAGTGGTCCACCTACCGGAAGGTCCCCATCCTCATGGTGGATGGAGATGTGGTACGACCGTCCACAATCCCGGGGCCCCTTAAGCACCCTAATTGGGCCCTTAAGCACCCTACTTGGACTCTTAAGCACCCCATTGAGCCCCTTATGCACCCTATCGGGCCCCTTAAGCACCCTATTTGCCCCTTAAGGACCCTACTGGGCCCCTTAAGCCTCCTATTTGGCCCCTTAAGCACCCTATTTGCCCCTTAAGGACCCTACTGGGCCCCTTAAGCCCCCTATTTGCCCCTTAAGCACCCTATTGGACCCCGTAAGCACCCTATTTGGCCCCTTAGGCACACATGGATGTATTCCTGGGTACCCAAGGCCCACTGCCTGGGCTGCTCTGGCTGTTAATTTTCTCTTGTTTCTTGTTTCCTAGCAACTGAATGACTCATCCGTTATCATCAGCTCCCTGAAGACCTACTCAGTGACCAAGTGAGTGTGTGTGTGTGTGGGTTTCTTAAAATGATTGTTTTCTATGTGTGTATTGTGTGATATAATGTGTATTGTGTACTATAATGTTTTGTGTGTCAGGAAGAAGTCGCTCGCTGAGGTGTTGGGGTACTACCCGGAGATGCGATCGAAGAATGACAGCGGGAAGGAGGTGACGGAGTACAGCAACAAGTACTGGCTGATGCTGAGTCAGGAGGAGACCCAGGACCTCTACCCCCAGAAGGAGGCGCAAAAGTACGCCTCCCCCCGACCCCCATAGCATTGACCACCTCCTCCGGAGAATGATTTCCACCTCCTTCAGCTTCATGCTACGTTGTGCTGCTAAATGCTCTGTGTTTCTGAATGTTATGTTGCTGAACGCTCTGTGTTGCTGAACCCTCTGTGTTGCTGAACGCTCTGTGTTGCTGAACGCTCTGTGTTGCTGAACGCTCTGTGTTGTTGAACCCTCTGTGTTGTTGAAAGTTGTGAAGCTGAACCCTCTGTGTTGCTGAACGCTCTGTGTTGCTGAACGCTCTGTGTTGCTGAACGCCGCCCGTCTGTCTCCCTGCAGGGAGGAGATGAAGTGGCGCCAGTGGGCGGACGATTGGCTCGTTCACCTCATCTCACCCAACGTGTACCGGACCCCCAGTGAGGCCCTGGCCTCCTTTGACTACATCGTGCGAGAGGGGAAATTTGGGAGCTTCGAGGGATTCTTCGCCAAGTATGTTGGTGCCACCGCCATGTTCCTGATCGCCAAGAGACTGAAGAACAAGTGAGTCTGACCAGGTGGTGAGGTGCTGGGATGAGTCAGTGTTCATTCACGACAAGAGATGAGCATCGTCCTATGCAATTCCTTTTGGAAATGTTTTATTTTGCTCTGGAAGCTCCTTGGAACTAGCCTCACAAAAACAGCCTTTAAATCTGCAAAGCCCACCTCCGGTTTGGCCTCAAGATAAGAGTCTGGAACCAGTCGGCAGATTGGGGCCTAAAAACATTCAATCTGGCAACACGATCTCCTCAGAAGGACGGCACCTTCCACTGCACAGTGTCCCCATCACTGCACTGGGATATCGGGATTGATGAGGGAAGGGGCCAGAGGGAAGAGTGCCACCTATTGGCCACCACCCGGCCGACACCACTTACAGCACCTGGTATTCCCAGGCGGTCTCCCATCCAAGTACTAAGCAGGCCCGACCCTGTTTAGCTTCCGAGATCAGACGAGATCAGGCGTTTTCAGGGTGGTATGACCTAGCATTGTGTTCTTTCCAACAACAAATAATATTGATCCACCCATCAGTGACTTTCCTTTTGAGGAGACATGGTACATAAAAGGGGTGTAGAATTTTTATCCAGAATAATCTTTATTTCTTATTTTTACTTTTATGCTTTATTATAGAGTGAGATAGACAGGAAGGTATGGGAGAGAGAGAGGGGAGGCGATGCAGCAAACGACCACGGGCAGGATTCGAACCCCGGTCGCTGCGATTACAACTGTGCCTTAATGGTACGCGCTCTACCCGGTGAGCCACTGGCAACCCCCCCAGAAACATCTCTTGATGCCCAGAGTGTCTTCCCTGCAGGTACCACCTCCAGGACGACGTGAGGCAGGACCTCTATACGGCCGTCAACGACTGGGTGGCCGCCATCGGCAAGAAGAAGAACTTCATGGGCGGGGAGCAGCCCAACCTGGCAGACCTGGTGAGACAGCAAGGGGAGGGCCTTTCACCGAAGATGGGTCACGATCCACCTTGGGGTTGGGCTATGGTCTGCGACACCCAGAGTGCCTGTACATTGTCATTCTGTCTGTGAGATTGGGTCACCGTGAAATTGTTCTTTTCAGGTCCCGAGGTGAAAAGTTCTTAAGTACTGTTGTGTAAGTCTGTTGTGTCTCCATGGCAACTATGTGCCGGCTCATCCATCCACTCCCGTGTCCCAAAATGTATTTAACTCAGCGGGTCGAGTCGAGCTGTTCCCAGGACTGACTGGTCTCTCACTCCCACCAGGCAGTCTTTGGGATCCTGAGGGTAATGGAGGGGCTGCAGGCCTTTGAGGACATGATGGAGAACACCAAGGTGAAGCGCTGGTACCAGCGCATGGAGACGGCCAGGCTCAACCCCCAGGACCTCCAGCTCTGAACCAGGGGCTCCACACCCTTAACCCAGACCCTTTCTCCTCCTATGTCCCAGACCCTAAGAATAGCTAAGGCAATTGGCACAGTTCTACACTCGTTGCCCCAGCAGGGCACAGTAAGCTCGTCGTCCTCACTATGAGGGTGTTTGTTTTAGGTGTCAGAGCAGACCAAACTAGTAACATGGATCCTCTGCTTGTTCAGAGGAAAACATGGTCAGACTTTGCGGTTACATTGATAATTCTTCCTCAAATTGGAAATGCAATACATTAGTGTGTTTGTTGGACTCTGGTAGTAAGTATTCCAATTCCAGTTTGGCTGTAAACTATATGCTTGTCTGCAAACAATTCTAAATATTGTTAATTACTGTAAAGATATTGAATAAAGACATGATGCTGCATGAGGATAACTTCATTTGTGCAATATTTAGCCATCAAGAGATGATTTAATAACTCTAACTTCAGCTGCTTCCTTCAGGAGGAACAGCGTCCGTCCCTGTCTCCTTTCATACCCGCCGCTCACTGCACACAGACGCACAGCCTATTCCGAATTCCCGTTCATATTTTAACATTCATGCAGTACTTCGTGTGACCACAGATGGTATAGGTTTTCACTTAAAGGGGTGATATCATGCTTTTTTCCATTTACCGTTATATGAAGAATGTATACATGTTTTACGTCTGCTGAGCTAGAATAATTTAATTCTGAGCCAGGGGGAGGATTCGCACCCACCGAGAACGCCCCTCAATAAATGTGTGAAACAGCTTGCTCAACACTGCTCAAACTTTGCAGTGTTGAAGTGCATAAGTCCCGCCTCCCGGCTACCCGCAATCTTAACTTTTTTAGGGGGGGGGGGGGGGGGGGGATTTGCTGACACACGCGCAAAGTGTTCGTCCAATTGCAAGAGTGGGTGTGCTGACTGTTCCCAGCAGACTGGGCTGCTCGGGAGGGGGGCCTTTAAGCGACAAGATTCAAAACAACGTTTTTGAAAGATGCTGAAATTGGATTTGCAGAATTGAGCAGTGAGAATAATAAGGGGTGTTTTTAACATACAGGCTTGTAACCCTATTCTAGTTGCTCCAAATGCAATTATTAACCCTAAAAAAAGCATGATATAAGATCTTTGAATAAGTTCCTCAAGAGGATTTGAATTGATTTTTTCTGACCTGGTACCTACAGATCATTGATTTATTTAATAATCAAATTGAGCAGGTGAGACCATTAGACGTTAAAATCTCAGTACATTCAGGGTTGCATTAGATAATACGAATCATCTCTAAACAGCTTTATATAAAACCATGATCCAAGACACTATAGGCTGTACAATAAATTGAGGCTGATGCCTAGGCTTTGACCCACCATTTTCTTGTTCTACCATCAGTGTTTTTGTGAGCAAGAGTGGAGAGTATTTAATTACTGAACAATTAAATTTGATAACGTGCTGCAACTCTTCAGCAGATCTAACTCATGTTTTAACCATAGCCTGGTCCATAAAACAAACATGACAAACCACCAGTACACAGTCTGACAGGTTGTCTCAAAAAACACATGACTCTGCCCCAAGCGCAAAGATTCGACACACACCAAAATAAAAAAATAGTTAAACTATAAAAAGGGAAGGGGATCTCAGCCCAGCCAGAGAGAGTCTGCTTCGATGAGCTCCAAGTAGAGCTGGTTCAAGTCTATCAAAAATTAGGAGCATCCAGGTTAGATCCGGACTTCCATGTTGGCTCAATACCTCCAGAACTCTGAGGTGAGGTATCCTTTAGGAGGGCTGATCTGACGGCTTCGCAAGGACCCCTGGAGAACAAACGAGAACATCATGCATATTAGATATCAAAACATAACCAAACATTAAAAGACACAAATTCAACCAAACAACTCAGATGCTACATCCAACATAACAGAGAAAGTCCAGCATTCTATCCAAATGTCTGACCCACTGCTAGAGGTCTAAATCCGTTGAGCCAAAACCACTGAACCTAGATCAGTACTCACCTCAAGGAACTGCTTAAGTCTCATGACGGAACCCATCTGACCAGCGCTGGTGATCACCTGGATCCTGAGGAACACACCCAACCAGAACGTTAGAGAACCGCAGAGAGGCTGAGGTTCCTCCTCAGTGGAAGTCCATTTTATTTGACTGGGTGGTGGCAGTGTGGGCAGGTGCCAAGTCCTGCAGGATAATGAATTCAGCATCTCCATAAAGCGTCAGCAGAAGGAAGCATGAAATGCTCCAAAACATCTTGGTGACGGCTGCGTTGACTTTGGACTTGATAAAACACAATCAACGCCCATGTCATCACCAGAAGATGACATGGCACCCCAAATCATCACTGACTTCACACTGGACTTCAAGCAGCTTGGAATCTGTACCTCTCCATTCTTCCTTCAGAAACTTGGACCTTGATTTCCAAAGGAAATGAGCGACAGACCAGTTCTCTTAGCCTAGGTAAGACACTTCTGACGTTGTCGCTGGTTCGATACAATGAATTCGGTGACAGTTGTACTAGCCCATGTCCTGGATCCGTCTGTGTGCAGATGCTCTTGATGCATTGCCTTCTGCCTCAGTCCACTCCTTGTGAAGCTCCCACACATTTTTCCTTCCACTCAACTCTCAAGTTTCTTTAGCGATGACCTTTTGAGGCTTAGCCTGCTCGTGGAGGGTATCAATGATGTTCCTCTGCACAACTGTCAGCAGTCCAGACTGAGAGACCATTAAAATGCTCAGGAAACCTTTGAAGGTATTTTGCGGTAGTAAGCTGATTAGTGTGTGACACCTTGAGTGGAACTACAATATGGAACTTTTTCAAAATATTCACATTTTCTGAAATACTGAATTCTGGGATTTCATGAGCTGCAAACCATAATTATCAAGAATAATACAAATAAAGGCTTCAAATATTTAGCTTTGGGTTAATGAATATGTAATATATTAATTTCACTTTTTAAATTGAATTATTGAAATTAATTACGGTAACTTTTCCACAATATTATAATTTATTGAGATGCACGCATGCGGGGAAGGTTGACTTGTTATGTGTATATATACACACGTGTGTGTGTGTGTGTGTGTGTGTGTGTGTGTGTGTGTGTGTGTGTGTGTGTGTGTGTGTGTGTGTGTGTGTGTGTGTGTGCCTGTACCTGGGGAAGTACTCCTCATGGATGAACATGAGGAGTTTCCAGAACTGACCCTGGTACTGCTTCATCAGGGCGTGACCACAAACCTGTGAACACAGCAAAACACCTTGATGCAAAAAAACATCAGGTCCATTCCAACAACACACCTGTACATCAGAGATGGAAATTAACTTTTTTGCCCACTAGCCACTGTGGCAGGTAATCTACCAGCCACTATTTATACGCTATATATTTTTTTAATATATGCGTACATTTTAAACAATAGTAACAATAGATAAGAAAAGGCTATTGGTTAAGCAATACAAGTAGAGGCATGTACTTGAACTTTATACCCTGAACTTTTAAACCTTGCGAATGTGCAAAAACATAATTTTATATGTATGTGGCATAGGCCAATGCTGTGGTAAAGTGTGTAAAGTATGAACAAGTGTTTCTTTCTGTTCAATAGTCTAGATATAACTTTATCAATCCCCTGTAGGAGAAATTTGTTAATGTTTGTCCCTATAAAACAATAATGGTAAAAAAATAAATACAAAACACGACGGTAACTGAGTAAGTCAAACCGTCCAATCTGAAGGCTCTGCTTAACCACTGCCCCTACTCACTTCCACCAATGCAAAGCGAACAGAACCGATTAGGGGAGAGCGTAGCCTAACTAGTTTGTGAACGACCCAGAGAAACGCAACGCAAATTCAATGTGAACATGTATGAGGCTTTAATAAAATCCTGGACGATTTTGAAATTCCGCAAAACATTTTTTAAAAGTGTCTCAAAAAGAGGGCATGTCCGGGCAAAAGAGGACGTCTGGTTACCCTATGTACGGGAAACACATTTGATTCCTAACTGTAACACTTTTAAATAGCGGCCCAAGTTGTTGGGCGCTATACTGGTAATTTCTCTGCGTGAGAAATACGAAGTGTGGCGTGTGAGCGTGTGCATGGGTTGAATTCAAGCCCCCAGGAACAGTGCATACTTACGCAATCCACCAGTGCTCAGCGGCCAAGCCTGGTATTGCAGCTGTTTTAAAGCGGGCTGTGGACGGGTCCCTCGATTCATAGAGCCCAGAAGTAGATATCTCCGTTCACTCCAATACAAGTGGGGAACAAGAATGTGTCTCCGCAGAAAATGACTGGATATTAATCAAAGGTTCATAATTATCTTTATTCCATACTTAAAAAATGTAAGTTTTCTCTTTTCAAAATGCCACCTCAAGCGTTTTCTTAGCCGTTTTATGTTATTATTTTTTCCTGGAGGAGGGGTGGGTAGCTGAAAGGAGTCGTAGTGAAACAAATGTTGTTTCGCACCCAGGCCAGCCCCCTATATAAGTATCTGACCGTGCGCACAGCGTCATTCAGGGCAGCAACCTCTTCTCGCTCACCGCAGAAGGGTAATCCGGTGAGATACCTCACTCATGCTATCAGAGAACCGGGGTTACGTCGTAACCTTAAGTTCTCTTTCAAGCAATCGTGAGGTATCTCACATATGGGATATGTTTACTCTCGTATTGCCAGACAGGCCAACCTCAACGATACGTGACCATTCCAATCATGACAGAGCATCCTGCGCTCCCTATGAGTTCACATTCAAAACAGCATGAGCCAAGCGAGGCGCAGTAACGTCAAGTCTGTAAAACCTCATGAACGTAGTGGGTGAAGCCCAAGAAGCGGATTCACAGACCTCCTGCAACGAAACCCCTTTAAACAAGGCCCACGACGTGGCAACGCCCCTTGTTGAATGCGCATGCAAACCAACAGGCACCTCCCTTTTGCTGAATGAGCCAAAGTTATAGCCTCAACAACCCAGTGTGATAAACGCTGCTTTGTGATAGGCTTACCCTTGTGAGGGCCAGACCATGAGACGAACAGTTGATCCGCTTTCCTAAACGATAGAGTCCTTGGCTTGACACATAAGTTCTCAGAGCGCGCACAGAACACAACGTACGTAGCCTCTGTTGTTCCGCAGAGGTGAACGGCGGAGGGTAGAAAGCATTAAACTCCATGGAAAGGCACGAGTAGGACGTGTCCATGACCTTAGGAATATACGCCGGGTTCGGCCATAGCAAAATAACGTAGAGTCCCCAGAGCCAAACTGCATACATGACGAATGCACCGACAAAGCGTGTAGATCATCAACTCGTTTTGCTGAGACGCACACCCGTCCAAGCTTTCTATCCTTCGTGTTAGGAGGGGGAGAAGTTTGGAGACTGGCAAGTTGTATCAAAGACACCCCACTTAGCCTCATAAGGCGCCCTTGCGCTTTGGATGGTCATTATAACATTCTGTGGCAGGCCACATGACGTTAGATTCATCCTTTCCCAGAGAGCCAGACGTTCTGGGTAGGGATGAAAAATTTCCCCCCGAGCCTGGGATAACAGATCCTTGCGCAGCGGGAGTCGCAGCGGCTGTGAATAAAGCATTTGCGTTATCTCCGCCAACCAATGTTTCTGAGGCCAATTCGGCGCTACCAGAATAGCAATTAGACCCTCGTTCCTCACTCTGTCTAATGTGGGGGTTATCAGAGCCAACGGGGGAAATGTGCGTGGCCACGGGTGCACCAATGTGTCCACCCCGAGCGGAGCCTCTGGATCATTCAGAGAAAAGAACAGGGGACATTGTGTGTTCTCTCTGGAGACAAACAGGTCTACTGACGGGCACCCGTAGCGGTTCCGAATCAGTTCCATCACCTCCTGGTGAAGTCTCCACTCTCAATAACAAGGGTGCCCTCGTGAGAGTAAATCTGCGCCGTGGTTCATCACTCCAGGCACATGCGTTGCCCTGAGTGAGAGTAGATTGGCGCTGCTCCAGAGGATCAGTTTGTGTGCCAGCCTGTGTAGTTGAGGGGAGGGCAAACCTCCCTGCTTGTTGATGTAGGCCACTACCATTGTATTGTCTGTCCTTACCAGAACATCAGCGCCCGTTACATACGGCAGAAAATTTCTCAGCGCCAGGAACACTGCCATAACTTCGAGAACATTAATGTGAACAGAGTGCAGTTCCGATCTCCATTGGCCGTTCACCGATCGCCCTTCGTGGGTGGCACCCCACCCCCATAGAGACGGGTCGGTGGTAACCACCTTGCTCGCACATATCGTGCCAAGTTTCACGCCCTGTGTAAGGAAATACGGATGCTTCCACTGGCGAAGCGCCAGCGTCTACTGGAACAAATATGCGGCGGTGTGCATGAACTCGTGGGTCCAGACCGAGTCTCGACACCCAACGTTGAAAACCCCTCATATACAGCCTGCCAAGGGCAACGCCATTCTGTGACAATCTCTTAATGTGACATAATTCCCCCTGCGAAATAAAGTGAGACATGCATGCATCGACTTCACTCTGTCCGGAGTTAGTCAAGCCCTCATTGTGACTGAGTCCAGAGACAGCCCGATGAAAGTTATTGACTGAGAAGGGGTCAGTACACTCTTCTTCAAGTTGAACCTGAACCCCAGCGATGACAAGTGTGCCATTGTGTGTTCCGTATGAACAACTGCATCCTGTGCTGAACTCGCAGCCAGGAGGAAGTCGTCTATAAAGGTTGCCAGACTAATCCCTTTCGTACTGAGTGGACCTAACGCTTCTGTGCATTTCACAAAGACTCGCGGGCTTAGTGACAGGCCGAAAGGAAGAACCGAAAACTCGGAAATCACCCCTTGAAAGGCAAATCTGAGATACTTTCTGTGCCGGGGGTAGATTTGGATATGCTAATATACGTCGGCCAGGTCCAGGGTGGTGAACCAATCGCCTGGACGTACGAACCTCAGCAGTGCTGAATATGTCAACATCCGAAATCTGTATCGTCTGAGATGCGTATTCAACTCTCTTATGCCGCTTTTCCACTGCATGGTACCAGCTCGACACGACTCGACTCGACTCGACTCGCCTTTTTTGCGTTTCCAACGCGAAAACATGGTATCTGGTACCTGAAGTGGCTGCTTTTTCTAGTACCGCCTCGCTCTAGGTTCCAAGCGGCTGAGCCGATGCTAAAAGGTGACGTCGGCAGACGGCCGGCCACTGATTGGCCAGAGAGTGTGACGAAGTCACGAGAGCGACATGGCAACCATGCTGGTAACAGCCATAGCAGCGCCGCAGCCAACATATTCCACTTCTTCAACATGCCAGCTAATAATACGAACACGAATACCATCGCATCGATGTTCTCCATTGTTGTTATGTGGGTTCTGTCCATGTCTGGGTTACGTAGGTGTCGTTTGCGTCGCGTACAAAAATACGTCACGGCCCTTTCGCGCAGCCGACCCCGCCCACGTCCCGGAGGTACTATTTGCGGTGGAAAAGGACCCGCGCTGCTACCGTGTCGAGTCGTGTCGTGTCGAGTCGAGCTACATGTGCGGTGGAAAAGCGGCATTAGATCCAATATGATCTCATGCCCCCTCCTTTTTTCTTTATTAATGAAATATCTTGAGTAGAACCCGCTCATTGCTTGAGCTGGTGGAACCACTTGAATCGCACGTTTCTCCAGTAGAGACTTTATCTCTGCTGCAAGAAAGTTGAGCCGCTTCCCCCACTGCCAGCGAGCCTATTATTCTCGTGAAACTTGGAGGGGAATGCATAAACTGGATTCTGTACCCTTTCCCTATGGTCTTCAGAATCCAGCCAGTGCTGCATTCGCTGTACAAGTGAGCCCACTGCCGGCGCCAGTGCCACAGGTGGAGCAAAGCCGCCCCCTTGTGGCAGGGAGCGTTGCTTCCCCGTTTATAGCCTGCTCCGACAAAGAGCTTATATGGCTTATTTTTTGTCTTTTTTCAAAAGCAGTGCCCTCGGCCCTCGGGCTGGATGCACTAGGGGGTACAATTTTAATGCTGTAAACATGTTTGTGCTTTCGACAGTGGAGGGGTTCTGTAACTGTAAACCGTCCTGAGTCGCAACGGCAGACTCTTCGGACATACCCCTTTGCTGTGGGAGAGGAGCGTGCGTCTGGCAGACACGTTTTCCCTCTCCCGGCAGCGAGCTAGGTGGACTGCTTAGGCCCCTTGCCCGGGCGTGGGCGAAGTGGCGCTGGCTTGCCTCCATGTTGATCCACTGGTGCAGCTGGTTTGTTGGCCCACGCAGCCCCAGCCTCAGTCTTAGGTTGAGCTGGAGGTCTGGGGTGCGAACCGGACATCTCGGAATCTTGTAGTTCGGCGGAGGCCGCGCCACCGCCTGTGCAAAGGATGGCCGGGAAGTCGGAGCGGGAGGAGGCTGCGTCTCCCTGGGCATGCAGGTCTGCAGAGCCTCACCCTCCCGTTTCTTTTCCTCACAGCGGCGTTGCATGGTGGTCATAGCGGGGCCGAACAAGCCCTTTGGATCCACCGCTACGTCGAGGAGCTGGACTTTCTCGCGGTGAGAGAGGCTGGATAAATTGAGCCAACATGCTCTCTCCTGCGCCACCATGATGCCCATAGCCCTTCCAGAAGCCTGCACGGCGCACCGGTAAAGACAGAGGCATAGGTCGGTCACGACACACATCTCGTCCCAGAGTTTGCGGTCTATGTCTCCCGATCCTGACATCTCGTCCTGTAGCTTAGCCTGATACGCCATCAACATGGACGATGCATTGAGGGCTCGCACACGAAGAGCCACAGACTTGTATGCCTTGTCGGTCATAGAAGACTAGAAACCGTCCGTCTTCGATGGGAAGCTCGGTGCGGACGATGTGGATAGGGCTTTCTGACCCGGGTGGAGATGTTGAGCAACCATCGGCTCCACAAGTGGCAGCTTGAACAGTCCTCTTTCTTCCATGTCTACGCATTCCAGCGTGGCTCCCCCCTGGATCGGGCTCTTCGATGAGAACGGCTGCGACCAGGTGCGGGTAGCCTCTTCCACACACCCGGGGAATAAGGGGAGAAGTTGTCTCTCCGCGTTTTCACCCGGGGTAAACGCTTGCCTTCGTACCGGGAACCTGGTCATCAACCGGGTACCGGGCTCATCGCCCTTAGGTCCCCCTGCTCCATCCTTTCACCCCAGTTGGTGCTTGCGCCCGCTGTGGCTACTTGGGTATGGCCGCTAGGAATGGGGGCCTCCGACAGCAACGGCTCTTCTTCTGTCAGGCTAACATGGTGAGCTAGCCGACGCCGGAGACTTTTCATTGGGAGTCGTGCGCAGTGGTCGCAGGTACCCATAAGAGCTAGTGCTTCTCGGGCATGTCTCAGCCCGAGGCACTCATTGCAGATGAGGTGGGTATCTCTCTCAGATATATGGTTCCCTCCAACGCACACCCGTCCAAGCTTTCTATCTTTCGTGTTAGGAGGGGGAGAAGTTTGGAGACTGGCAAGTTGTATTATTTTATTGAAGCTTTGCAGCCGATTCGGTTTAGCTTCCCAGCTAAACGTGCAGCTTTCCAGCTACATGATTGAGTTAGCTTTGCAGCTAAATGTTCCCGGTGACTAATGTTTGGATACAAGCTAGTCACTGTAGAAGCGAGTAACCACTGTTGGAAACAGGCTGGTTAAAGATAGTTGTTTGGTGACAAGCCTCTCTGTCGACAACCGCTTAGTAGGCACTAGCGCCCGGCGAGCGAGTGGTAAACTCACTCTGTGGACAGTAGCATAGAACCTTGGCACTTAGCAGTATCGTCGCTCTTTACTTCTGAGCGAGACGAGGTAATTGAATGACGCTGTACGCACGGTCAGATAATTATATAAGGGGCTGGCCTGGGTGCGTCAGACGTGGCCAGCCAATCATGGCTGGCGTAGTGATAAAGTGCTTCTGAGGGATACGTGGAGAGGCGTACCCATATGTGAGATACCTCACAATTGCTTGAAAGAGAACGGGTGCATTACGGTATCATATTTATAATATTGTTAATAGCCTAATAAACATTTCAGTAGCGTTAGTATTTAATTTTTCATTTGCTTGTTTAGCTGTGTATGGCAGTTAACAATGTTGGTGTATTACAATTATTTATGTGGGTAAGCTACTCCAACCTCATTGCTGATCGATATGTTACCATTTATTTGTATATACATTATTGATTGCATTTTTAGTATATAGTTGGATGGAATCTGTTTCTTAAGCAATAACATTGAACTGTATTTTCGCCTTAGGCCTACATAGATTTACTATGTTGTTGGTGTTACATGTTAAATGGAGCAATCTTTCATACTTAGAAGTTAAATTATACTTCCATGCAGGGTTTGAGTTATGATTCCATTTTTGTGGGGGTCTCTTGAAGTTGTTAACCGAGGAGGGGGAGGGGGGGGAACCGTACCTTGCGCTGGTTTGTTGACGGGGGGGGTGCTAAAAAACAAGAATATTTCTGCATCCGGTACATCATGAACTAGGGCGTGGCTAGGCTCCCATGATGCGGAAGCATATCTCTCCTTGATGTTGCCCTGCGCCATTGAGCAGTTTACATAGGAATGAATGGGCGCCATTTTGGAATCCGGTGTCCATTCTATATTCTGTCCATGGGGAAAGCCCCAGGAATCTCCCACTTCCGGCTTCCATGAAAGAGAACCAAACTAATTCGCACAAAAGCGTTCATGCAAATCTAGCATTAAAGGTTATTTAAGGAAGTTCTCTCCAAACACGCTGAAAGTAGTTCGCTAGTAGTAGCGCTTTCATTTGCAGTGTCAGAGAATTCTGAGAAATCTGAATGCTGACTTAAATTCTCAGAATCCTGACACTGCAAATTATTGTGCGCCACAGAACTTCCACAACTATGCCCATGTTCCTGACTGCTATATACAAAACCATTTATAGCGCATCAGCTGGGTAGTGGTAGTCGCCCTAAATGCAGCTTTAATGCGGGCTCTGATTCTGAATGAATAAATAAAGGGAACTGAAATCTAAAGAAGACACGTGGTTTTGATGTACCGGTGAATTCCAGCTGAAAGTGGAACATTGCTGCCATCATGGGAAATTAATGTAGCCTAGGCCTATTGTAAGTAGCTTTCAATTCCTTGTTCTTTTGTTGAACATATCCAATTGGTATGTGTAGAACTTCCCAGTAAGTGTTACTGTTACTTTATTATTGGAAGTGATAGATGTTATAATTACGTATTTGAGGAAATAAGTACCAACATTTACCACCTTATTCCAAATGCAGGCATATTTTATGTTGTATTTTATATATGTTATAATTATACCAGGTTACAGGTTTGTTTATTGTCCTTCCTGATAGGGGTGCAACGGATCACAAAGCTCACGGTTCGGATCGGGTCACGGTTTTTGAGTCACAGGTCGGATCATTTTCGGATCAACAACAACAATAAAGATAACAAGACAAGTGCCTTTAAATAAAATCTTCAACTGTGTAAAAACAAAATAAAGTGAAAAATTAGGTAATAATCCTGCTTCATTTAAGCATGGTCAATATTTAAAAAATGTGCAATCTGATGCATTATTCCTTCTTCTTTTTATCATGGATAGGATAGTAAATAATCCCTAACCCTGGATTTACAATTCAGGATGTCTGCATTGCCTGGGGAGAGTTTAGAGTCTACACTCTCCCAAGGCAATGCAGACATCCTTATCTTCTTTTTTTTAGTTTGGTAGCGAAATACAGTTTCTGTGGTGTTTTATTTGGCATTTTGTAAATCCATTGATTTCGGTTGGGAGACTCATTGCTCATTGCAAGGGGGGTTGTAGTCTTTTCGCTCGGTTCTAGCCCTACTGTTGATACGGCGAACTGAGCGAAAAGACTACAACCAAACCTAAATAAGTCCGGTTCCGGTTTAAGTTTCAATGGGATTTACGGAACGCCAAATAAAACACAACATAAACTGTATTTCGCTACGATACTTGATGATGTTGTTAATACCGGAATTGTCCTCTAAACATGCGCTGATCACGTCAACGAACAACTTTTTTTTTTTTATCAGCCGATCCGCGGATCACTTGAGTCCCGAACTGTGATGGTTGATCCGTACGGATCACGGGAAACCCGTGAACCGTTGCACCACTACTTCCTGATCTCCATACTGTGTGTCTGTGTATGCGCGATTAGTCCCAGTGCGCAGGTGGCCACGCCTTTAGGTCGCATTTTATACAATTGATGGTCAGGACTAGTACGCCTTGCCGGTGAGTGATTATAAACTAGCATGCTAGTAACTGAAATCAAGAATTAATGTCACGGGAATGTTTGTATAATTTCATTGGTTAATTATGGGTTTTGTGTTTGTGTTTTCTTTGCAGGTTTACAACCTATCTATTTATCTGTCTAACTAACAGTTATTTCAACTTGAGAGGCTAGCGTAACTTGGTAGTCAGGCTACGGAGTGCGTGGGTGATTATTGTTTGTGTGAGTGCAATAAAAGTCCATAAAGTTACTCGAGTTGTATCCGCCGTACTTATCCTGAAACCCTTCCAGTGGGGCGTTTATTGAGCTATAGTAGGTAGCTTAGTGAAAACTGGACAGTTGTAAACCGTCGTCGGAGCCGTGCCGGAGATTGCACGGGCCCCGAGCGGAGGAGCCATCGTTGATGACCGGCGCCGGGAGCGGAGACCCGGAGTCAGTAACGCCACTATAACGGAGGAGCCGAAGCCAAGAGCTAACGGGTCCGTTAAAGGGCTGAAGAACTTCCACAACCGTGAGTAAGGCTGTGTGGATGATATTAAAGCCGCAGAAGGAATAAAGTGACTTTGTTAACAACGCCGCAACCAGCCATAGCAACCGGGGAAAGACGCCTGTCGTTCGCGGGAAGACGTCTGTGTCGTTCACGGACGAGTCGTTCGTTTTGAACGAATCTTTTGGACGAGTCGTTTAAATGAATCCTTTTGGCTAAAAGGTGATTTTAGTGATTCTGTTCACCTAGAGAAGACAAAATGGCGGATGACAAGCCAGACCTAGAGAGCTTAAAGCGGAGCCGTCACATGCGCAAAGAAACTTTACAACAAGAATAAACCGCCTTGATGTTAGTGTTGGTCGTTTACGTGAAGTTGAGTTGTCAGAAGAGTTGGCGAGATTGAAGGATGATTATGACAAACTCCTCGATGTCGGTAATGAATATATCGACGCACAGAGCCAGATAGACCCTACAGGTGACGACAGTGAGTCGCGGGACGCCTTGGTGAAGAGAGATGCCAGTGAGCAAAGGTTCCTTGAAACTGAGGGCAAGATCATGGAAATGCTGTGGTCCAAGTATGCAGCGCCGGACATAGATGCTCTCGTAACACAGTTCAAGTCTGCCTTTGATCAGGCTGAGGCGCTCAGGAAAAGTATAGTAGTGCCATGGACGCAGCGAGGGGTCTACATTGGTAAATTGGATAGGAAACTCGATGAACTCAGAGAGGCTGTGTACGCTTGGAGAGACTATCGGCCGCATGGAAAGGACAAATGGATGCTCCTTTTATCATTGAGAGAGGACAAGGAGCAACTGATGGATGAGTGGACCTGCCAACGTGACAAAGAGGTTATGAAGAGGAACTGTACAGAACAAAATGACGGTGACGGAGGTGAGGAGGAAGAGGATGAAGATGTGGCAGGTGATGGTGCGGTCGGTGGGCATGTCGCAACAGCTAGCGACAGCCTTACAGCTGCAGGTCACATCACTTTTACCCAACAGACATTACAGCCCACTCTGCAGTCGCGACGGTCTGATGGTGGACTTGGTGTCAGTTCCGCCCTACCTCCAACCCTTGCCAGCACGCCACAACTGTTGAGTGTTCGTGCCTCTCCACCAGTCGATATCAGCATGGAGCAAGGTAGTAGCATGCCATATAGCGGCCCTGGTGCGTACGTCGGTGGGAATATCAGCTCTCAATGGGCCCGACCAAACATAAGGCTCACACCCATAAGTTCTCCGGGGACAGGAGGGACTATTCGCCCTGGAAGGCTGAATGGGAAAGTATCCAGGCGCAAGCGGAGCCTACGGGGTCAAGGGAATGCAGGAAACTTCACTTGCTAGACAGTATAGGTGAGACTTTGAAAAGTGATCTCAGACTATCGCGTTGCAGAGATGCAATCGATATCTTTATGGAATAAGAGAACCGTTATGGTGATAAAGCACAAACGGCAGAGGAGATAGTTTTGGAGCTACATTCACGTCCTGCTGTAAAGAACCACCAGCCACGAGAGACGTTAGAATTGATCCTAGCAGTGGAGAGGGCAGCATTGGACCTCACAGACCTGGGGTGCGAAGACGCTATACAGAATCAGCTAGTGATTCGGTCTTTAGAGAGCAAACTCCCTGATGTCATGAAAAGAGAGTGGCTCATGTGTGTGAGAAACCCTGTTAACAACGTCCTACCAAGAAACCGTTTCGACAAGCTCTTGATGTTCCTGGAAGACCAAAAGTCGTTGCTCGTGAGGTTGGAACAGTTGCTTCCCAGTAAGCCATGGCCTGCTAATGCTCCTGAGAGACCAAGCTACCGGGAGAAATCAGGTGACAGGTGGAGAGAAAAGAAGTCGTTCACTAAGACTACAGCGAGTGAAGTCAAAAGAGACTCCAAGCAGATACCATGTGCCGTGTGTGGCGATGAAGAACATGGAGGTAAACTGTTTCGTTGTAAAGCTTTCAGGAAGGCCAGTCTGGCGGAGAAGAAAGCTCAGGTGAAGAAGGCAAAAGCATGTACAAAGTGCCTGGATGTTCACGGGATCGATGGTGCCTGCACTCCAAGGTTCCTCTGTCGTAAGGAGGCGTGTAAGATAGGCGACATTCCGGTAGACCACCACTATTTCCTCTGCCATAAGGCACCGACAATGAAGGATGCTGCTAAGAAGAAAACAAAGCAGAGGAAAAGAGGGGACCTCGTGGTCCGACAGAGGAGCAAGAGGCTGTGTTCGCCGAGTTGAGACTGACTCCCCGCCAGTTGGAGGCGGTCCGCAGGGCCTGTACTAATAAGGCAACGTCGAGAGCGTGTTCTGGCAAGAATCCGATAGAACAGAGTGGCTTGAAAGAACATCCAGTCCTCATGATGCTCTTACCTGTCACGGCAAAGAGAGGAGACAGCCTTGGAGCCTTGATTGATCTCGCTTCTGACACTAATTACATTACGCACCAAGCTGCTTAAAGACTCGGGCTAACCGGTGAACCAATCTCCCTTGTCGTGTATGGTGTTGGCACGATGAAGGTGAGAGTTGATACAAAAAGGTATCTCGTAACAATAAAGGTGTGGACCTCACGAGGAACTTTGAGGTTCCATGAGATGATCTGCTATGGGATGGAAGACATCGCCAAAATGGATCGAGTGGTGAGTTCGGAGCGGCTGGAGCAGTTTTTCCCTGAAGCTGAACCGGGAGAACTGGCCTGCCCAGGGAAGATCGATCTTTTGATCAGTGCTCGAGAAGGCCGATTTGCTCCACAAAGACTGCAATGGGTCGGCGACCTGGTGTTGTGGGACGGTCCTCTAGGCAAGACAGTGAGTGGTGTGCATCCTAACCTCTTCGAAGAAGTGGTGGTGACCACATGGCAGTCGGAGACGCACTTTGCACACTCCATGAGGATGGTAGCTGTCAAAGTTGAAGAACACTTCGTTGGAAGGCCAGGAAGCCATTTGGAACGAGGGTGCAGTATGGAAGTTCGAATGACAGCAGCATGCAATAAAGAGGTCCTTGAGTGGCTAAAATGGGACAGCATCGGTGCTGCCTGTGACCCTACCTGTGGAGGGTGTCGCTGTGGAAAGTGCCCACCGGGAGGAAAGGAGATGACCCTGGTTGACGAGAAAGAGCTGGAGATAATAAGGGCAGGTCTAACCTTCAGAGAGAGTGACATCCACAGCGACCAGCCACACTGGGATGCGAAGTACCCCTGGGAGGAAAACCCAGCCTCTCTTCCCAACAACCGAAGGGCTGTGGAAGCAACGTTCCTGAGGGCTGAGAAGCGGCTGATGAAAGACCCCGTGTGGAAAGAAGCTTACATGAGGCAAGTGCACGAGATGGTAGACAGGGGAGCTGCTGTTAAGCTCACTAAGGATGTGATGGACAGCTGGGATGGTGCAGTGTGGTGGGTGAGCCACCTAACCGCACCGAACCCCCACTCAGTGACTACACCGGTGCGCCTCGTCTGGAATAGCAGCCAGGAGTTCAGAGGGATGAGCATGAATGGCATTTTGCTCAAAGGCCCAGACGTCCTAAACCCTAACAGAGGGGTGCTCCTCAGATTCCGGGAAGGAGAACATGCAGCCATCACCAAGATGTATAATTCGGTATGGCTGGAGGAGCGAGAGGTCCATGTGCATCGGTTCCTATGGAGAGACTCACCGGAAGATGAGATTGGGGATTTTGCTGTCGTGAGGGTGAACATGGGAGATAAACCAGCGGGGTGCATTGCGCAGGTTGCAATGCGAGAGACCGCGAAGTTACCCCAGTTTTCTGATATGAAGGAGGAAAAAAAGAGTCATTGAGGAAGACTCCTACGTTGATGACCTCCTTACGTCCCACAATGACCCTGACTGTCTAGACAAGATCCTAAAGGGAGTGGAGAAGATACTGAAAGCAGGAGGCTTCTACCTCAAGCCCTGGGTCCGGTCTGGTCAGAGTGGGAGGCGGGACGGGACAGGGTCCAAGCCAGTGACTCTGGTGTTGACCAACCAGCTAAGGGAGGAAGATAACAAAGCCCTGGGGGTTGGTTACCTAGTGCAAGAGGACAAACTCTTTGTGATGGTCTCCATCAACTTCTCCAGAAGGAAGAAGAAGATGAGAACTGAGGTTGACCTCACTGAAGAAGAAGTGGAAGCAAAGACACCAAACCCACTGACTCGTCGTGTTCTACTGAGCCAGATCGCCGGACTGTATGACCCGATCGGTTTAGCAACACCTGTGCAACAGAAAGGAGTGATTCTTGTGAGAAGAGCCTTCCAGGAAGCTGGCAAGCTTACCAAAGATACCTGGGATGAACCTCTGTCTGACGAGCTCAGAGGAAAAGCAATTGAACTGTTTAAGGAGTACGCTCGTCTGAGTAGCATCAAGTTCCACAGAAGCCTCACGCCCTCCGACTGGAGGGGTAAACCCTGGGGTATCACGTTTTCTGACGGGAGCTGTGAGTCCTATGGTGCTGTACTGTACTTGCGATGGGAGACGTCCCATGGTGTGGTCACCCGGCTGGTGGAGTCAAAAGCCAAGTTAACCCCCCTCGACCAGAAAGGTGACGCGGTCGAGGCTGAGGTCTGTGGGGCTGTCTTTGCCTCACGTCTAAAAACATACGTTTCGAAGCATGGACGATTGGATGTGGAGAAGTGGTACCACTTCATTGACAGTCAAACGGTGCTGGGAGCCATCCAGAGAGAGAGCTACGGACTCCAGACGTTCTTCGCGAACCGAGTCGGAGAGATTCAGAAGGCTGGGCGCGTAACTGACTGGTGGTGGATACCAGGCGAGGTCAACATCGCTGATCTAGTCACGAGGGGGTGCTCTCCTGAACTGCTGGATGAGGACTGTGTGGCAGAAAGGTCCCATGTTCCTGTCTGGCCCAGTGGAGGATTGGCCCATGAAGTCCGCTTCAGAAGTGGCAGCTGATGCTAGGGAGATGGTGAGCAAACTCCAGAGAAAGGCCTTTTCGGCAGTCCTCACCAGAGCTCAAGCCAAGAAGTTGTTGAAGCCTGCAAGTCCTGTTGGTGAAGGTCCAATAGTCACAGATGGAGTGAGCGGTGCTCCAGCATCCTCAGAAAATGGGATGAAATTGACCTCAATTGAGACCAAGGAAACGGAGATGCTGTGGGGAGCCAGGCTCATAGACCAAGTGGATCCAAGAAGGTGCAGTTCTCTGACTAAGCTCTGTGGAGTAGTCGGTTATGTCCGCAGAGCTGTGAAGAAGTGGTTGGCCCGTGTAGGCAGGGCCTCTATGCCAGCAAAGTGGGAGGCGGTACTGACAGTAAAGGAACGCAAAGCTGCATTCCAAGACCTGTGCCTAGCCGCCCAGGAGGGAGTTACGTTTCCTGTGACAACGCTAAACAGGCTCGTTGTCAGCAGGGAGGAAGTCTCAGGACTCCTGAAATGCCATGGTAGAGTCCAGGCCATTACCCAGGGAGAGACCGGTGAGCCCCTGGTCCCCTACAATGCGTGGATCAGCACCCTTCTCACACGAGAGGCCCATGAAGCTAACCACGAAGGTGTTGCTGGCACACTCCTCCGGGTGAGGTCTAAAGCATGGGTGGTGCTGGGACCAAGGATTGCCAGAAATGTCATCGACTCCTGTATGCACTGTCGGAAGGCCAAAGCGAGAATGTGCAAACAGGTGATGAGTGAGCTCCCCCTCGAACGAACTGAACCAGCTGCACCCTTCGAATTTACAACGTTGGACCTTTTCGGCCCCTATGTCGTTAAAGATATTATAAGGCGAAGAACAAAGATGAAAGTCTGGGGTGTGGTGTTCAGCTGTATGGCTTCGAGAGCAGTACATGCTGACATTGTGGAAGATCTGTCGACGGAAGGATTCCTGAAAGCATACCAGCGCTTCACGGCTCTCAGGGGTCACCCAAGAAAGCTCTGGTCAGATCAAGGGACCAACTTTGTGGGCGCCAGGCCAGTATTACAGGAGTTGTATGAGTTCCTAAGTAGCATCGACAAAGATCAAGTCCAGAAGAAGGCGGCAGCTGTAGGAACTGACTGGATGTGGGTGCTTCACCCGGCGGACTCTCCCCACCGGAATGGGGCAGCTGAGGCAGCTGTCCGTGTACTCAAGAGAGGGTTAAGCAGTGTTGGCGAGGAAGGTAACCTGACAGCGCTGGAGTTCCAGACCCTCCTGTACCTGGCTGCTAACCTGTCAAATGAGAGACCAATTGGTGCCAGAGCCCAGGTACAAGATGAGGCCATCGAAGTCATCACTCCCAACTCTCTTCTCCTCGGTCGCGCAGGACCCAGTGGGGACTCCCGAGGCTTTGAGTATCCTACTTACCCCGTCGTGCGTCTCAGAGCAATCCAGATCGAGGTCGACAAGTTCTGGAAGAGGTGGAGCCAGCTGGCAGGTCCGGGCCTCTACATCTGTCAGAAGTGGCACGCACCTGCTAGAAACGTTGCAGCGGGAGACCTGGTGTGGTTGGCTGACCAGAACGCGCTAAGGGGCCAGTTCAGGCTGGGTCGGGTCGTGGAGGTGTGTTTCGGTGAAGGATCAAGACCCCCCCACTACCATCCTCCCGGAGGCTGGTGGTGTGTTTCGGTGAAGGAGGTCATAATGTAATCGAGGACAATGTGATGTTTATGGGCATTGAGACTACCTTGAACCTATGGTTATTCATGTTGTGACATTCGTTCATGGGGAGAACTTAGAAGTTTAACTGTTTTGGTTATGGTGGCCTACTTGGATTCTAGAATCAGTAGGCCAAGTGGGAGGTGTAGAACTCCCCAGTAAGTGTTACTGTTACTTTATTATATATTGGAAGTGATAGATGTTATAATTACGTTCTAGGGTATTTGAGGAAATAAGTACCAACATTTACCACCTTATTCCAAATGCAGGCATATTTTATGTTGTATTTTATATATGTTATAATTATACCAGGTTACAGGTTTGTTTATTGTCCTTCCTGATCTCCATACTGTGTGTCTGTGTATGCGCGATTAGTCCCAGTGCGCAGGTGGCCACGCCTTTAGGTCGCATTTTATACAATTGATGGTCAGGACTAGTACGCCTTGCCAGTGAGTGATTATAAACTAGCATGCTAGTAACTGAAATCAAGAATTAATGTCACGGGAATGTTTGTATAATTTCATTGGTTAATTCTGGGTTTTGTGTTTGTGTTTTCGTTGCAGGTTTACAACCTATCTATTTATCTGTCTAACTAACAGTTATTTCAACTTGAGAGGCTAGCGTAACTTGGTAGTCAGGCTACGTAGTGCGTGGGTGATTATTGTTTGTGTGAGTGCAATAAAAGTCCATAAAGTTACTCGAGTTGTATCCGCCGTACTTATCCTGAAACCCTTCCAGTGGGGAGTTTATTGAGCTATAGTAGGTAGCTTAGTGAAAACTGGACAGTATGTCCTGTAGAAACCTATATGGTGGAAACCGATATGCCCTCTCAACCACAAAATGTTTGAGTCACTTCTATGGAAGTAAACCTGTGCCATCGGATTTTGAAAATAAAAAGCCATTGAACTCTAAGCACGTTATTTCAATGCATTTATGCATTGAAATAACGTATCTGGATTTGAATTTATTTTTCAATATTTAAAATTCAAAATCAAATATTCAACGTTAAAAAATTCAACGTGGGGAAGTTGATTACGTTGAAATTCAAATCCAGGTACGTTATTTCAATGCATAAATATTCAGTGCTTAGAATTCAATGGCTTTTTATTTTCAAAATCCGATGGCACAGATTTACTTCCATACACTTCTCCTTCGTCATGCTTACTGATCATACCTCTCTCTCGTTGGTTACACAAATCTTACCATGGACACTCAAGAATCCCTCCCAAATTTCAGCCAGCCAGACAATTCACGTCACAGTCACGTCTGTTAATTTATGAATGGAATTCTGAACGTGTCCCGCCTCCGAAATAGCCTGGCTATAGCCATGCTGCCTTGCGCGCAATTTCATTTCGCGTTGCGAGGCAGCCTGGATTCCATGGATCCGATTTTCGCCTGAGATGGGGAACCAATCACAGAGCGGGGAGGGACGGCAAGATGATGACGACGTCTATTCGACACACCCATCGTCTTCTTCCGAATTGCGTGTGTCTCACCCCGCATGCGTGAGACTTGAGAACCCTGTTACCGGTATATTATCCCGGATGTTGACAGTCGCAGTTCAGCAAAAGAGGCGTAGAGGAAGAAGGGGGCCGGATGTTGACAGTAATGGTTGTAGAACTGCAGCGCCATATGACGAATGTATTAAAGATGCAAATTTGATCTGACCTGACTGGAAAGTATAACCCGACACAGTGGCGGGGGAAGTGACACAATTCACCCGCCACCATACAAATCCACCAGCAAATGGTGTGTGGCGGGTGGCGGGTGTTAATTTCCATCCCTGGTGTACACACTTGAACATACCCACCAAAGAATACAACACGACTACCAGGTGGTTTGCATCAGGGTTCAGGCCAAATCCCAAGTCTTTGTACTGAAGGTTTGCAGAGATCCACGTCGCTTCTCAGTGACCCTACTCAGTGACCCTACATGCCACTTTTGGCGGCCGATGACCTGAGCGTATGCGGTCCTCCCAGAGCTTCACTCCCCTGAGCAGATTCAGTCTTGCGTATTCATATCCTGAGAGCCGATATACTGTCCTTTTGTGTCCACCTAAACCTGATGTGGCAGTATAAATGCCGGCAGCTCTGGAACAATTCATGACCGTGGTTATGAATAGTATGATGGAAAACATGCCATTACACATGCGGTACGTAGAAATTAAGAGGTCAGTAGTAGGCAGAGGTTAAGAAAATTCCAGATAATAACCCAGTCGTCCAGATTATAATCGATATAATCCACACCTTCAGATTATAACGATATTATAATCCAAACCTCCAGATTATAACGCAGTCCTCCAGATTATAACCGATATTATAATCCACACCACCAGATTATAACCGATAATATAATCCAAACCTCAAGATTATAACGCAGCCCTCTAGATTATAATCCAAATCTCCAGATTATAACGCAGTCATCCAGATTATAACTCATATTTAGAATCCAGGCCTCCAGATATAATGCAGTCCTCCAGATATAACCCAGTCCTCCAGATTATAACCTAGTCCTCCAGATTATAACCAATATTATAATCCAAACCTCCAGATTATAACCCAGCTCTCAACATTATAATTCCGTATTATAAAACCGGCCCCAAAATTATAATCTAGTATTACTGACCTCCAGGAAGTCGAAGAGCAGCGTTGCTGTGACGTCTGCCAGAGGCTCCATATTGAGCATCTGGGCCAGCCAGCGCCAGCCATGGTTCAGCCCGTGAGGACCCGGCTGGAAAACAAAACACCAGTCAGAACCCTGCTTCTACTGCTAGAACCTCCATTATAATAATAGTTCGAACCCCGCTTCTACTGCTAGAACCTGTTATTATACTGTCAGAACCCTGCTTCTACTGCTAGAACGTCTGTTATAATACTAGTGATAGAACCCTGCATCTACTGCTAGAACCCCCGTTATATTCATAGTTACAACCCTGGTTCTACTGTTAGAACCTCCACTATAATAAAACTGTCAGAACCCTGCTTCTACTGCTAGAACCTCCATTATAATAATGCTGTCAGAACTCTGCTTCTACTGCTAGAACCTCCATTATAGTAATGCTGTCAGAAACCTGGTTATACTCCTAGAACCTCCATTATAATAATGCTGTCAGAATACTACAACAAAGCTGAGAACAGTTATGGTGATAATAAAGAGGGTCAGCACAACTACAAGAACCCTGGTACTAACAGGATGGCCTGGTTCTACTGCTACTGACCTGGTACTAACAGGATGGCCTGGTTCTACTGCTACTGACCTGGTACTAAAAGGATAGCCCTGGTTCTACTGCTACTGACCTGGTACTAACAGTGGGGACCTGGTTCTACTGCTACTGACCTGGTACTAACAGTGGGGACCTGGTTCTACTGCTGTAACCCTGGTACTAACAGGAACACTGGTTCTACTGCTAGCACAGCCGTGGTTCAGCCTACCCCAGGTTTGGCGCCGTAGGGCCACCTCAGCTGGATGATGGCGGCGTAGAGGCGGATCATCCCCGACATCCTCTTCAGGAAGCTGTCCTGACCCTCGACCCCAGAGTCATCCACCCGGTAGCCCAGGATCCTATTTAAAATAACATTCATATTAACAATACCATAACATTACTATTAACAAAGGACCCTGGTAATTAAGAAGCATAATACTGCATTTTAGCATCCTGTACCAAACCATAATGTACCAGAACAATATTAACATGACCATTTACATACTGGATATTAAGAAAGAACTATCACCCATATACAGTAGTATCTGGGTATGGTACAAGGTAACCAGCAGCAGTGCTGATGTGTGTGTGGTGCAATATGTTGATGTGTGTTGCTAGATGCATGACCCTAGAAGGGCTCTGGTGCATTTCAACATTAATGGTCCCATACAATGGTGTGTAGATATAACACGAAAACCAATAGCATGCTAGCACACTACGGTATGTGCGCGAGTATATTTTCGGCATTAATGTTGCCGCACGTTTTCCGTCTGCAATTTGAAGCCCTCCCGTCGTCTGGATTTCATAATACTGTTGCTTCTGTCCTACCAAATGAAAAAGCCAACTGAGCCCACTGTTTCAGATCCAGAACACTGATCTAAAAAAATGTGTTTTTGGCTGAGAGTTTTAGGAAAGAGAGGGTGTTATCACCCAGGTTACGACAACTTTATGATACTTATTTAGCACCGTCGTGGTGTAACCCTATTGTAATAATCGATATTGTATATGAAATGCGCCACACACCGTAGTGTTATACTATATGTGTCCGTAAGCCTTGGCCTCGGATACGGGAATTAAATGCATCTCTGTTCAGACGGAGCTTCAACCTCCACACACTTTGGTGTTATACTATAAGTGTCCGAAGAACGAACGGTAATCTGACGTCACGAAAAGAACGCCCGCAGCAGATTGAAACCTTCATAGAGTTTTGGGGGGAAAATGGAAAGAACGTAGGATTTTATCCCTTTTTTTTTTCTAGGTGCATCTCAATGATTTAGAATATTGTGGAAAAGTTTATTAATTTAAATAATTCAATAATCCCTTGTGGAGGCTGTCAATGACTATCTTCTGGACAACTGTCAAGTCAGCAGCCTTCCCTATGATGATGGTTTAGTCTACTGAACCAGAATGAGAAACCATAAGAATTACTATTTTGAGGTAATTAGCTGATAAGAGTGTGACACCTTGAGTCTACGATATTGAACTTTTTCACAATATTCTAATTTACTGAATATTGGATTTCATGATCTGTAATCCATATTCATGAAGATTAATGCAAATAAAGTCTGGAAATATTACACTTTGGTGTAATGAATCTATAAAATATATGAGGTTCACTTTTTATGTACATTTTCCACAATATTCAAATGTATTGAAAGGCACCTGTATGTTGATAATTCCAAAAAACAGCGTTTAGGGTTCCAATAGTCGGAGTGATCACAGTTGCTACCAATCCAGCGGCGGCACTGCTTCACAGCTGGCTGCATGGAGGGGAAACCCTATAGATAGTACTGTTATAGTAGTAGAAGTATCACTGTACCTCTGGTACTCTTCTAGGGAGGTGCCCTCTGTCATGGGCGGGTAGTGAGGGACGGAGTAGGGGCACTTCCTGTGGAGGTGGGCCAGGATGAGTTCCCCCACCTGGGGGTGTCTCTCCCACACCCCCGAGGCCACCACGGCGATGGGGAAGGCGGCCTCGTGGTGGGATGCCACCTCCTCCTCCCCTTGTTTCTACCCGGAGGGAGAAGGAGCAGAAAGCAGTATAGGAAACACAGGATTAACTAAAGTTTATACTGAAATACCAACTCCGCTACACCTACATGTAATTGTTGCATACAGGGAATAGGTTAACCTAGCACTTGTTAGTGCTTTGCACTTGGTTCTAGGAACATCCTTACTGTACCGGCAGTGATAGGTTGTTGTTTCTCCTTCTTCTGACAAACGTATTTAATGTAAGTCGCTTTGGATAAAAGTGTCTGCTAAATTCCTTAAAAGTAAATCGACATGCTATGGCATTCGAGAGTAACCTCTGAATGAGGCAATTGGAAATGGTAGTTCTGAAACACACTCACATCCATGGCTTAAAGGACCCATGGCATGCTACTTCATGGATGCTTTTATATAGGTGTTAGTGGGCCCCTAATACAGTACTTGAAGATGTTCAAGAAATTCTGCCGTGGTGCAGAATTACAGCCACTAGGAGCCAGTCCCATAATGAGCTTTCCAAAAACGTGCCTTTTTTTGGAGGCGGGTCAAGGTGGAGGGTGGGGGTGTGGTCCTGAGCAGCTTGTGGCCACCGTATCTGTATCATTTACAGTTTCCTACCGCAATGGCTCGGATTTAATCATCTGGAGGCGCACACAGCTTTTGGCCGTGTTCTGTAAATTCTCTAGAACGCTCCGGGTGCTCCGGCGGGAGTCCTGGAGCTCTATATCTAAATAATATAATAAAAAGATATCTAAATATTATAATATATATTATCACGCCCAAAAGCTGTGTGCGACGGTGGATGATATTATGAATCTCAAACGACTGCGTCGGGTTCTCTGACGTCTCTGGTTCTTCCACGTCAATCCGGAGTACAGACTGAGGGGCGACATGGAGGAGAAAGGGATTGTTGCCGTTTGCGGACTCCCGGTACTTCCACAACGAGACACGAAGTGGGGGTTATCTCTGCTCTGGTGCTGCCATGGAAGACAAAGGGATTGTTTCCCGCGATTGTTGACTGGGATTGTCTCTCGCACCTGAGCCCAGCTACCGGGCCCGGTGGCGCTCACATGTGGCGCTCGCACGGCCGTAGCTCATTGTCTCATTGGTGGGCCAAATTCTCCGGGCGGGCAAGGCATAGAAAGGGGAGGTAACCTGGCTCCTTATGACGACATATGGGGCCAAACTCGAAATCGGAGCGTCTGAGCTTTCATTTTTCAAAGGCGGAGCAGAATACCTAGTGCTTGTTTTATACATAACATTATTTCCAGCCACTGGGGGACCATAAGCAGGCTAGGAGAACTAATTTCAATGTAAGAAAACCTCATAAAGTGACATTTTCATGCCATTGGACCTTTAAACAGGACTTAACAGGACGTCATCCCGTTCCCACCTGAAACTTTTCGGCCAATTTGTAACAGACGAACGCCAGCCCCTTTGCATGCTGGGAGGTGGAGGCGGACCTCCCGCCGGTCACCACTGTCCGTCCCGACAGCAGCTTGTCCAGTTTGTCCAGGACCTCTCGGAGCTGGGAGCCAGAGACACTGGAGATCTGGCTGACGGGAGTGGTGGCGGCTTTCTGGAGCTCCATCCTCAGCCTCTTGGTCTAGGTAGAGATCTCGGTTACCACACAGCTACTACACAACGACAGGAGACCTCTGTTGACAACTAAACCCATCCTGAACTTACAGTTACGCACGTACAGTATGCATTGCAATTATCTTTTCATTTTTTGTGATTTTGCGTGATTATTAACTTTTTTACATCAACCTATGAGTATAACCAGAGCAATAATCTAGAGAGCTATGGGTCGACCTGACTGTGCAAGTATTGTGGAAGCAACTAATCACGATGCCCACATTCCAGTTTCTTTCCCCAAGCCCGAGTTGACAGGTCACTGGCATGCGAGTAAAGAGAAGCCTGGTCTGTGATTGGTCAGCCAGTCTCACCTGGGTGTCCGTGGCGGTGTTGAGCGACTGTAGGGAAGAAAGGGTCTGGGAGGCGGCGTCCTGGAGCTCTCGGTACCATTGCAACGTAGCATCTTCAGCACTGTTCTGCAGTCCTGCTCACCAAAACACACACAGAGGAAACCCTAAGAACGAGGGCGAGACACTGGAGTCTAGGCTGCTATCCTTGGGATTGGGTTGAAGATTTTAGAACACACGCGCACACCACACACGCAGAAAGTTAGTTAGCAGAGAGTTAAATTAAAAGGCAAGAGGAAAATCCATATTTGTGTCGTAACTGATGTAAATAGTTGACGCAATGCCCTTTATTCGTTATGTGGCTGATGTAAAATTACCTTTATTCGCCTTACTCACAAACCCTCTACCATGAAAATACCAAGGCACTAGTTTGGGTTTTTCATGTTTAACCAGTATGGAACAATCCAAGATGGCAGCACCCTAGGTTGCATGCGTGTTTGTCTGTCTGTCTCAGTTTTTTTTTGCTTCTATGTCTGATTTGGCGTAATTTTTTTCTGCATCAACTACTACTGAGCACACTGGACTTTAAATGAAACAATTTTGAATCTAATACGGACTACGTGGATACATCTACCTTCAAGCCACCTGCCTGACCTGCTAGCATCCAGCCATCTGCCTGGCACACTAGCATCCAGCCACCTGCCTGGCCTGCTAGCATCCAGCTACCTGCATGACCTGCTAGCATCCAGCTACCTGCATGACCTGCTAGCATCCAGCCTCCAGCCACTTGCTTGACCTGCTAGCATCCAGCCTCCAGCCACTTGCTTGACCTGCTAGCATCCAGCCTCCAGCCACCTGCCTGGCCTGCTAGCATCCAGCTACCTGCCTGGCCTGCTGGCATCCAGCTACCTGCATGACCTGCTAGCATCCAGCCTCCAGCCACCTGCTTGGCCTGCTGGCATCCAGCTACCTGCATGACCTGCTAGCATCCAGCACCCAGCCACCTGGCTGACCTGCTAGCATCCAGCCTCCAGCCACCTGCATGACCTGCTAGCATCCAGCTACCTGCCTGCTAGCATCCAGCTACCTGCATGGCCTGCTAGCATCCAGCTACCTGCATGACCTGCTAACATCCAGCTACCTGCATGACCTGCTAGCATCCAGCCACCTGGCTGACCTGCTTGGCCTGCTGGCATCCAGCTACCTGCATGACCTGCTAGCATCCAGCTTCCAGCCACCTGGCTGACCTGCTAGCATCCAGCCTCCAGCCACCTGCATGACCTGCTAGCATCCAGCCTACTATCATCTCAAGACCCCAAAGCAGCACTGCTAAAATCTCCAGGCCTACAATCTGCAACCCATCTCAAGTACTGTGACATATACTAACCATGTCAGGTAAAATGTTTGCCCTCCTGGCCTTGTTCTTTATACCTGTGTGTGAACATGAAAGAATTGGGAAAAGTTGTGAGAGTGTGTCTTTGCATACAGTGTACTTGCTAGATAAATCAAAGGTGACCAGTGCACAGGAGCTGACAGGCTCCCAGGGGTGCTTGGTATCTTGTGTATGCCCTATCCTTAAACAAGCAAACTTTAAGCATCTATTAAGCCTCCTCCTGTTAAATGACTATTTCATCCCATCCGAAAACTCTTGGCCTGTCTTCTTGAACAGATCTGATATTACAAAAAACACAAAAAATGACAGACACACACTTAGGTGTGTCATCATGCTTCTGTTACTATTATCAGGGAATGTGCAGCCTAATCCAGGGCCTGCCACTACCACAATGTGTTTACAGACCCCTGCAGACTTTTTAGATAGAACTGGTATTGGTTTTATCCATATGAACGTGAGAAGCCTATTGCCAAAAATGGACATGGTTAAAATTTGGGCAAATTCTACAAATGCTGACATTATGGTTGTATCAGAGACATGGCTGAGTAGATCTATTCCAGTCATGTAAATCTGGATGGGTATAACCTCTTTCGTGCAGATCGCCGCGCTAAAGGTGGAGGAGTGGCAATCTATACAAAAAATACATTTCAGACAACAGTTCTTATATCAAAGTCAGTTCCTAAACAATATGAATTACATGTGTTGAAAGTTGAATTTACTAAAGGTTGTGTTATGACAATAGTGGGATGTTATAGACAGTCTGCATTAATAGATACATTAACCTCAATATCAGAGTCCTTGGCTAATGTTAAACACAATGAACTGGTTTTCATAGGAGATCTGAACTGGGACTGGTTGTCTCCGGTCTCTGATCCTTTTAAATGTTTTTGTGATGATGCACACTTGACACAAATGATAGAATCTGCGACAAGGCCTAACCCTAAACACCCTGAAAAGTCATCGCTTATTGACCTGTTTCTGACAAACTGTCCTCTCAAATACAAAGCCACTGCTGTATTTGCAAATGACATCAGTGACCACTGTGTAATTGCTGCAGTGAGAGACATGAAGCTTCCAAAAGTAAAACCATGTATCATAACCAAAATGAATTTTAAATCTTTTTGTGAGCAAGCCTTTTTACATGATCTTTATTTATGTGACTGGGTAAAAGTTGGTCTGATGCCCGACCCTGATATGGCTTTGTCTTACTTTAAATCACTTTTCCTAGACATTACAAATAAGCACGCTCCTCTTAGAAAATACAAGGTTAAAGGCCGTGTCAATCCATGGTTCACTGATCACCTTTCTGATAAAATTCATGAGCGAAATCTAGCTTGGGCAACTGCAAGAAAATCCAAAAGTCAGTCTGATTGGATTCATTTTCGACATCTGAGGAATAAATGTATGTCCTTGATACGTAAAGCTAAATCAGACTACTATATTAAAGAAATGTCTGACATGAAAAATACATCTAAATTCTGGAAGGTTTTTAAGTCCATGTCATCAAGCACAAGTGACAGTGTGTTACCAAAGGAAATTCGGGTGGAAAATGAAATCATTACAGACAAAACAAAGATGTTATCTATTCTAAATCAGCATTTTATCGCCTCAGATAAGCTGTTTGAGAAGGAAATGCCACTTAAAACGGCACAAAACTCCTCTTACTCCGAGCAAAAGCTCCCTTTTGACTTTAATGTTACTCCCATTACAATTAATGAAGTACGTGATGCTCTGAAAAAGATACACTAAAAAATCGGCTGGCCCTGATGGATTAGATCCACATTTGTTGCAGAATGCTGCTGAGATTATTGCTGGACCATTAACCCACATTTTTAACCTGACTATAGAAAATTGTCAAATTCCGAAAATTTGGAAGGCAGCCAACGTTGTTCCATTGCTGAAGGGTGGTGATCCAGCAAACCCTAACAATTATAGGCCTATATCCAAACTTTCAGTGCTTGGCAAGATTTTGGAAGGACTTATTAGTAATCAGTTAAAGGAGTTTCTATCGAAAAATTGTATTCTAAATGATCTGCAATCCGGGTTTAGAAAGAAACATGGTACTGTCACTGCTACAATGAAGGTTCTAAATGACATAATAACAGCAATTGATGAGAAAGAACACTGTGCTGCACTATTCTTAGACTTATCAAAGGCTTTTGACACAGTCGACCACTCTGTTTTATTACAAAAGCTAGTGAACATAGGATTTTCCTCAAAATCAGTTAAATGGTTTGAGAACTATCTGAGTGATAGAACACAAAGTGTCCAAGCTGACGGTTTATCGTCTAGCTGTAAGAATATACACTATGGTGTCCCGCAAGGATCCATTTTGGGTCCTATTTTATTTATAGTTTATATTAATAATTTGTGTTGCAATGTTACAAATACAAAATTCCATTTTTACGCAGATGACACCATTATGTATAGCTCTGCTTCATCCTTAGCAAGTGCAACTAAGGACCTCCAATCGGCTTTTAATGTTGTTCAGCAAAACCTACAAGGATTAAGACTTGTACTAAATATTGACAAAAGCAAAATGATCTGCTTTACAAGAAGTAATAAAACATCCGATATGGATGACAACCAGATTGTTACTCTAAACCAGGGGTTTTCAAAGTGTGAGAGAGTGAGCCCCCCCTCAGAGAAAAAAATTCAGCTGAGCCCCCCCCCCCCCCAATTTTTTTTTCTAAATACCTGTGTTTTGAAAGCTATTTTAATTATTTTACACATTTCAAACATCTCCGATCATAATTTTAAAACATTTGGAACATATTTTTGAAACATTTGAAACAATTTTTTTAACATATCTTTTAAACATATTTCTGAAACATTACAACATCTTTTTGCGTTTTTAAACAACACAAATTAACAACTTTATCTAAGCATGTTTTAGCTTAACCTTTTTTAAATACATTTGAACATCTGTGTAAACTGCCAGTTTACAAATTCATTCAGGGTCCCCGACTCTGAATTTTCTGAGTCGAATCAGGTCTGCCTTTTCAGTCCAGAGATTCGACTATTCGGCGGGGTTTGTTTACCGGCGTTGCTATGGTGACCTAAATTATTATAAGCAACTGAAAACGACGCCGGTTTGAAACTAAAACTGTGATTCTGAAAAAAGTATAAATGCTATCAAAATTCCGTTTATATAGTATTGAAGATACAAGTGTGTAGATTTGTTTAATGGTTTGAATGATGGTAAACGGTTGAAAAAGGAATGAGTTACGATGTCTAGAAGTAGGTGTATCAGAATGGGCTGACGTCTTCAATGAAAACATCTGAAAACGAAGCGGTATGAAACTAAAACTGTGATTCTGAAGACATTTTAAATGATATCGAAATTCTGTTTAGATATTATTGAAGATACAAACGTGTAGATTTGTTAAATGGTTTGCACGAAGATAAACGGTTGAAAATTGATTTAGTTATGTTACTTCTACAGTTGAAGTACGACTGATGATTTGAATCATCGTCTTTCAGGGTTTTTTTCTTTTTTCTTTTTTCTCACGTCGCGCCCCCCCTGAAGAACTCTGGCGCCCCCCAGGGGGGGCGCGCCCCACAGTTTGAAAACCACTGCTCTAAACAACAAAGTGATAGAGCGAGTCGCAACCTACAAATACCTGGGCTCTTTTCTAGAAGAAAATCTCTCTTTCAAACATCACATTGAGTGTCTTACTAAAAAGCTAAGAATTAAACTGGGTTTCTTGTATAGAAATAAATGTTGTTTTTCTTTTGGTGCCAGGAAGAAAATTGTCCAAGCCGTTCTTTTATCTGTTATTGACTATGGTGATATTTTATATATGCATGCAAATTCATCATCTCTGAAAATGCTAGATTCTGTGTACCATGCAGCATTACGGTTTGTCTCAAACTCTGGCTTCCGAACACACCATTGTAAATTGTATGAGAAAGTTGGTCTGTCTTCCTTATACACCCGTAGGATGGAACACTGGTATATGTTTCTTTATAAGGCAATTTTGCACGATCTGCCTCCGTATTTGTGTTCTCTAATGGTTCCTAAAACAAACAGTGCTCGTATCACTCGGTCTAGCAGTTTGATTATGTATAACGTTCCTCGGACTCGCACTACGTTTGGTGAAAGTGCTTTTAAATCTTTTGCCCCGTCATCATGGTGTAAGCTACAGGAACACCTTAAACTGGAATCCCGAATCACCCTGAACAATTACAAAAGCAGGATCAAGGACTATTTAACCACAAACTGAACACTGACTTACTGCCAATTAGATTGATGCTTTGTGACTTTTTATTGTGTTTTGTGTCTTGTTTTTAGTGTGAAATTTTTGTTGTTTTTAATGTGAAACTTTAAATGTTTGTATGCTGCCTTCTTGGCCAGGACTCTCTTGAAAAAGAGATTTTGAATCTCAATGAGAATATTCCTGGAAAAATAAAGGTTAATAAAAAATAAAAAAAAATAAAATACTTTCACTGGAAATGCAGACGTTTAAGTGTAAACATTTGTAAAAATAAAAATATTTTATTTTTACAGTAGTTTAAACTATTATATACAGTCCATGTTAAGTCAGTTAAACCTGCATCATATACAGTCTATGTTAAGTCTGTTTATTCTGTATTATTTAAAGTCTACGTCAAGTCAGTTTAACCTTTATTATATGCAGTCCATGTTAAGTCTGTTTATTCTGTATTATAGTCTTTGTTAAAGGTCCCATGACATGCTATTTTATGTATTCTTTAATATAGGTATTAGTGGGCAACTAACACAGTATTCAAAGACGTTCCCGAAATTCAGCCGTGGTGCAGAGTTACAGCCACTCCGAGCCAGTCGCACATTGAGCTTCCCCCAAATGCGCTGTTTCGGTGGGCGTGTCAAGGAGGAGGGTGGGGGTGTGGCCCTGAGCAGCTTGCAGCCACGGTACCGTGCGCTCTGTTTACAGTGGATGTATCGCAATGGCGAGGCGCACACAGCCTTTAGCCGTGTTCTGTAAATATTCTAGAACACACGGGAGTCCTGGAGCTCTATATCTAAATTATCATATAGCATACACAGATATCTATATCATATAATATATATTATCACGGCCAAAAGCTGTGTGAGCCGATATTATGAATCTCAAACGACCGCGTTGGGTTCTCCGACGTTCCTGGTTCTTCAACGTCCACATCAATGTGAATACACACACTGTAACGCAAGTGTTTCTTGTCGGTTCTTTGACGTGTCTTGTATTTCCACAACGAGACTGTCGTGGGGGTTATCTGAGCCATGGTTGAGAAGGAATTGGGGGAAAGGAACTTTGGTTTGACTCGCTGAAGTACATGAACTGCGACATGCCGCCGGTTGCCGCGAGGCACCATCGCCCGGCAGCGGGCAGCCGGCAGCAGACAGCGCGCGGTTCAGTCGACTTCAGGTTGATGTGAAAGTGGAAGAACCAGAGACGTCGCAGAACCCGACAAAGTCGTTTGTGATTCATAATATCGTCTGGAGGCGCACACATTATGTTATATGATATAGATAGGCCTATCTATGTATTATATGATATTATTTAGATATAGAGCTCCAGGACTGTAACGCAAGTGCTGTACACTTCCTTGTTATTTGGATAACCGTTCTGCTGTTGGTGTGATGGCGCATAACACGTCGGACTCTCGTCTCTGGTATTTCTACAACGAGACTCGTATTGGGGGTTATCTCAGCCAAGGTTGAGAATTAATTGGGGGGAAGGAACATTGGCTTTGACTCCCTCAAGAACATGAACCACAACATGGGGGAGAAAGGGATTGTTGGCGGCGAATGTCTCCCACCTGAGCCCCGCTGAGGGACCATCGCCGGAGGCGCGTGCATAAGCGCTGCCCGGCAAAGATCCCTTTCTCCTCCTTGTCGTGGTTCATGTTCTTGAGGGAGTCAAAGCCAAAGTTCATTCCCCCCAATTCATTCTCAACCTTGGCTGAGATAACCCCCAATACGAGTCTCGTTGTAGAAATACCAGAGACGAGAGTCCGACGTGTTATGCGCCATCACACCAACAGCAGAACGGTTATCCAAATAACAAGGAAGTGTACAACACTTGCGTTACAGTCCTGGAGCTCTATATCTAAATAATATCATATAATACATAGATATCTATATCATATAACATATTGTGTGCGCCTCCAGACGATATTATGAATCACAAACGACTTTGTCAGGTTCTGCGACGTCTCTGGTTCTTCCACTTTCACATCAACCTGAAGTCGACTGAACCGCGCGCTGCCTGCTGCCGGCTGCCCGCTGCCGGGCGATGGTGCCTCGCGGCAACCGGCGGCATGTCGCATTTCATGTACTTCAGCGAGTCAAACCAAAGTTCCTTTCCCCCAATTCCTTCTCAACCATGGCTCAGATAACCCCCACGACAGTCTCGTTGTGGAAATACAAGACACGTCAAAGAACCGACAAGAAACACTTGCGTTACAGTGTGTGTATTCACACACACACATGTGCGCTTGCACGGTCGAGTGTCATTGGCGGGCCAACGTCTCTGGGCGGGCCAGGCAGAGTAAGGGGAGGAGCTGAGATTCCTGATGACGTCATGAATACAGACATTCCAAATCAGCGCGCTTGAGCCTCCGTTTTTTCAAAGGCGAGCAGAACAGCTAGTGCTAGTTTTACACCAAACGCAAGTTTTAGCCACTGGGGGACCATAGGCAGGCTAGGGGAACTCATATTTATGTTAGAAAACCTCACAAAGTGAGATTTTCATGTCATGGGACCTTTAAGTAAGTATAACCTGTATTACATAGTCTACATGCACTCACTCACCTTTTTTCTTCGCCTTCTCTTTAGCAGACTGTGCAGCTTTCTTCTGCTCCTCCACTTTCACCTCGAGCTCCACCTGCTTCCTCCTCTCCTCCACCTCTTCCTCATCCATCCTCTTCCTCTCCTGGGCCTTGGTCGCCGCCTCCTGCCTCTCTCTGATCAACGCTCGCATCACCTGCAGAGCCCGCTCTGCTACCGCCATGTCCTCCACGCTGGGGAACGCCCCCTAAACAAAGCCACACCCCCAGGAGTTAGCCACGCCCCTACACACAGCCACACCCCCAGGAGTTAGCCACGCCCCTACACACAGCCACACCCCCAGGAGTTAGCCACGTTTGAATTCTCTCTAAACCGGAGGGGGGCCAGACGTAAATGCCAGAGCAAATAAGACATGAGCCTGCACATCCACCTGGTTCAAAGGCTAGATCTCTAATTTGAGTGTGAGTGCACCCTTAGGCTTCCGGTTAACCCTTCAGATCTTTACTTGATATCCATTCTGCTGTTCCAATAGTCAAATGACAAGAAGCTCAGTGGTTCACCGTATCAACTTGGGGGGCCGAGGATGGGTAACGTTACCATTTTATCGGTGCTTTTACTCTTATCGATACTGCTTATTCATCCGGTACTTTAACGGTACACTTATCGGTTCTTTTTGACGGAACGCGATCGATTTTACTCAGAAAATGTATGATAAAATATGATGAATCATCATTCATTAAACTATCCAGCATTATATACAATTAAAAAACATCCAAGAACATTTTGCTGATAAAGGACAGTTTAATAACAATAAATATGTTATTCCTTTGTTTCAGATCGAAGAGATTGAACACGAAAAAGGTTTTCTCAACAGTATTTTTACTGCACGGTATTAATAATTTTAAAGCATTCCAAATTTAATTAATGTATGCAAATAGCAAAAACAATCAGTGGGGTAATGGTTACTTCAAATCAATAACCGTTGTTCGTATTATTCATTTAAATCCCGCATAATAGAAGTGGAGTTGGTGAGATATAATGTGCAAGATGACGTTTAAGTAGAAAGAATAAATAAATATAACTACTTAATTTCTCGAGCACCGAGAGCCGAACCAATAATGTCTGAGCTTATATAGGACTATATGAATGCAGCCCATATGTCAGGGACCAGATCCGGCGATGACCTCACCTCTGCGGTCGTCCGCACCACCTCGGACACCTGGGAGCACAGCTGGTTTCCGCGGGTTATGTAGACAGTGATGTCATCGGGGGCCGGGCCGGCCTCCAGCAGCTGGTTGAGTTGGAGGATCTCTTCCTGGATGGAGTTGAGGTTCCTCAGCCTATCCCGTCCATCCTCCAGCCGCTGACGTTCCAGCCCCGCCTCCCGCACACGCTGCTGCTCCGCCTCTCGCAGGCGCAGGTTCAGAATCTGAGGTTCAAGATCAACTTTATTGGATTGATCTACTCTATTGATCATTTATTCCACCAGTAACATACAGCGCCCTCCATAATTATTGGCACACCTGGTTAAGATGTGTTTAAAAGCCTTAAAATAAATTATATTTTTATTGCAGAAGCATACTCTCACACTGAAAATTTTAGAAAAATGTAACCTTCGACTCAAGTGAATTTTAACTGAAAAAAAAAAATCGCTGACTAAGAAATAATTATTCTTCATAAAATCACCTGTTCACAATTATTGGCACCCCTAACAATTCCTAGGAAACAAATGTAACTAAAGTATTTCTGTCATTTCTGCAGTAGTTTACAAAGTTCATAACTTCCTGATTCCCTGGGGTATAATTATGACATGCCACAGAAGCCATTTCTCTTCAACATGGGAAAGACAAAGGAACACACCGTTCAAGTAAGGCAGATGTGTGTCGACCTTCACAAATCAGGCAATGACTACAAGAAAATATCCACTCGCCTATACCTGCCCATATCTACTGTCAGAGGAATCGTCAAGAAGTTTAAAACAACTGGAACAGTGGTAAACAAGCCTGGACGAGAACGCAAGTTCATGTTGCCACCAGGCACAGTGAGGAGGATGGTAATAGAAATAAAAAAATCTCCAAAGCTCACAGAATTGCAAGGAATGGTAGCATCTTGGGGTCACAAAGTATCCAAAACAACCATCAGGCGCTATCTACATGCCAACAGGCTGTTTGGGAGGCATGCACGGAAAAAACCTTTTCTCACTCAAAATCATAAGCGCAAACGCCTGGAGTTCGCTAAGCGGTACATGACCTTCAACTGGGACCGTGTGCTTTGGTCAGATGAGACAGAGATAGAGCTTTTTGGCAACAAACACTCTAAAGGTACGGCCACACCAACCGCGCTGCTCGCGTTAGGGGCGTTGAAAATCGGCATTTTTGCATAGGGAACCATTGGTCTAGGCGCGGTACACGCGTTGAAGCGTTGAAGCGTTGCGTTGGGGGCGGTAGGCGCGGCAGTTGCACGTAATTACGCACGTAAACGCAGTAACGCGCCCAACGCACCAACGCCCGGATTTCAGAAAATTGAACTTTCAACGCTCCAACGCGTGACGCTTAGCCGCGGTAGCCAATCAGCGTGGAGCTTGACCCGAAGTCACTGGCAGAGAGTACTGAGCTTGCACAGAAGCATACGGCCGACATCTTTATTCTGGGTGGAAATAGTAACATAGTTACGCCATTAAATGCGTTTATGGAAACATTTCTAGCGAGAAATGTGCATTTTACTTTCATAATGTTCGCTCAGTGAATGTGAAGGATGTTTGGTTTGATAGTTATGACGAAGAGGGAACGCTCCGTTCACTTGCATGGACAATGGACTCATCTAGCTGCGTTGACGCGTTGGAGCGTTGAACCACCACACACTGGTCAAGCGTCAGGTTAGGCGCGGTACTCGCGTTGTCCAACGCGAGTAACGCGGTTGGTGTGGCCGCACCATAAAGGTGCCAACACACCAAGCGCGTACCTCGCGTACCATGTACGCGCGTAACGGTGCGGCCACACCAAACGCGTTACTCGCGTTGGATAACGCGAGTAACGCGCCTAACCTGACGCTTGATCATTGTGGGGTGGTTACTCGGTTCAACGCTTCCAACGCGTCAACGCGCCAACGCAGCTAGATGAGTCCATGTTCATGCAAGTGAACGGAGCGTTCCCTCTTCGTCATAACTATCAAACCAAACAGCCTTCACATTCACCGAGCGAACATTATGAAAGTAAAATGCACATTTCTCGCTAAAAATGTTTCCATAAACGCATTTAATGGCGTAACTATGTTACTATTTCCACCCAGAATAAAGATAGTTGTCGGCCGTGGCTGCGCTGGAGTCCGAGGTAGGAACCCCAAACGCTGCCGTGTTTGGGTGATGGAGCTCAACGCTGATTGGCTATCGCGGCCACGCGTTGGAGCGTTGAAAGTTCAGATTTCTGAACTCCGGGCGTTGGCGCGTTGGGCGCGTTACTGCGTTTACGTGCGTAATTACGTGCGTCTGACGCGCGTAACGCCCCTAACTTGACGCTTCATCGCATGTAACGCGTCTACGCGCCTATACCAATGGTTCCCTATGCAAAAATGCCGAATTTTGACGCCCCTAACGCGAGTAACGCGTTTGGTGTGGCCGCACCGTAACGCAGCTAAAATGTTGCTTGACCATTTTGTGTCAAAAATGGTCAGATACGCGCGTACGCATACGCGCGTAGATGAGACCGCCCAAAACTCCCCCCCCCCCAGCCTGTGGCTGCGCTGGATTTAGGAGTCCGAGGAAGGAAACCCAAACGCCGCCGTGTTTGGGTGGATGATAGAGCTTGGATCGGGTTAGATTAAATAATCTCGGATATAAATAACAATAATCGGGTTAAATAACTTCACATGGTGTGTCTGGTGTGTTTCCAGCATTCGTAGTGTTGATCAGCAGAGAAATAGTCCGCCAAGACATTGAGGTTGCTTAGCAATCAGAGACTCTGTCCATGCAAGTGAACTGAGCGTTCACTCTTCGTCGTAACTATCAAACCAAACATCCTTCACATTCACCGAGCGAACATTATGAAAGTAAAATGCACATTTCTCGCTAGAAATGTTTCCATAAACGCATTTAATGGCGTAACTATGTTACTATTTCCACCCAGAATAAAGAAAAATGTCGGCCGTATGCTTCTGTGCAAGCGACACTACTCTCTGCCAGTGACGTCGGGACAAGCTCCACGCTGATTGGCTATTGCGGCTAAGTATCACGCGTATGAGCGCAAAAAGTTCAATTTTTTGAACTCCTCGCGTACGCGCGTATATATTCGCGCCTCACAGCCCCTAACGGTACGGCCACACCAAACGCGTTAAGGCCGATTTATGCTCAGTTACGTAAGCGTAAGCGCAAGCGCAAGAGGCCCTTGCGCGCCCTTGCGCACCCCTTGCGCGACTTCTCACGTCTTGCGTGCGTCGGGCGATTTTTCTAGACTTGCGTAATTTTTTACGTAAGCTTTTACGCGAGCCGCGCAGCCTGCAAGGCTGTGATTGGTCTGCTCGTCTGGTTACTACTTCCTGTCTGGAGTATCACATTTCCTGTTTTCATACCGCCACCTACCACCCGATCTGGCACATAATTATGCGAACCCTTTATGCGAACCCTTCCACAGGGGCAAAGTGCTATTTTGATGCGCGACATCAAACAGCTGATGCGGGATTGTGAGCCATTTTAATGATCTTGTCACCCGATATTCGTTCTATTAGGCCTACTGGCCTTATTTGTTTTAGTGTTAGCCTATTTGAATTAATTACGTAATGTTTTGTGTTCACGTTCTATGTGAAACATAAGTGTTCATGTTCTGTGTGAAACATAAGTTCAGTAGCCTCTTTGAGTGAATGAAATTTGAAAGCGTGAGTGTGTAGTGAATGAAAAATGTGTGCGTGTATGGTGGGACTATTTTCTGTATTTGATAAATAAACCCCTTTTCTCTAATAATGCTGCCTACCATATAATTTATGTGGACATTATGCGCTATAGCTTAAAGCCTTTGGCTATAGGCCTACACTTAATTCATTCATCTGTCAAGGCAGTAGCTGTTGTATAAACATTTTATATGGATATGAATTAATGAGTTTGACGTAAACCAAATTAGGTAACTTGTGTAACATGATAACTAATGAATCAAAAGTCATGCTTCCAAGTGACCAATGTATATATATTTATTGGTCAGTGCGCATACCCAATTGTAGCACATTGTACTGGTGGGGAAACACGCCAGCATCTGACAAAAAATAATCTGCCAGCTGCTCCCTGACAAGGGCCGGTTTCGGTGAGAGTCGGGAAGATATCGGATGACTCGCGAAAGGAGATCATCAAACTTTGGCACATAAACAAACCAACGACTCCCACAGACAAAGACGTCATTCTCGAGGTCGTCTTCAACGAAAAACTTTACTCCACATATTACTCCACCTACTGTTCTGGCGGTAAATTGCTTGGCAACACGCGCAAAACGCGCAACCTAAAAGGGAGCATGAATTGCTTTGAGTAAATTTTGCGCAACAACGTAACACCAACGCTGAAGCATGCAGCCGCCTTACTCGCGTTATCCAACGCGAGTAACGCGTTTGGTGTGGCCGCACCGTAACGCGAGTAAAATGTTGCTTATACACATGTAACGCATGTACGCGCCTCATACGCGCGTAAACCAATGCTTCCCTATGGAAAAATTGCCGATTTTATACGCGTGGTACGCGGGTAACGCTTTTGGTGTGTCCGCACCTTTAGTGGGTCTGGCGGAACACAAAAGATGAGCATGCAGAAAAGCACCTCATGCCCACTGTGAAGTATGGGGGAGGATTGGTGATGCTGTGGGGCTGTTTCTCTTCCAAAGGCCCTGGGAACCTTAGGGTGCATGGCATCATGAACGCGTTGAAATACCAGGATATTTTAAATCAAATTCTGGTGGCCTCTCCCCGAAAGTTGACGATGGGTCATCACTGGGTCTTTCAGCAAGATAATGACCCTAAACATACGGCCAAATCTACCCAGAAATGGTTCACCAGACACAGAATCAAGCTCCTCCATTGGTCATCTCAGTCCCCAGACCTCAACCCCATTGAAAACCTGTGGGTTGAGCTGAAGGGGAGAGTGCAGAAGAGAGGACCCAGGTCGCTGGATGATTTAGAGAGATTGTGCAAAGAGGAATGGTCGAAGATCCCTCTTTCTGTTTTCTCCCATCTTGTGAAACATTATAGGAGAAGATAAGGTGCTGTTTTGTTGGCAAAGGGGGGTTGTACAAAGTATTAACATCAGGGGTGCTAATAATCGTGGCACACATGATTTGATGTTAAAGGCACCCAGTGCAACTTTCGAGGCTTAAAAATAAACTCAATATAATCAATTTCTAGTCTTTTTTACACGTAGTAAGTTTCAATAACTCCATACCATTACATACCGACATTCAAGCAGCAAAGATGAGACGTCGTTGTGTGGTGAGAACTGATAGAAAATCGTAAACAACAACAATCGCCGATGGGGAGAAGCCATTTTTCCATTGACTGGAAGCCTGCTTTATTTATTGTAGGTTACAAAAAATAAAGAAAATGGCGGCATTGTTGTTGTTATCGAATGTCGATATGTAATGGTATGGAGTTATTGAAACTTACTACGTGTAAAAAAGACTAGAAATTGAATGTTTATTTTTCATTGAATGTTTACATAAAGTTGCACTGGGTGCCTTTAAATAATTATTTCTTAATGTGGGATTTTTTTCCTACTGAATAAATGCACTTGAATTAAAGGCTGGATTTCACACTTTCTTTCATTGTGGTCCTATATTATTGAGAAAAAAAATGAATTTATTAGAAGCTAAAGAACACATCTTAACCAGGGGGGCCAATAATTATGGAGGGCGCTGTAAATATTTGGCCTGTTATGCCCTTTGTGACTATAATGGTGACGAAGGGCTATACAAATCAATTTGAATTGAATTAACAGTAAAAAATAATAAAAAGAAGATAAACCGGCCCATTCTCCGTACAACAGTCCATTCTTCCGTTCAAATGGTAAAATGCTTGACAAGAAGGTCAGTGGTTCACCATATCAACTTGGGGAACGAGGACTAAGGATGGGTATCGTTACAATTTTAACAGTACTACTACTTATCGATACTGCTCATTATTCCGGTACGCTTATCGGTTCTTTCTGTTGTTAATTTGATCGAGGGTCGTAGATTTTCCCAGTGGATGAAAGGTGTACTTGCACTCAGGGCCGGCTCTGGACAACAGGAGCCCTAGGCTCAAATTTCTCTGGGGGGCTCCAATGGAGTGAATATAGTGCCAATATTACTTTTTAGATGTGGATCTAAAAATCCACATATGTAAATCATTTTTGAGACGTGACGACATCGATTATGCATTTGTAAATTAAGAATTTGTGAACAGCAAATCACCACAAATGTGTGAACTAGTGGTGGGCATAGATTACGTTTTTTAATCTAGATTAATCTAGATTAAAATGGCAAACGGCAAAAAATCCTTTAGTTTACCTTGACAACTGTCAATTATACTTGGCAACGGTGAATTATCAAATATAATTCACCGCCGGAAGTTGTGCCCATGCAAGTGAACGGAGCATAAACAAAAATAATTGAAAGCTGAACGTTGGGAAGGCCCATGCAAGTGAATGGAGCAGTCTACAAGCATTGAGAAGAGCCGTGTAATAATCCATAATAATGAAAGGTTTAGAAGTTAAATATTTGAAAGTTGTAGAATAAATTTATATAATTTATATTGGAGTTAATTTGCTAGAAATGTACTTACAATGTTTAGTCAGTTAATCATTTACATATTTATGTTACACAATTATGACAATTTACATGTTTACATATTTAACACAGTAAGGATATTCTGTTGAATCTGCCTCTGATTCCCTCACGTTTACCTCAGTCTAAATTCTAGCTTCTGATTGGTTAGTTCAGTCACGTGATGGGTCCGAACAAGGAAGTGTTTGAAAATAGATTAACGGCGATATTTTTTTTATCGCGCGATAAAAGTTTCGCGTTAACGCAGCCGTTAACGCCGATAACGGCCCACCCCTAGTGTGAACACATATCCACAAAGAGTGAAACCGTTGTCGCATTCGTCGATCTCATCTTGTGGCTACAGACTGCTGCTGAGAAATCTTTTGTTACTCATTTTCCACAACTGCGGAGAAGAAAATCCACAAATGTATCCACCAATCAGAACACAGGTATCTTATTGGTGGTTTAGTGTGTGTTTACAAGAGGAACTTGAAATGCTATCAAATACCTTGTGAGGATTTTAGTTCCTTTGAAGCTCTTACATTTAAGCTTGGTGGTCCCAGCCCTATTGTATTTGCAATAATTTATCGCCCACCAAAACCAGCTGGCTACTTTTTAGCAGAATTCTCTGACTTTCTTTCCACTCTTATTATGAAATATGACAGAATTATTCTTTCTGGTGATTTTAATTTTCATGTTGATGACTACTAATGTTTATGCTACTGATTTTATAAACAATGTTACATCTTTAAATTGTATTCAGTATGTGTGTGGGCCAACGCATAACCAAGGCCATACACTGGACCTTGTTTTTACCCTGGGTGTAGAAATATCCACTGTCAACTGCCTGGAGATGACTCAAAATTCGATATTTGATGCCTATCAATCTGGGTTCCGGGTAAATCACAGCACAGAAACTGCTCTGGAGTTGTAAATTACCTTAGAATTGCGACTGACAATCATAAAATGATGATTTTTTTTCTCCTTGATCTAAGTGCTGCCTTTGATGCAGTTGATCATGCTATACTACTTCAACGTCTTCAGCATTTAGTCTCCAAGGTACAGCTCTTGCTTGGATCTCATCCTATTTAAATGGGAGATCTTTTTCTGTTTCTATTAAAAGCCTCTCTTCTGATGTAATGCCCATTTCATATGGGGTACCTCAGGGGTCTATTCTTGGTCCTTTGCTTTTTAACTTGTACATGTTACCACTTGGGTCTATCAATCGGCAACACAACATCTCTTATCACTCATATGCTGATGATATCCAACTTTACATATCTATCTCCTCCGATGACCCCAGTCCGGTGAATGACCTCACTTGCTGTATCTCTGACATAAAAAATTGGATGGCCCAATTTCTTTTTAATGATGCCAAGACAGAGATTCTGGTTGTAGGTCCTAATGCCCTGAGACATCACTTTCACCCAATCCTAAACTCCCTCTTGGTAAAACCGTTTAAGGATGTTAAAAATGTAGGAGTGACTCTTGATGCCAATCTTAATTTTCAAAAACATATATCTAACATTACAAAGAAGGCCTTTTACCACCTTAGAAATATTTCTAGTTTTTTGCCTCCTGCCAAGTTTGTGGCCTCCTGTCTTTACAGGATTCTGAAAAAATAATTTATCTCCAGTCGTTTAGATTATTGTAACGCACTCTATGCTGGTCTAACAAAACAGATGTTAAACAAACTTCAACTTATCCAAAATGCAGCTGCTAGAATACTCACTAGAATATCTAAATTTAATCATACCATCCCTATTCTTAAATCACTTCACTGAATTGAGTTCAAAATGCTCCTTCTTGTCTTTAAATCATTGAACGGCCTCGCCCCACAATTCTGGAAAGTAACAACATTTTTGAGAGGTTTCAATCTTGCTTCCGAAAAAACATAGCACTGAAACAGCACTGCTGAAAGGTACCAACGACCTTTTAAGAATAGCTGATAAGGGATTGTGCTCTGTCCTGATACTCCTGGACCTTAGTGCGGCTTTTGATACTATTGATCACTGCATACTGTTAGACAGGCTGAAGCAGTGGGTGGGGTTATCCCCAACCTAAAGCTATGTCTGGGCAGCAGTTGAATGCTGCGTCTGAGAGAAGTTCAGCATTCCCGACACTTGTAGTTAAACACCACTGTGTGATGATTTAAAGCTACGTCTGAGCAGCGATTTATATAATACCCGCAAAATCTTCTTTCTCAGAGCGATTGCAGCATAACATTGCACCACAGAGAACCGTGCTGGAGCCTCTACCAGTGTGTTTGTTTTTAGACAACAATTGAAGACAAGCCTTTATCTAGCAAGTTTCCACAATGATCCCTTGTCACATGGCCATACCTTCATCCTGTGTCTGTGCTCCTCCTTCAGTTTCTCCTGTCGCCCAATACTCTCCTTCGTTCTGAGAAAGAGGGAAAGAAAGAGGACTGACTTTCCAAACCTTAAGATCTTCTCGCTGAATGGCTGCATAGTGTAGTTATAATATGTAAAGTATGCTAAAGGGTCTTCCTTCTGATAGTTTCAATGTGGATGTGATAGTATATAGTAAAGGGTATATAGTGCATTAGAATTACTCTCTGTCCATCAGGTCTCTGATGCTCTGGGAGTCCTTCCTCTGCTTCAGCTCCATGAGCTCCTCGAAGCGTTTCAGCTGCTCAGACTCTCTGTTAGCCATCGCCATCACCAGCTGCTCCTGTCTCTCTTGCCGCAGACTCAGCTCCTTCTACACACGCATACACAATGTCATCAGTGTGGCTGTGGTGTGTAGCATGTAATATGTAATGTGCAGAATGTAGCATGTAGCTTTCAGTGTGCAGCACATAGTGTGCAGAATGTAACATGTAGCATGTGTAGTTCTAGAGTGTAGTATGTAGTGTGCAGAATGTAATTATGTATGTAGTGTGTATCGTATAGTATGTTTGTGTGTAGTGTGCAGAATGTAGTATGTAGCCTGTGTAGTTGTAGTATGTAGTGTGTAGCATGTTATGTGCATAATGTAGTATGTGGCGTGTGTAGATATAGGGTTCAGTATGTAGCGTATAGCATGGCAAGTGTTGCCATTGAAATGTATCAAAACAACATTGGCACAAATTATTAGTCTGGCTATTGCCAGACCAAGCTCAATCGTATATTGCACGTTGGTCTGGGGAAGCTGCTGTCATTTTCTTCAGCACAAGAGGCGTGTTCAACTGACTCTCCATAGGCGCCAAGGGGAAAAGCCAGCTCGGTGATTGGCTCCCGCAAAAACGTATCGGAACCAGAAAGAAATGTATTGCTCTTCTCCAGGGCCTTGTGCAGGGCGAACTCAAATCGCCGGCAGAATGGGCGGGGCTACGCAGTCTAGCAAATGATATCAAGTTATTTACTCTATTACTAGTGTAATGGTATGTAGTGTAGCTTATACTACGTAGTGTGTAGCACTTGTTATGTGCGATAGTATGTAGAGCAGCATGTAGAATGTAATAGTAGGTAGTGTCTAGTATGAGGTGTACAGCCTTTAGAGTGTAGCATGAAGGGTGCAGCCTGTAGTGTGTGGGAGTGGCCGACCTTGGCCTTGGCGCGGTGCTTTTCCTCACACAGCCGGATGCAACCGGCGGTCTGCGTTGCCCTGGGAGACAGCAGCGACATGCTGGGGGGAGGGGAGGGACTGGGCGAGGGCGGTTCAAATTCCTGAACATCAGGAACCAGCTATGGGGGATGAGCCATCATAGCAGGTTACATCAGGAGAGATGAAATATTGATGTACCAGTATGAATATATAAAATATATATACAGATATATATATATAGAAAAATAACAAAGTCCCTGTGCACAGCCTTTTGATTATCAGGTGCTGGTGATGTGAAGTCAACAATGGTATATCAAGTCAAAGAAGTGTAAAATCACTGCAGAGTGGTATAAGCTGATAAGCTGATTTATTTTGTGAACGCCGCATTTCGCTGTTGCTTCGTCAGGTTCACTCTTCAAGAGGAAGAGTGAACCTGACGAAACAACAGCGAAACAGTAGGGGGGGGGGGCATCACGTGAATGCAAGTGAGGGAGAAGCTTACCTCTTCACTTTCACTCTTTTCTGATGGCGCCCCAATCTCACTCACTGAGGGAGATTGGATATGAATGTTGTTGGGAGCAGAGGAGGAAGGACAGCTTTGGGAGACCGTCTCACTTTGGTGTGACTGACAGCTGGCGTCTCCGAGGCGTTTCCTAGGGCTTAGCTTTGTAATGATGTGACCAGACAGAGGAGACAAACTGGGGCCCTCGGTACAACCGGATAGGATGTCCTGCAGTAGCACAGCGACAGATGAATATGAAGTTAAACACTGGCTGGATAAACAAGATAGTTTGGTTCATCCCTTTCCTTAAAAAACAGTTCCATATCTGTGTAAGAGAGATTTCCTTCTTCATGTTTGTGATAGTAGCGAGCATTGCTCAAGCATTGCTCAATCAGTATTATTGTCTTCAACAATAATACTGTAGAGTATACTGGTTTATAAAGGAAACCGACTTGAGGCGATTATGTTTTGCTTAGCAATTCCGTAGTGTCTCTCTCTCCCGAATCTATACGGAAGTATAGCATTAAATCACATTGTATGCTAAGATTTCTATAACAATACCAACCCGTTCTGTAATAACCATCTACTGCTGATAAAACTTCTAATTAATAATGTTGAAGACAACATAATATTACTTTATGAACTCACCTCGCCCCTCTCCACCCAGTCCGCTTGATACTTTAGTTGGCCTTTTGAGGAATTATTTAGAGCTTCTATGGTTTCCCAGCGTAAGCTTGCAAAAGCCATGACACGGCGCTTATCAAAGCTTGAATAATCGATGTTAATAAAACCTTTAAAAGCCTTTTACCGCCTTTTAATCCCCTTGTTTTTTCCAAAACCTACAGGGCAGACTGTAAAATAAGAATTGAATATGGGTCCGACGGTAAATACTGTTCGTCAGGAAACATGAGCATGCACATTGGTTCCGGTGTTCAATGCCTTTCATGTACACTTCTGATGGAATATAAATGCGTCTCCGTTCACAGATCGTTCTCTGTAAATCAAGACATTTTATATCTGTCTGAAATGTTTAGTTTAGTTTATTTATTGGCCACGAGTTCAAGGTCATAACTAAAGGACCCTGATGCATGCATCATTGTCATGGACAGCAAAATAAAGTCACTAAAGGTGGCAAAGGCCTGAGAGTGATGCCACATATGGCAGAGTCAGCAAAAACAAATACAACTTGACTATAAAACCCATACTACATACTCTTTGCTAGGAGCATTCTAAAATTAGTTGAATGTAGAACATTCCTTGTACAGGAACTTTAGCTTCCTTCATCTTTCTTCAGATTGAACCTTAACCGGCCTCATGCAATCCTCTGTAGCTATCCAACTACAACCTAGGTTATTGATGGATGTCTTGGTAAACATCACCTCCAACATTGACTATGATTTCTGTTGCCTTGTGCAAGTCAGGCTTAGAACCGAAAAAATAACTGACCCTTTCTTCCAGGGTTGACCCTTTCTTAATGGGCATGCAACCATGGATCGAAAGCATGTAAATACTATAGGCCTACTGGTCCGACATCCGCATAATGTTATGTACAGATAATCTGAAAATCACAAGTAAACATGTTATTGGTTTAGTGGAGGTGGACACTCCAAGTCAGAGGAATATGTCCAAATGAGCTTCAATGTGAGATCCCAGACACACACACACACACACACACACACACACCCACACACACACACACGCACACACGCACACACACACACGCATGCACGTACATGCACACACGCAAACACACACACACACACACACACACACACACACACACACACACACACACACACACACTCACTTTATTTCTATTGACAGAAAGAAAACATGATGGAGTGCAAACAATAAATAGAGTTTAGCATAAACATGTTGATTTGTGTTTGACCTCTCCTCCACATCCAGCATGTGATGATCAGTGTTTTCTCTTATCTCATGGCCTAGTTCACAATGTACACCCATATACACTCCCCATGGGCTTTCTACTTATGCACTACAACAGTTGATTTCAATTCAATTCAATTCAGTTTATTTAAGAAGGGGACAGTGCAAATTAATAAAACACATGATGATACATGGGTTAAAAATGACAGAATTAGCCAAAAGGCCCTTTTTCATCTGTAGTCCCCTGGCAATGAAAATACAATTAAACAAGATAAAAACAACAACAACATAAACAGGACGGAAACCCACAGCACAAAACAGGGCATTTGTGTTTTTGTACGCTCTCTCAGCATTCAGAACACAATTCAAACCGCTTCATGTAAATGGGAATTGAACGCATCCTGGTCCTGGTGGGATCCCACTTGTATTGGCACCAGATGGTGTCTACTGGTGAAGAGACATTCCACATCTGGGATCTTTGTTCTGTGTTTGATGTAAAACTCATCCGGAGATGGCTTCTCCTGAAGTCAACATCCAAACCAACAGGCCCATTGAGCGAGTCTGCGTGGACTACCTCTCCCTAGAGCCAGATCGGAGCAACAACGTCATTCTTGTAATTACAGATCACTTCACCAAGTATGCGGTTGCCAGACGCATGTCTAATTAGAAGGGACATTGTTTCTATAAAATATCTGTTTGAGATTGAAGGCATTAAGAGGGTCAGAACCACTCATCCCAGAGGAAGTCCTGTTGAATGTTAAAACAGGACTCTCTTGCAGTTAGGCCCCCGCAACAGTGAAGAAAAAACCCACTGTGGAGAATTGGTCAAGCCACTTGTAAATGCCTGACTTTTCAAAGATGATCAGTTTATCGACTTATATTCTTATATTCTATCAGAGACTCGCCTTACTGTACAAATAATGAAATCACCTGATTCACCACCATATTAACTTATGAATGGAAGATAGCCCAGGCTACAAGTCAACCTAGCCTTTGGTATACCTGAACCAGACAACATACTTGAGAAGGAGAGGGACAAAACATGAAAATGTTAATGAAAATTAGATGGTCAGCCTATTGAGGAGGCTAAGACTCCTGTGTGCTGTTCACTAGGACAGCATCATGAACCTGCTAGTTTAAGTATTCCTGACTTGGAAAACCAATGCAGTCATTTAGTCCTAGTTCCAAGGCCTCAGCTAAGCCTTTACCAGTTCATCGAACAGACTATTCAGACCTTTCTCCCATGCAAATCCCATAGAAAATTAAAATAATTAAACTCTGAGCTTTTCCACTGCTTTTAATCTAGGCCTTTTACATATCCCTTCACTTTTGCATCTATGCTACATAAAATTATTTTTTTATTTTCAAAAACAAGAGCTGTTTTTTGATTAGCAAAGGAGGGGATAGATTATGGAGAGGTTTTGTACCAGTCTGCCTCAGTTATCTTCCTGTGTATGTTGGACACTGAATACCACAGAGGTTTATTAGCAACTCTAAAGCCCTTACACATAATTGTATACACAATTGTATCCAGGGATGGGCAGGTCATCATTAGGTTTCAGGAGGCCGGTTTTTATTTATAAAGTTATTTTTGAACAGCTCCCTCATAACTTGCACCACTTTGAGACATCAATCGAATGACACCTATGCATTACTGTCTAATGATCGTATTGTTTTGACTGGCCCTAAGGTGAGGATATTTTTTTTTTTGGTAAGAAAGACATCCAGTTTTCCGGCCCCTTAACATAGAATGAACTTCAAAACAACATGAGCATGAGGGATCCCCGTCACTCTGATAGAATGTAAGTCAATGGTCAAAGCTGTGACGCAGGTCCGTGGAGCTGTCTAGACTTGGCCGTCGTGCTTCCTATCTGCATGCGTCAAATTTGTTTAATAATGTTTATTATGTGATGTTGTATGTTGTTCACTGTTTGTTTTATTTGTATTTTATGCTGCTGCTGTCTCAGTTTTATTAATAGGCAGTAACAGGCTAATAGTCTAACAGCAGAACTATGATATAGGCTACTGTGCAAACATCAAGCCAATACGATTTAAGATGAGCCTGTTCCCCATCTGTTAACAGTATGCAATAAGAATATATATATATATATATATATATATATATACAAAAAGCTTAATTTCTTATTCTCTCGCTATCATGAATGGTCTGTTACCTCCCTGCTATTTTTTCCTTTGCAAATGGTCAGTGCCTAATCGTAGTGTATAGGATTAGATATCCACATGTCCTTCGTAAGGTCTGTTTTCATATGGATGGTCTTTAGGTCAGGTAGGCAGGGTCTTTAATCATTACCACAATCGTAAATCAGAAGCTCTCTCTTTCAGAACAATACACACACACACACACACACACACACACACACACACACACACACACACACACACACACACACACACACACACACACACACACTATGTGGCTCATTTACACACACACTTTGTGTGTGTAAATGAGCCACAAAGTGTGCGATCTCATAGGTCCCATGGGCTCTACCGCAAGCGAAAAACGAAAGACGTGGGGCGGGATCTGAATTCTGAACGAGTAACCAGAGCACGGGAACACTGCGAGGTCGGGGGGGGAGGGGGGGGGCGTGAGTCCTGAATTGACGTAAGAGCCAAAGGGGGCGTGCCCCACAGCCAATGACCGGCTAGATTCCCGGAATGGGGCGTGTTTCTTATCTTCTTTTAACAAGAGTCCCTTCCTTACCGGCTTCGTCACATAGACTCCAATGAGTGGAAGTAAATTCCGTTCACTATTTATTTATTTATTCTAGACTTTTATATTTGATCTTTTTATCAATATGCTGGGCCTGTGCCTGTACGTGCCTATTCCCTACTCCGACCCCATCGAGGTGCAGTACTTTGAGTCCGACCGCCTGCCCACTGAGCTCAAATCGCTCTTCAAACTCAGCGTCTTCCTGCCGTCTCAGGAGCTCTCGAAGTACCAGAAATGGAGAAAGGTAAAAGTCTACTTTTGTGTTTTAACTCTCGTAATTGACGCATTCTTAGTCTTTAGATGGTCTCTATTATTCGCATTTGTGTGTATAATGTAATTATTTTCTCTATAAAATGTCCTTGTCGTTCGATGGAATGCGTTGTGGCGCCGACCGGCATGGCTAGGCTGAAAGGGCTAGAGAAGCCGGCGCTAGGCTAACATCGGTAGAGAAGCCAGCGCTAGGCTAACAGCGGTAGAGAAGCCGGCGCTAGGCTAACGGCGCTAGAGAAGCCGGCGCTAGGCTAACGGCGCTAGAGAAGCCGGCGCTAGGCTAACAGCGCTAGAGAAGCCCAACCAGAGGGCGGGCGGTTCATGCCTTCCACATAGAAGGATTCATAATTTCGTAGGCTGGACGAAAAGGCCCAACAAAAGCCGCCAACTGCGCTATTTCTACCAGGTCGGTCTTTCTCTTCAAACCCTGAAATACGTAAAAATCGAGGGGGCGGGTTCCCTAGAACATGACTTGTTTTTATACTATATATTTATATACACTTGCAGAAAAATAAAGGATTTTATTATAATTTCTGTTGGTAATATAGTGGATGCCAACTTTAATGAATGGGTTAGGGACGTCGTGTAACTTTGTGCCTCCAGAATGAATGTTACATTGGGACGTCCAGGATCCAGATTGTGGGCAGGCTGATTCACTACATGGATTTATTGCATGCATTGTGGCGGGCCTTGATGTTTGCTGTAGCACTTCCCTTGGAACAGTATGTAGAGCAGATTGGTGCAGATGGAATTTGATCGCTCTGGTTGTTGGCGGGTCGCACAAGGTTTAAAGATAGACCGGCACCGGCACTTTCTACCGGTCTGTATGTTACTTTTCAATGATTTAATGCAACCAGTCTTAAGGGCTTGGACATTCTTAGGTCTGGTAATTTTGTCTTTGGCGCGGGGCAAGACACTTCTTGGCTTGCATTTAACATTTTGCATGCTGTAAAGTTGGTGTGGCGAGTCTTGTATCATAGCACGATATGCGTATGAAGGAGGTAATATTTAATATCGAGTTATGGCTAGTTCAACGCTTTGGAAAGGGTGTGCTTGTTCCTCAGAGTGACTCATAAATCGTATTTTCCTCGGTGGTACAAAATAAAGGCCTGTTAGGTTCAGGGTGTTATTATACGCTTTAAGACACTGTGGTTTTGAATGCACGATAAAGTTGCTGCTCATTACATTTCTCATCTCAACTACTTTTTTTGTTCCAGAAACCTCCGGGCCGAGAGGAGTCCAAGTCAAGCCAGCTTGACTTTGAGGAGTTCGTCCACTACCTCCAGGACTACGAGAAAGACCTCAAGCTGGTGGTCAAGAGTCTGGATAAGAAACACTCAGGTGAGACCAGTCTTCCTCCTCACTACTTATTCTTCCCCATTCCCCACCTCCTCTTCCTCACGCACCAAACCTACTTATGTTGTGGGTATGCATGTTCCATTTAAAGGTTGTTTTATGGTCATCTTGTCTTTTTGAAGGTGGTATTGATGCCAGCATGTTGAAGCAGTCTCTTCAGGACCTGGGCGTCCACCTCTCTCAGCAGCACGCCCAGAGCGTCCTTCACAGGTAATGGCAGCAAGAAACCAATGGTCTCAAAACTTTTTATTTATTTTTTATTTCTTTACTTATGTTTTGATGTGAATGAACTGCAGCCAATTCAATTTCATTTTTGATGTCTTTTTTTTTATACAGTATGGACAGAAATGGGACTATGACCATAAGCTGGAATGAGTGGAGTGACTACCCTGTCGTCCCAGCCACGGAGAACATCCCAGAGATCATCCTCTACTGGAAGCACTCAACGGTAGGAAACCTCCCAGGTGTAGGCCTGACTGATGGTGAGGTGTGTCCTGACCTTTTGATAGCCACCCCTCCTTTTCTTGATAGCAGTCTAGTGTACATTGCAATGGGTCAGTTCTTATGCACTTGCAATGGGTCAGTGGCTTAACTGCTCCTTTGGTAGCAGTTAAGCTGCTCTGTGCAGGGGAAGATGATGCAACTTCCCACTAATGACTCTAGCAGCCATCGCTAAATGTCTGGTTTGATTGCCTGATATAGTTTATAGTGAATAAGGTGTACCTTATTTTTGGGTTAGCCGTTCATTACTCAGTGCGGCGTGAAATGAGTGTATAAGAAGTGTATATCAATAGCACGTGTTCTCTGTGTTTGTGAAGATCTTTGACGTGGGCGAGAACCTGATGGTGCCAGATGAGTTCTCGCTGGAGGAACGCCTGTCAGGGATGTGGTGGAGGCACCTGGTGGCAGGGGGAGGGGCGGGCATCGTCTCCCGCACCTGCACTGCCCCCCTGGACCGCCTCAAAGTCATGATGCAGGTCAGTGGTCAACACGGATTCCAAATACCTGGTCTTTTTTGTTTGGGGTGAAGACACACCGCAACCCCAACAAGAAATTATTTTTATTATTCTGCAAAATAACTGCATGCAGCGCTCAACCATTGTTCTTCATACGTTTTATTCTTTCTTTCCTCTTTATTATTCTTTACAAACTTTGGGACTTATCTCCTTCCTCAATTTTTCACCTAGAGACACCTACTTTTTTTTTATCATGGGAGTCAATGGGAGGACGGCAGAGCCGTCCTCTGGTACTTGAACTGTTTAAGACGTAACTAAATACATTTTCAAGCGTTTATCTTCCTTCAAACCATTTAAAAAATCTACACACCATCACAGTTTTAGTTTCATACCTTTTCAGTTGGTCTCATTGATTTACGTTGACGCTGGAGCGTGATGACGTTCAGCAGTGTTGCCAGATTGGGTGTTTTTTTTTCCCGCTGGATTGGGCTACTTTTGGAGGACGTTCAGGCAGTGTTGGGCTGCTTATCCGCTCTACCGGGCTCCTTTTAATCACGCGCCAGCTTCACTCACTCACTCACTCACTCACTCACTCACTCACCACCCCCCCCCCCCCCCCCCCCCCCCCCAGCAGCAGGGCAACACGTTTGACCTTTCAGATACTTCAATTCTTTTTACATGTCCTCATTTTTTGCAGTACTTTGCGCTTTTCATTCAGCTGTCACTTTATTTGGTGCATGTTTACTCCATTTCAATTTATTTACTGAAAAACAATCGATTGAATACTCACACCTTGCCACAAGTAATTTGCTGTAGGCTACTGGTTAGTAGCCACTGATCTATCACCACACAAGTCGATGTCTCCTGCACAACTATGTCCCATCCATTCAGATGTGCCACTGCTGTCGCACTGACTCTGTTGCAAGGGCCTCACTTGCTAGCGCATTGCGTAACCAACTGGTTAATGAGTGCAGGAGTGGGTCGAAGAGTGACGGGTTAGTCTGGGACGTTGTGCTCTTCCACCAATAGAAACATAGGTCAGGCTGTCGAGGTGTTGGGAGCTGAAGTCCCAAGTCATTGGCCTCGTGCGTCAATAGGTGTTGTGACACGGGTCATCTTTGATAAGCTGCCACGGAGGAAAGTGTTGACCCTCCACACACTGAACTTTGTCAGACTGACACAGTAAGGCAGGCGAAGGGAGTTGAGGCCAGCTGTTCCTCAGTTACGACTAAACCATCCCACTGTCTTCTCGCCCCTCAGGTTCATGGTTGCCGTGCCAACAACATGTGCATCATGAGCGGCTTGACCCAGATGGTGAGAGAGGGCGGCGTGCGTTCCCTATGGCGGGGAAATGGTGTCAACATAATCAAGATCGCCCCGGAAACTGCACTCAAGTTCATGGCCTATGAACAGGTACTGTATTGTCTGACCACTGCCTAGCAGTAAGGGGTGACTTAGCGCTCCCCTATTTTACTGCCTCATAGCGGTAGCGGCTAGCCTAGCACGACCCCAGCATGCTAAAGCACTAGCAGCAGGCTGGTTAGCTAAATTATTTCCTCTGTTGTGTTGCCAGATCAAGCGGATGATCGGCAGCGACAATGCGACTCTGACCATCGTGGATCGCTTCGTGGCGGGATCAATGGCTGGAGTTATCGCTCAGAGCTCCATCTACCCCATGGAGGTAAGACACACCCCTCCCCCAGCTCACATCGCCCCACTCGCCACATCAGAATACAGGGATATCAGATGAAGATATTGTGTATTCAGGGATAATTGTGTTGTTGTGTGGGCGGCAGTAGCTCAGGAGGTAGAACTGGTCGGCTGGTGACCGGAAGGTTGCTACTTAGATCTCCTGGCTGAGTTTCGAGGTGTCCCTGAGCAAGACATCTCACCCTGACTGCTCCTGACGAGCTGGCTGTCGCCCTGCGTGTGTGACTCCGCCGTCGGTGTGTATGACTGAATGGTTGTGAGTGGCTTTAGACAAAAGCGTCAGCAAAATCCCCTAAATGTAAATGTTGCCATACTCGTGGCTCTGCCCCCTCCCCAGATGTTGAAGACGAGGCTAGCGCTGAGGAGGACGGGACAGTTCTCTGGGATCGTGGACTGTGCTTGGCAGATCTTCAGGAGGGAGGGGCTCGGGGCCTTCTACAGGGGCTACGTCCCCAACGTGCTGGGAATTATCCCCTACGCCGGCATCGACCTCGCCGTCTACGAGGTGAGGCCCCACCTCTTTGAATTTCCTGTGTGGTCATGTGACCTTTGTACAGCTTTAGTCAAATGACTAACAAGGTAACCTTTACTCGGATGTCCTCTCAGACCCTCAAGAACCGCTGGCTGCAGGAGTACGGCTCCAACCGCAGCGACCCAGGTGTCCTGGTGCTGCTGGGCTGTGGCACCGTGTCCAGTACCTGTGGGCAGCTCGCCAGCTACCCCCTCGCCCTGGTCCGCACCCGCATGCAAGCCCAAGGTAGACACTTCTCCTACCGTTCTAGACCGCTGGATGTTTTATGGTCTGAAGTACCTCTATGGAGGTACTTCAGAACCTCTGATCGGTGGCCTGTTATGTATCAACCACCTGATGCTAACTTCCTCTTGTCTGTGCCCCTCCCACCAGCCACCAAGGAGGGCAGCCGGCAGTTGTCGATGACTGGCGTCTTCAGACACATCCTCCAAACAGAGGGACCCACTGGTCTCTACCGGGGCCTGGGGCCCAACTTCCTCAAGGTCATCCCAGCAGTTAGCATCAGCTATGTGGTGTACGAGCACATCAAGACATCGCTGGGTGTGACCTCGCGCTGATGCTTGACACCGCGTTAACACTTGACATTTAGGGGGGCTTCTCCCTCTGTGAATATAACCCGAGACTAAAGGGACATGAGGAGCCTCCTGAGAAGGGGGCTCCTGCTGCTATTTCTGGTGGAAGGGAAGGAGGATCACGGGACCAAAGGACTTCTGTCCCTTTGCCAGTCCTTTTGCCTGAAGACATGTATATGTTTCTCCATGTCGGGTTTCCCCGAGTCGGTGCTGGAAGAGGCTTTGGGTTTGAGTTAACGGTTCTAGTTAGGTTTTATCTTTCTGCAAACCGCCTTCTTCGGTCTTCACAGGAGAGATTCGTATTTATTATGTCCATCCAGTATTTATAGTTTTTTTTTACTTGATCCTTTTAAAGAGTGTCTGTCTTTAAGTCAGACTGGGCTACGGGAGTTGTCTGTTTGGAATATTCCGACTCTGAGAGTTGTCTGTCAGTTTAGACCACTAAGTATCTAGCCAAGTACCACCTTGGAAATCCTTTTTGTTTAATTTTTCTTTAATAAGCTGCACAAACCTCTGGATCTGCTGCCTCAGATGATCTGATCTGTTCCTGGTCCAAAGTGATGTCTTGTCTTGTCATAGTAATGTTTTAAAATGAATACTGATGATGAAGAATGTATGAGCGACATTATGCACTTTTATCAAAAATTGTGAACTAAAGAATCAGTTAACTTCTTTTGTAAAGAACGATTGAAAGGATTATTTTTTTATGGACTTTTTAATTAAAATAAATGCTATTTCTTGTAAAACTGCTATTTTTAGGTTTTCTTTGCATAAATAATTGCATTAATACACAGGTAACTGTTCTGCAAGTATCTGGAAGTTGGTAAGTAAAGCAACTTCCTTTGACTTGTCTACGAATAATGTAGAGGTCTACAACAGGGGGTCCGCGGAGGTACTACAGGTGGTCGCGAAAGTTTTGGTCAATTAAGACTTTTTCCTATTCCCCACGCAATTTTTTTTCGCAAATTGAATCGTCTTCAAATACACATTGACATGAATCCAACACACTAGCCGCGTTTACATGGACACTTTTGATCAGATTTCTCGGAATAGATCTATTCCTATCATGCGATCCCCTTATTTTTTATAATTTATCAAATGATGTATAGAAATGTTCAGCGTAGTGTCCGAATTCTCGTTCCCTATTCCCTATATAGTGCACTATATCATGTACACTATATAGGGAATAGGGAACGATTTCGAACACAGCTAGTAGCCATTTCTCCATTCGCGTACTTGTGCGTGCTCGTGTGCTCGTGGACTCGTGAAACGTCATCAGTCGTTGCCCGAGCACTTCCAATTCGAAGCACGCATCAAGCGAGTACTGTCGTAAAACCCGGAAGTGTTCTGGATGCGTGCTCGATATCGCCGTTTCACCGAGCATGCATCGGAGGTGGCTCGTGTGTGCTTGCTCCCGCTATAAATCCCAGGATGCATTTCGCACTCACAGCAGTACGAGGGCGGACAATATGGAGAAGACGCACAAGTTACAACTGTAGCTTAAGTTACTCTTAACTTATATATATATTTATATAATATATAATATATAGGCCTAATATAATAATAATATATAAATATATATATGTAAGGTCGTGTGTGTGTATAGCTTATACACATGACAGGACACTCGTATCTTTTCAATTGTTATTCATTCAGAATATTTACATACTCTTTGAAAATGAAAGAGGCTGGGATTTTGTTTTATATCATTTGTTTATATTGTTCAGTAGTATATGCCTAAATGAGGCCGTAGCACAGTTAACGGACGAGCAGAGGTGGTGACGTCATCGAGTCCGCTGCTGTTCCAATTGCAGGTACGTACTCGCGTGCTCGCAAGTATGTGCTTGAAGTACAGACTTGCCAAGTACGTGCTAGCAAGTCATCGAGTCCGTAGTACGCGTGCTACGAATTGAGAAACGGCCAGTGTGTGTGCCCGTTGCCGTGTTCCAATACCCGTACTTCCATGAGTATACTTCAAGGAAGTACACTATCTGCACTATCCGTACTCACTTGAGTACCTTCCAAATCGAGTACTCTGTGCACTTACCGGAAATGACGATCACGACTGCCGCCGTGGCTCCTCCCCCGCAATAAACATCCCGCTTTGAACGGTGAACTCTTTACGCCTAGCAGCTATAAAAAGCTATAAAAACTATGGCCGTTTCTCAATTCGCGTACTTGTGCGTGCTCGTGGACTCGTGAAACGTCATCAGTCGTTGCCCGAGCACTGTTCCATTTCGAAGCACGCATCAAGCGAGTACTGTCGTAAAACCCGGAAGTGTTCTTGATGCGAATATGTCCAGTGCCGTTGTAAGTGCCATATTGGCTCGGCTACCAGATCGGCTCGGGGTCCGTCGTCTGCTGATTACGTTACACAATATCATTGGCTGTACGCTTGAATGGGCGTAGGCTACATTGTGATTGGCTGCTAATGGACAGTTGTGATTGGCTGTTTTGTGCTGTAGCTCTGGCTGTCGTCATAGCAACCACAGCGAGCACATGTGTGAGCGCGAGTAGGTCTGTCTAGTTTCGGTTTGTGTTGCCAGATTGGGCATATGTCCCGTTTTTCCAGCCTAACGTGATTCAAAGTAGCCAAATCAGGCTGAAAATGTGCCCAATCTGGCAACACGGACGGCTTATCTTAACAGCCAAGATGATTCCGAGGGATGTTTTGTTTTTAGAAGAAAACTATCCATACAGATAGGTTGGGAATGGTCTATGTTCAAAATGAAAGATCATTACAGGCTCTTTAATTTAAGCCATAAAATACCTTATTGCTGTAGATAGCGTATTGTGTGACGTAATCAGCAGACGACGGACCCCGAGCCGATCTGGTAGCCGAGCCAATATGGTACTTACACCGTGTTCCAATACCCGTACTTCCATGAGTATACTTAAAGGAAGTACACTATCTGCACTATCCGTACTCACTTGAGTACGGTAATTTGTCAGATGTGAGTGCTGTTCCAAATCGAGTACTCCGTGGTGCACTTACCGGAAATTACGATCACGACTGCCGCCGCGGCTCCTCCCCCGCAATAAACCTCCCGCTTTGAACGGTGAACTCTTTACGCCTAGCAGCTATAAAAAGCTATAGAAACTATAAAAACTACAAAATGACTCTATTAATGCAGTCTATGTGGAAAATGCGCCGACTTTGGCTCAGCCCGGCTCCGCCTCTTCCGCTACGTAGCTAAGATGGCTGCCGTTGAGTACGGAGAGTGTCCTTCGATCCACACTTCACGATTAGCCCATTTTGAGTACGGCATCCGGGTCCTTGAAGTATACTTCTTTTCGCCGGATCTGAATTGGAACGTACTGCGTACTCAAATTTTGAGTACGCAGTACGGACAGTACGGGTATTGGAACACGGCCCATGCGTTTCACCAGAGCCCGTCTACGAAGAGCTTGGGCACTCCCTATACGCCCCATTGTACCGATTTTGGTTGTAGTTCCATGAGACATCCACTGGGGGTGATCGCGGGCGAGTCCAGATTGAATGGGAGTCTATGGGGCTAAACGGCTAATTATGCCTCTTTCACCTGCTTGTCGTAGAAATATCGCAAATTTTATTGTAGATTCCGCAAGTTCAATATAGATTATGTTTCAAAAGTCAAATGAGTGAGTACTTATGTCCTTTCGATTTCTTACAGTTTGGGCCGTTGTTGGCCATACACGCTAGCATTCTGCTAATGAATGCTGATTGGTCAGGGACGGACTTGCGACTGATTACGACCAGAGACCCCTCTTACGGCATCTGAAGCTGAAGAGCAATCAGAAACGTGTTAACTCAATTTTTGAGTACTGTATTTATATTTTCCTGCAGGTCCTTTTATTTTTTAGATAGTAGCCTATGTATGGTGAAAGTACATGGGCATAAATGGAATTTCTTCCATTTCTTGTGTTCAATGTGTTATATACATGGTAGGTACGCTATGACCACCTTAAATAATACAGTCAATATCCCGCTCAATATCATTTAATCTGTCATTGTCTATTTTTCGAAAATAAAGATAGTTTAAAAAAGAAATGCCTCGTGAATGTGCAATGATAAACTGCACTCACAGTGGAAACGGATTGTCCGTCTTTTCGTTTACCAAGGACAGAAAAAGGTAACGTTCTTGCTTGCTCCTGTATGAATGTTCCTAGGCTACCTGAGGCTTCACCTGGTAAGGAAAGTTGCGCTGGAGCCCGGCCGGGTAATATCGCACATGGCTTATTCAAGTTGCGCGCTAGACATTCTCTAAAGTGTCGAGACTCAAGCACTTAACTTACCTTAACCGATTGTTCCATACAAATGGTTAGTTAACGATTTAACAACTTAAACATCTGCTATTACAGTCGTTATTTTTTTGTAGGACTTGGGCTAATGACCTTGCACAGAGGGAAAACCATCTACACCACTTGTCATTTATTTCTATGCATTCACTGATCTTTACAGATGGGTTTGTTTTAAGCCATTGAATATACCGTAGGCCTAATTGCTCTGCCATGCAAAACATTATAAGCTACACATGTTTGTTAAATGAGAAATATGGTCTGGGTCACATTGAAACAGTAACAGTTGTATAACAGTAATTATACAAACATTATACCAACATTGCGACAGGCAAGTTTATTCAAACATCACACTAACAAGAACACAATAAGAACAGTAACTAATAAAAAAAAAGAGAAATGATTTAACAACACTGAACATACTGAACAGAGGCAGGGGAAAAGGACAGAGGAAGAAGACTTGTCCGTTGTCACAGCATCAAGGTCCGACTGTAGAGATCAAGAAAGGAAGAGGCATGAGGAGAACAACAGAACACTGCTCTCTAGCAGATTGTTTACTGATGTAAACTAAATTGATGCAGTCTTAAAATTATGATTCTAATCCAGGTTTCTATTTAAGGAGAAAGAAATGGCTCATAATCGTTACTAGAAAAAAAAGCTTTATCATCGGCACTAGTGAGGATTAGAAAAAACACTCTCTGTAACATACATATGTAAAACATTCGCGCATTTCTTTTTTTTACATTAGCTCACTAAAACTCTAACTAGGGCAAAAAAAAAAAGCCTTACCTCCAACAGCTGGTGTTATCGTTGCGGGACAAGGGAAGGGCTTTAGAAAACTGCCGTAAAGCAGTACCTCTGACAGTATTACAGTGTGTGACGTCATCGCATGTTTTTAACGCCTTTTTAGAACAGATACGTGACCTTAAAAAATGCAATATTCAGCTGAGTTTATTATCTTAGCCCCACCATTTGATAGCAACTTTAAAATTACTTGACAAAAAATTACATCGTGAGAAAAGTGGATTCTGAGGATAAAACCCCGTTGGCTCCCATTCATTCTGGACTCGCCTACGAGCGCCCCGCGTGGTCAAAGATTATTACTGCAACCAGTCCAGAAAACCGGAACTAACCCGCGAGTGCCAGTTCTCCTCATATTTGACATTCTCTGCTAAAACCCCGTTTCTACCCGTTGACACGACAACACGTAACCGGCGTTTTCAGAAATCTCCACTTTGGCCGGAGTTTTTAGAAATGATCGTTTTCTGTGACAAAAACTGCGTTTTCGTGTAAATGAGGCCAAACCGTGTGAAAATATCTGCGTTTTCCCTTCGTGTAAACGGGGCCTAAATCAGATTGTCTGTGTGTGACATGACGTCACCACTAAGGCCCCGTTCACACGAAGCCGATTTCATGGCGAAACCGCAAAGGTCTTGTACGGTTCGGCCTTCCGTACACACGAAGCCGGCGAATCTGCTGACCGAAACCGCAAACTTCTGAAACCACCCTCGGAGGTGGTTTCAAATCTACCCGGTTTCGTTTTGGATTCGTGTGTACGCCTGAAACCGACTGAAACCGCAAACCATGACGTCATCGCCCCACCCCTCGACCTCCTAGCCAATGGCTCTTAAGCCCGCGGAGTCTCAGAAATCACATGCGAGCATGCGCATAAGGGCAGCCTTTATGCGCATGCTCGCCTCTTATTCTTATTTCATTTCTTCTGGATTTCTGTACCAGAAGCAGCGCCCCTTATGGGCCTGGAATGTGTACTACAGCGTTTCTACAGATCTACCCGGTTTCGCTTGGCTTCGTCTTTACGGAGATACTTCGAAACCGGATAGATCGAAACCGTAACGGTTTCCCCCGTTTCGGCTTCGTGTGAACGGGGCCTAAGGTGCGCTTGTTTTTAGCACCTTTAAGGCTGCAACATATAGGAAGTGCCCAGGCTCTTCGTAGACGGGCTCTGGTAGTACTACACTACTTCTGTACAACTTAAATGAAGTACGATGGTCTGGTAGGACCCGGCTACTAGTGATGGGCAAATTAAGCTTTTATGAAGCATCGAACCAGTTGAGCCAATGTTTCGAAAATGGGTTCATTACTCGAAGCTTCAGTGACAGTGACCTCTGCTGGCGAAGTTCGAGGCTGCAGTGGATTCAACGTATCCCTGCTTTGAAAACGATTTGACACACAAACCCAAATACTTAATAGCATGATCTTTTCACGAATAAAGATTGATCTAAATACAGATGTCTAAATTGTTCTTAAAGGGATATGCCTAGCCTTCTGTCCAGATAGGCTAACTGATGTAGGCTAGGATATAATTGAAACAGCATATAAAAACTTTCCCCCCAGGAATGGGATTCGAACCCGGGTCCTCCACTACACATTCAGTGTGTTATCCCCTAGTCTACTCTAATCGATACCCTTACGATGATCTATTACATACATACCCTACTATGCACAACTCCCGTAAACGATTGTAGCATCGATTGTGTATGTTTTTTTCATTAAATAATTAGGCGGTGACCAGCTGGCTTCGGACAAGGTTGGTTGGGTGTGCTTGAGTAACTCTAGTGGGTGATTATGTGGGATGGGGTTAGACACTCAAAGATTTGTATTGAGGTAGGCTGCCTTATGTATGGAAGCCCGTTTCCGCCACGTAAAAGAAAAAAAATGCAGGTCACAACTCATTATTTTGAGATAGTATCTCATTATTTTGAGATAGTATCTCGTTATTTTGAGATAGTATCTCGTTATTTTGAGATAGTATCATTATTTTGAGATAGTATCTCATTATTTTGAGATTCTATCTCATTATAATGAGATAACTTCTCAACAGGACCAGACCAGTCATTGTAGCCTAATTGTAGCTTATCCATAGGTGCTACATATAGCCTATTATTACAGTCGATTAGCTGGAGATGATGAACTCGATTATTTAAGATTATTTCAGACGGAGGTATACAAATGCTGACATTTTGGCTCGATTATCTATGGAGCACAACATAAACATTAGTAAAAGAACTCTAGAAAGAGTGCTTCATAGGAATCAGCTGTGGCGAAGACGCAATAAGGCGGACATCGGAGAAGTAGCCGATTTCATACATCGCCAATTACAGTCCTCTGGCCAACAACATGGCTACAGGTGAACAGAAGAGTTGGATGGAAGGGATCATCACGGACAGAGAGACCGTTCGTCTATTGCTGCGTCAAATGGATGGTGGTGGCGTGGATCTCCGTGCACGGCACCGTCTGAGACGTAGAGTCTATGTCAGTCGTGGCCCGAATTATGTGTGGCACATAGATGGATATGAGAAATTGAAGCCGTATGGGATATGCATCAGTGGTTGCATTGATGGGTTCTCGCGAAAGATGATCTGGCTAAACAGTAAACAACACCCACTCAACTAACAGCGACCCACGTCTTATAGCGGGGTATTTCATTGATTCAGTGATGCAGCATGGTCGCCCATTGAAAGTGAGATTGGATCACGGGACGGAGAACACACACATTGCAGCAATGCAAAGTTTTATGCACGGCAGTGAAAACGGCATTTCCCCAGACTGTGTCACTCTAGGTCCAAGCACGGGGAACCAACAGCGTTTCTCAATTCGCGTACTTGTGCGTGCTCGTGGACTCGTGAAACGTCATCAGTCGTTGCCCGAGCACTGTTCCAATTCGAAGCACGCATCAAGCGAGTACTGTCGTAAAACCCGGAAGTGTTCTGGATGCGTGCTCGATATCGCCGTTTCACCGAGCATGCATCGGGGCTGTTTCCCAATGTCAAGGAAGCATGCTCAACGGCCGCCCTTTTAAGGACGCTACGTCATCGAACGCCGACAAGCACTGTTCCAATGTTGAGGACACTCGAAATACGCCCCCTTTTCGGGTCCTTCGTTTTTGAGAATTCCGAGATTTTTCAAGGATGCATCGCTGCATCCTAGACGAGCCAAAACTACCCACAATCCTCTGCGTTCACTGGGCGGGTTCTTGAAAATGGCAGAGAAGTACACGTTCAAACGAAGTGAAGTTATATTAGTTTCAGAAATATTTTGTGCCGTATTGCTTTTTATAGATTCATCATGTTAATGCAAATAATCAAGCCTAAAGGCCTGTGCCACTTTTCAAACGTTTTTGCAACTTAATGATACGTTGCTATATTTTGCATGGACGTAGCTGGTGTTAAACACCACTGTCACCAATGTCAATTTACTCGCTCACAAGATTACATTATTTATGTATACCTATTTATGTTTTACGTTTTTTTTAGGGTCAGCCCAGCAAACGGAGGCTTTTGTGCGCCTTAGGGTGGCGCACAAACATTTGTTTGCCGGTGGAAGGGATAGTGCCACTATCCAATGTTGTAAAATTAATGCACAACCGATCATTTGCAATGTTTGTAATTTTTAATGAACGTATATAATTGTATTTTATATGATATACTTGTGTTATATATGATATAATGTGTTCAAAGCACTGGTAGATTGTAGGCATATATGAATGAATGAATCAGATCATATATCCAAATAAATACACGTTTATCATCTCTTTCTTTGTCTTTTTCCCCCTGCATAATAGTAATCAACCGTACTGTAAATGTGATGCATGAATTAAGTTCTCAGACAATTTCACTTAGTTTTATAAAAATTGAATGGATTTTCCTTTTAATAAAGACAATTCGATCAACCACAACAAAGCTTTTGTGACTTCCCCAAAGAGGCTCCATGCGAAGGAGACATGACCGCATTCATAACAGACAAAAGTCAAATAAATATCGATCAGCTTGATTGCTGCCATGTTTTATTCATAAGCGCACATGTGTTTACAAGCGGACACGCAGTATTAAAAAGCGGAAGCGCTTCCACACTACCAAGTCGTTCCCAAAGTCAGACGTTACAAACGCTAGGAAGCACTCGAGCTAGCACTCTAGTCTCATCTCCATAGGACGCGACTAGCAAGGACGCGTCCTAGCAAGGCTGCAGCCTTCACTTTGGGAAACAGCCCGGAGGTGGCTCGTGTGTGCTTGCTCCCGCTATAAATCCCAGGATGCATTTCGCACTCGCAGCAGTACGAGGGCGGACAATATGGAGAAGACGCACAAGTTACAACTGTAGCTTAAGTTACTCTTAACTTATATTTATATAATATATAATATATAATATATAATATAATAATAATAATAATATATAAATATATATATGTAAGGTCGTGTGTGTATAGCTTATACACATGACAGGACACTCATATCTTTTCAATTGTTATTCATTCAGAATATTTACATATTATTTGAAAATGAAAGAGGCTGGGATTTTGTTTTGTATCATTTGTTTATATTGTTCAGTAGTATATGCCTAAATGAGGCCGTAGCACAGTTAACGGACGAGCAGAGGTGGTGACGTCATCGAGTCCGCTGCTGTTCCAATTGCAGGTACGTACTCGCGTGCTCGCAAGTATGTGCTTGAAGTACAGACTTGCCAAGTACGTGCTTGCAAGTCATCGAGTCCGTAGCACGCGTGCTACGAATTGAGAAACGGCCATATGTCCAAATAATGAGTTATGACCTGCATTTTTTTTTCTTTTACCTGGCGGAAACGGGCTTGCATACTTACGGAAGAGGATTAAGTTCTGACTTTATTCTCAGAATTCTGAGAAAAAAGTCAGAATTCTGACATTAATCTCAGAATTCTGACTTTAATCTCAGAATTCTGAGAAAAAAGTCAGAATTCTGACTTTAAAGTCAGAACTACGGGTATCTGTAAGGACCAACCTCCGTGGGAGAGACACTTTGCTTTATGCAGTAGGAGGAAACCTATGGAAAGCCAAGAAGGCCACAATCCGGCCCTAGAATGGCGCGGTAAAAGTGCAAGAATTCCGTACGGAATCCGTACGGAACTAATAGCCGCGGCTATTAGTCATATTGAGATGGCAGTGTGCGAAATACCCGTCAATATTCGGGGATGCCCTCATCCCCAGATTGTTCTCGATATGCAGTAGCCAGCTAGGCCATAACATTACAATATTTCATGGATGCAAGCAAGCCAAGACAATCAATCTATATCTGTAGCCTACATGACAACACACACACACACACACACACACACACACACACACACACACACACACACACACACACACACACACACACACACACACACACACACAAGTTAAACACACTGGTAAAGCAATAGGAGCCTGCATTGGCTAAAGTTGTTGAGATGCACGTTATTTTATAACAGGGAGGGGCAAAGTTGTGCATTACAATGCAAACACGACAATAATTGGCACCGTTCTTGCGCACTCAGAAGAACATGAACTGAATAAATCCCAGGTATATAGCATATTGGAGACGGGCACACAATCAGTGCATTTGCAAATGAGAGCCTGCAGTATGACCGATCTTGTGACATTATTTAACCATCCATCTACAGCTAATACGATCAGACAGATACATCATTGATCACATATAAGCCCACAACAAGCCCAACATCACCACGGCAGGTGCGCTCTCTCTCGCACATTCACACAATCACTCCAACTTCTCCAACTCCAAGGCAAAGCTGTTTCACTAAGACCACAAACAACCACAACTAACCAGCCTACATATCCACAACAATGCACAACAATCAGTTCTGTACATTGCGTCTATCTTCTGTTTGGCGCACATGGCTAATTTGCATACTTGCACAGGACTGTCGGCTCCGCTTGTCAAAAAAATAGAACATATTTGTGAATAAATGCTTTGAATTCTGAATACTGGACTTGGTGGGCTTGGTGAGTTGGCTATGGGACGTGCACTTTTACCGCGCCATTCTAGGGCCGGATTGTGGCCTTCTTGGCTTTCCATAGGTTTCCTCCTACTGCATAAAGCAAAGTGTCTCTCCCACGGAGGTTTGTCCTTACAGATACCCGTAGTTCTGACTTTAAAGTCAGAATTCTGACTTTTTTCTCAGAATTCTGAGATTAATGTCAGAATTCTGACTTTAATCTCAGAATTCTGAGAAAAAAGTCAGAATTCTGAGATTAAAGTCAGAATTCTGAGAAAAAAATCAGAATTCTGAGATTAAAGTCAGAATTCTGAGATTAAAATCAGAATTCTGACTTTTTTCTCAGAATCCTGAGAATAAAGTCAGAACTTAATTTTTTTTTACATGTGTGGCCCTAATCCTCTTCCGTACATACTTATGGATTGAGTCGGTTTCTTTTTTTTTGCTCAAAGCTTCTCCACCGAGCCGCGGACCAGTCAAGTGATTCATTCAGGCAACGAACCAGTTGCTGCTTCGGACGTCACATGTCACGTGGTTTTTTTTGCTCTGAAGCAAGCTTCGAAGCAGTGCTTCTTGGGAGTTGGTTTGAAGCACGTATCGAAGCTTCAGGCCGTTGTAAGTACCATATTGGCTCGGCTACCAGATCGGCTCGGGGTCCGTCGTCTGCTGATTACGTTACACAATATCATTGGCTGTACGCTTGAATGGGCGTAGGCTACATTGTGATTGGCTGCTAAGGGACAGTTGTGATTGGCTGTTTTGTGCTGTAGCTCTGGCTGTCGTCATAGCAACCACAGCGAGCACATGTGTGAGCGCGAGTAGGTCTGTCTAGTTTCGGGTTGTGTTGCCAGATTGGGCATATGTCCCGTTTTTCCAGCCTAACGTGATTCAAAGTAGCCAAATCAGGCTGAAAATGTGCCCAATCTGGCAACACGGACGGCTTATCTTAACAGCCAAGATGATTCCGAGGGATGTTTTGTTTTTAGAAGAAAACTATCCATACAGATAGGTTGGGAATGGTCTATGTTCAAAATGAAAGATCATTACAGGCTCTTTAATTTAAGCCATAAAAGACCTTATTGCTGTAGATAGCGTATTGTGTGACGTAATCAGCAGACGACTGACCCCGAGCCGATCTGGTAGCCGAGCCAATATGGCACTTACACCGTTTCTCAATTCGTAGCACGCGTACTACGGACTCGATGACTTGCTAGCACGTACTTGGCAAGTCTGTACTTCAAGCACATACTTGCGAGCACGCGAGTACGTACCTGCAATTGGAACAGCAGCGGACTCGATGACGTCACCACCTCTGCTCGTCCGTTAACTGTGCTACGGCCTCATTTAGGCATATACTACTGAACAATATAAACAAATGATATAAAACAAAATCCCAGCCTCTTTCATTTTGAAATAGTATGTAAATATTCTGAATGAATAACAATTGAAAAGATATGAGTGTCCTGTCATGTGTATAAGCTATACACACACACGACCTTACATATATATATTTATATATTATTATTATTATTATTATATTAGGCCCATATATTATATATTATATAAATATATATATAAGTTAAGAGTAACTTAAGCTACAGTTGTAACTTGTGCGTCTTCTCCATATTGTCCGCCCTCGTACTGCTGCGAGTGCAAAATGCATCCTGGGATTTATAGCGGGAGCAAGCACACACGAGCCACCTCCGATGCATGCTCGGTGAAACGGCGATATCGAGCACGCATCCAGAACACTTCCGGGTTTTACGACAGTACTCGCTTGATGCGTGCTTCGAATTGGAACAGTGCTCGGGCAACGACTGATGACGTTTCACGAGTCCACGAGCACACGAGCACGCACAAGTACGCGAATTGAGAAACGGCTTCAGTGTCACACTGCCATCACTACCGGCTACTGTTCCCGGGGGCTTGGTTGGGAATCGCTTTTGACCGTTGACTGTTCTACATGACTTGAACGCAGCCTTGTTGTTTTACTCCGCACTGTTTGTCCCAACTCAACTTCCGTTGCAAAATACGGAAGTAGGAAATACTGAAGACTTATTCATTTTCGTTACAATATTGTCTGATATATCTGATACATATGATTTATAATGTATGAATGATAAAGCATTGTATTCATTGAGTTAAAAGTATGTTAAAAAAGGTTTTCCGCTCTGGTTTCCTTGTTAGGAGCGGGCATACCGTCCTAACATGGCTAATAACGCTGGTTCTCTTTCTACATGACACTGGTAATTATATTGAAATGACAACTCTTAATGTACTATAAACATACCGTCCTAGCCTAGCTTATAACGCTGTTTTCTCATTGTACAGGACACAATAATCCCTGTTTTGTATATATATATATATTTATAATATATATATATATATATATGTATATATGTATATATGTATGTATATATATATATATATATATATATATATGTATATATGTATGTATATATATATATATATATATATATATATATATATATATATATATATGCATATATATGTTATGTGTGTATACATGTTATGGTCAGACCTGCGGAGGTTCGAGGAGCAGGGAGAGCTGATGCAGCCGGTCGTGTTCTCGCTGCTCGTCCTGCTGTCTGTAATGCTGTACTTCACCGTCTCTCTGATGGACCCAGGGTTCATCCTCACCGAAACTGTCCAGGTATACTTTGACTTTCTCACGGACATTGTCCAGGTATACTTTAACCTAACGTACTCTACTAGTACGATACTATACTACTGTACTTGGTCTTCTCTGATGGTCCCATACCTCATTGACACTGTCGAGGTAGGTACTATGCTAAATATACTCTACTATTGCTAAAACTGACCCGGGTTCTACCCTCACTGATACCCTACAGGTGTAGAATATTAACTGATATATGTGTGCTGTACTATCCTACCAATGTACTTCAGTGTCTCTTAAAGAGGGAGTGAGACTAACAGCTGTGTCTCCTTCAGGGACCGCTTGGGGCCAGTGAGGACCAGGAGGCCATGCTCCCCCAGGCCGCCACTCCCCGCCTGCGACGCTGCGGATACTGCCTGCTGCAGGTACCCCCCCTTCCCAACCAACGCCATCATGCGATATGGTTCACTCTCTACTTGTCACTCTCACACTCTGTGTGGCTCTGTCTCCCATTATGTGTTACTCTCTCCCATTGTGTCACCATCCCATTATGTCAGTGTCCCATTATGTGTCCTTTCCCATTATTATATTTAGTTAATCACAAACAACAGTATATCAAAACACATACATAGGGCAGGGATACTGGATACATTCCAATCATAATCGGTTTTCTAAGTTAACCAAAAATAAGGGGTAACCCACTATTTCCTATTTGGTTACCGCTATACAGAAAAAATAACAAGGAAGAAGAAACATATTTACTGCATGATCAGCAACAGGGCTGAGACGGGGAGGGAGATGAGGGCATGGAAAAGTTGTCGTAAAGGCTGTTTAGTCAACTAAAAGTGGTCATAGTCTGGCAGGTACCCCCCCCCCCCCCCCCCCCATCCTGGGTTACTCTTGTTTTCCTAGCACTCCTCTTCTCCCCCGTGATTCTCCTTAGGATTAAAGAATTGATTCAACTGTTTGTGTTGCTGCCAGAGTGGCCTAAAATATCCCTAAAGAATATGATCAGATAATTTACTCAAATCCAGTAAACTCCAGTCATTCTCTCATGTCCCTCTCTCTCTGGAGCAGCAGCCAATGAGAGCGAGGCATTGCAAGGCGTGTCAGAGGTGTGTGCGTAAGTTCGACCACCACTGCCCCTGGATAGAGAACTGTGTCGGGGAGCAGAACCATCGCTGGTTCCTCCTCTACCTGCTGGTCCAGCTGGGAGCTCTGACCTGGGCCTTCCACCTCGCTCTGTGGGTATCCTCATAGCGCCTCACTCATTCATGTTTGCATGTGATGACATGACCTGAGCTCATGATAAATACGTGCTGTTCCGGTGTTACTACCATCCTCACAACCTCTCCTCCTCCTCTCCTCTCTGCTCCCCATTTCTTCTCCTCTATTCCTCCCCTCATCTCCTCAGGTCAGGGCTGAGCTGGTCCCAGGTGGGGTGGGGTCCGTGGTTGAGGACTCACGGTGTGCTGCTGGGGTGCGTGGCCGTGACAGGGGTGTTCAGCATGGTGGTGCTGGTTTTGTTGGGCTGCCACCTCTACCTGGCCTCCACCAACACCACCACCTGGGAGTTCATGTCCCGCCCGCGCATCGCCTACCTGAGGAGCTGGGGCGACGGGGAGGACAACCCCTTCGACCGTGGCCTCCTTTGCAACCTCTGGGACTTCTTCTGCGTCTGCCGCACCGTGGCCTGGGACCGGGTCTACCAGCGGGCCCACCGCGACCACATATGACGTAATCTTCACTTACAGCACCGCCATGGAGCTCAGCACGAACCACGCTCGGAATCACCACAGGACATGCTGGGCTGGACTTGTATGCGTGGTGGGCTGTACCGATGGCAATGTTTTTGGTCGTGGTCAGTGTTCTGTTGGATTCATCCAAGGAGCAGCCATGGTGGCCACCAGATTCAGTTAAGATGAGGGGACTCTCTGTTCCAATGGAGACCTTCAAACAAGCTCTACTTCTAATGCTGCACGTAATGTGAGTTCCTAATAATGTTTCATCATTCTTAGAAGTTTCCAGGGGGAGGGGCCTCACCCCTAACCCTACTATCCCGCTAACACTACTAATCCCTAAATGTACCCCTAACCCTAACCCTTTTACTAATGACACTAACGCTACTAAACCCCATACCAGTTTAAATGTGTAGGCATCAAAAACAAATGTTGATTGATCAATGTTGTTATTCCGATGTCTCCTCTCCATATCCCCATAACTCAACCTGTGTCACTGTGACCAATTTCAAGAACTGTAACACTTTTGTAACCTTTTATTTATACTGTTATTTAGTCTGTTTAATCAGGACACATTAAAATATGAATAATACATATTTATATTTTATTTATATATTTATTTATTTGTATTTATAGGAGTTGACTGTACAAGAACTCTAGCATTCATCCTCTATTTACACAGAATATTATCAGCCTTTCTTCTCTGCTAGCTGTTGGTCCCTTGTTCAGGGGTACACTTTAATCGACGCCCCCCGCCCCCCCAACAGGAAGTTAACACACCCTCTGTTAAAGTATTAGGAAGTCGTTTTAAATGCTGACATCATCTTAATTTAGTCCTCATAAAGAAATATTGGTTGCTGCTATGGCTACTCTTCTATGGCTTGTGTTTATATAATACTAGTAGTTATATAATACTATATCATACTTTATTTGGCCTACTTTAGCACAGTTCCATGCATCAAGAATGAATAATACTGCAACAAAAACAATGTTAGTGCAAATATTTGAGCTCCACTTGACACATACATATTATATCCATCCTATATTATATATATAATCCATATCTTTAAAAAGGCTTGTGTTCAGAAAAGGGTTGTTCTGTTGGGTCAAGGCAGTGGACACGGTGTCACAGTGATGCATAGTATCATCAGAAAATAAAACTGGTAAATAAATATGTCTCCCAAATAAAGCTCTGTTAATCCCCCAAAATAAAATATTGTTGATGCCCCAATTAAAGTACTGTAAATCTCCCAACTCAAGTGCTGTTCATCCCCCAAATAAAATACTGTTTATCCTAATGATATTTAAAACACATTTTATATATATATATATATATATATATATATATATATATATATATATATATATATATATATAGTGGTTTGTTCTGTTGACCTACTTTCACAAAGCTGTATTAGTATTGTAGTACTGTTTTTTAACATGGTAATACTACTTTCTACTCCAGGTGTATTAGTACTGTCGTTATACAGTTGTATCCCTGTCCATAAAGTTGTATTAGTTATACTGGTTAGTATTACGGTAATACTCCTCCTGTCCATTAAGGAGTATTAAGTTGTACTGGTTAGTATTGCAGTAATACTCCTGTCCATGAAGGTGTATATGTAGCACTGGTTAGTAGTATTACAGTAGTACTGGTTATTATTGTAGTCATCCCTCTCTCAGCTGTGGAGGGCGGAGTAGTCGAAGCCCTGGAAGATGTTCTGTTGTCGTGGGGAGAGGGGCGTTGCCAGGGGCGACAGGACAGGCTGCAGACATGTGAAGTCGCTGTCAAAGTTACTCACATCACACGGAGCACTGATCTTGGGCAGGAAGGGAGGGGGCAGGGTCTTGGTAAAGAGACACGCCCAGTCCAAACTCTGAAAACACAAAAATCCTATAAATGTTAAATGGTAAATGGACTGCATTTCTACAGCGCTTTTCAAACCAGTGGCCACCCAAAGCGCTTTAAAATACTGCCTAACATTCACACACCAATGGCGGAGTCAACCACACAAGGCGACAGCCAGCTCGTCCGGAGCAATAAGGGTGAGATGACTTGCTCAGGGACATCTCAACACTCGGAGGAGTCGGGGATGGAACCAGTTTGGCTGGTAACCGGATGGTTACCACCAAACACTTACACTGTTTTCCCGTCTATATATACATTAGTGTCATTAGTGTTATATATTACACTATATGCACATCCTAGTCCACTCTCTGAGGAGACGTCATATATTTACACTACAAATACTATATATGCTATGTATGTACCTGGTAGAAGGTGTCCTCTTTCACGTCCTCAGCGTCTCCCTCTCCCCCTCCCAGTCTCTTTACTGGATTCTTCTTCAGCAACTGGAAAGCAACGAGATCAATGTGTCACCAATAATCAACATGACTGGACTTTGGACCACTTGACCCATTCCACAAAATACAAAACATTACACAGCACAATTGTGTTATGTGGTACTGCATTCACAAAATACACTAGAATATACAGTAAAACATTATATTGTACAGTATATTACGATATACCATACAAGATAACACATGCCCAGATCGTGCAGTCTATATTGTGAATAACCATTTTAAGGGTTGCCATGGATACCTTCTTCATGATGAGGACGGCGTTGGGGGCCAGCGCGGCCGGGTACTGCACTTCTTCATTCACGATGCTGTCAAACACCTCCTCCTCTTCTTCACCAGGGAATGGGGACTTTACGATGCGGCGGAGGGACACAGGGGAGGAGTGGTTAGGTTGGTTAGAATCATACCCCCACAAAGTAGTACCACCTCCTAGCCTGTCATCAGGAGGAGGGATACCACACCAGGGGACTGGAATGATCAGAACGGATGGAGGGATACCAACACCAGGGAATAGGAAGTAAACAGGTCTGCTAGAGCAGTGATTTTCAACTAGAGAGATCGTCAGGTGTGCCGTGGGAAATTTTCTAATATCACCTAATAAACCATTATCGGGTGTCTGTGCTGCAATAAAGTGTCGCAGATAATGTACCGTAATTTTCGGACTATAAGCCGCGCCTTTTTTTTCTCTCCCATTTTTCGATTCTACGGCTTATATAACGGTGCGGCTAATCTATGGATTTTTACATTTAACGGCTACTCGGAAAATTAGTATTCGAAGCTTAAATCAGTATTCGGAGTTTCGTTGTTTTTTTTCCATGTACGTGACGTTACAAGAGCGAGGGAGGCAAACTATAAGCGTCAGCGACACCAAGCAGAGAAGCGAGAGAGGTGGAGGAGGAAAATATATCTTGTTTCCCTTTACTTTATAACACAACATTAACGGGATCTCGGGAGGAAAAGTAATACTCGACGAAATGCGAATTAGTCGTTTGTTTACGTTCGCTGTACAGCGCCGCGCCAATCAACTGTGACTGGCTTGCTGCAGAGCGTGAGCTTCTTAGGAATACCCGGACAATATAATGGATATAATATGGACACATAAGACAATCAATATTCGGTATTTGTTATGGATTTATTGCACAAATTCCCTGAAAAGATGCACGTTCCAGGATGAATTGAAAAGCTCCCGTAAGGGCTGAGATGGCAGAGGACAGCTGATTTGGAACGGAACAACAGCTGTTCGCTTTCACGGGGAAAAACGAAGGAACTTCAACCTACTCAGGCCCAGGGCCGTTGCTACAATTCCTGGGCCCCTAGACAAGATTTACTGATGGGCCCCCCTGCGCTGAATTGTTGACGGGGGGGGGGGGGGGGAGGGGGTGACCGGGGAGAACAATTGTTGAGGGGGGGGGAGCAATTGTTGACCGGGGAGAACAATTGTTGACGGGGGACGGGGGACGGGGGGTACTATGGTAGTACTATGGGCTGGTGATATAGAAATAATAAAGAATAATTTTTTTTTTTTTTTTTTGTGGGCCCCCCCTGGGCTGTGGGCCCCCTGAATCGTCATCACCTTTCACCCCTTATCGACGGCCATGCTCAGGCCTACTAATTAACGTTCAAAAGCTATTAAACATTAAACAAAATATGCAGATACTGTCAAAATCTGTTCCAGGGAGTATATAGGGATTATTAATGTTGTTTTTGATGGTGTTTTTTTCTGGAACGAGTATTCGAATATTCGCTCGGAAAAACCAACGAGTATTCAAAGCCTGAAAAATGGCATTCGGGCCAGCCCTAATGGTAATTAAACATTAAAACAGAGAGAGACAGAGCTGTTGAGGAAGAGCTTTGTGTGTGTCTTTCTACCATTCCTGCCAGGATATCCATTTTGTGTTAATCGAAACAGGCCCAGGTTTCACACTAAGTGAGTATAAATACATTTAGAAACTATATTATTAACTATATGTACTTGGAGCTATGCAGTTCTTAGATTTAATTGTAAAACATTTATTTAGTTTGTTTGCTTAATATAAAATAATATGACTTTTATGTTTATTTTCTCGTTTGTATTATAAAATAGTTAATTTGAGTTTGTTTATGCTTTTGTTTTGAAGTTATTACTAGCCTATATATAGAGGTGGCGGGCATAGGTAAGACAGGCACTGGGAAGGGTCATGGTTTTTTACTAGCTGTACGAGAGAGACAAAGGAGTGAGGCTGCTGGTTCACACTGTTGCACATTTGTTTTGTTTGCTTGGAAGATCGGAAAATAAACCTGCAGAAATCTAAATTCGACTGGACAGTTGACTCTTTCCCCTGCACTGCGTAAGATTCGTCCCCCCTGGGGCCTCAGTGGCTATTTTGATACGTTGCTTTGTTTGACTTCTTAATTTTCAAGTTATTGTTTCATTGAGGGCAAATCGCCACTACAATATGTATTATATGTACTGTGTTAGAGTGTCATTTTGTGTCATTTTGGTTGGTGGTGTGCCCCAGGATTTTGTAAATGTAAAAAGTGTGCCGCGGCTCAAAAAAGGTTGAAAATCACTGTGCTAGAGGGATGAATTTATTTAACCCATTATAAAAATATGAAATATTGAAAATTATTTTGTTTCATATGGTTTCTGAACTTGTTTCATTGTCTCCAATCCATTCATTCCATGATTTCCTTAATACATTCTTCTATGATATCTCATGGTCACTGATGTCCATCACGTCAAATGGAAACGTGTTCAAAACACATCCATTGGAATCTTGCCCACACTAGACTACACTACCCAGAACGCACCTCTCCGACCAGCATCTGGAAGATGAGGACGCCCATCCCCCACCAGTCGACGGCGCGGGTGTAGTCGTCGTCCGTAAGAACCTCGGGGGCCAGGAACTCTGGTGTACCGCAGAAGGTGGATGTTCGATCCCCATGACCCATACCTGTACACAGACTCACTGAGCTAGAACAACACCTCATGCATGGCCCTCATGCTATAATATAATCAAATATAGAAAGAAGAAAAAGTATGTTGGAGATAATTATCTATGTCTTTATCAAATATAGAAAGAAGAAAAAGTATGTTGGAGATAATTATCTATGTCAATATCTACATAGATAAATATATATATATAGATAGATAGATAGATAGATAGATAGATAGATAGATAGATAGATAGATAGATAGATAGATAGATAGATAGATAGATAGATAGATAGATAGATAGATAGATAGATAGATATACACACTTGTACTACCTTCTTTGCAGAGGCCAAAATCTGTGATTCTGACAAAGCCATCAGCATCCATCAGGAGGTTGTCCAGCTTCAAGTCCCTGTCATCGTCATAGTAATAATATATATTATTACATTTTATTTTCACCGCCGGAAGTTGTGAAGGGTCCATGCAAGTGAACGGAGCGTTCCACGGCATTGAGAAGACCCGTGTAATAAATTAGAGATAATGTAAGAACGACGGTCATTATCAGGAAAAAAATAAAATTATTATTATTTTTGATAATGACCAGCAACCGAGCACGCCAGGGTTGATCAATTTACGTACTACTTGCGGAGTGATACGAAAGACGGCAAAAAAATCGACTTTCCTTGACGGCGGTCAATTATACTCAGGGTCTTCTCAATGCCGTGAAATGCTCCGTTCACTTGCATGGGCCCTTCACAACTTCCGGCGGTGAATTATATTTGATAATTCACCGTTGCTAAGTATAATTGACGTCTTTCGTATCACTCCGCAATAGTCCGGTAATAGTCCCAGTGTGCTCGGTTGCTAAGCGACATCAACGTCTTTGGCGGACTATTTCTCTGCTGATCAACACTACGAATGCTGCTAACAAAAGAATTGTAAAAAGACACACTCTGTTCCAATGAAGTTATAGTTCCGTTTTGGCAAGTAGCCAGGTAATAAGCGGGATGTATGGAACGTCGCCGGTCATTATCGAAAATAATAGTTATTTTTCTTATTTTCCCGATAATGACCGGCGTTCTTTACATTATCCCTAATGTATGGAACGGGCCGAAATCGAGATAAAATCGTGTGGTTTAAACCAGCCATTCAGGCCATTGGCTGGTTCAGACTACACGATTTCAGCCTGATTTTGCCAAGATTCGTTCGTCGCAGACAAATTTGCGAGTCGTACACGATTTTGAAAAATCGGCGACGAGACGAAGTCTTGTAATGTGACATGCTTGGGATCTGCGATTTTTTTCGTCTGTGTTGTTCGAAAACCCCACGATGAAAGTTTGGCATGCCAGAAATTTTGGGGAATCGCATGACGCTTCCATTGTCGACTTGGAGGGAATCCTGCGAACAGCTGGAGCGGGCAGTGTTTACTAACTAGTAAAGAACTAACTAGTAAAGTAAAGACTAGTAGAGATCAGTGTCGTCACTAGGCTGTTTAATTCGGATATTACTTAATTAGCCCTGAATCTTATTTTTGTGAAAAAAAAAAAAAAAAAGTAATGCTTGGGAGGAATTGTGGGCGGGTCGCGGTGGAAATAAATAAATAATAAGTAGGTTAACATATTGACTAGACAAACGGCAAACTGACAAATTATATTTTTCTATAATCTCCCAGTTTCTGAAATCTCCGCCCAGCGCTCGTCCGCTGGTTTACCATAAGCATTCCACTGTGTGATCATCCCTGCTGCGTAACTTCCGTAAAGATGGAAAGAAATTGGCAGATTCAGAGTTTGCGGTTCAATAGATCATCAGTGAAACATCGTTGCGACACAAATGACACCTCTAGCTAAATGTAGTAACCTAGAGAACCAGCTACAACCTTGTTTTCATCCAAACAAGACGATTTTAGAGAACGGTGAATAGACCTCTGAAGAATAAGAACACGATTCTCAGATATTGCAGGGATGGGCAACTGGCGGCCCGCGGGCCGCATCAGCTCGCATCCTCACTCAGTCAGGCCCGCACATAATTAAAAACAAAACAAAAAAAAAATACTTTTTTCTTTTTATAATTGATCGAGTTACAGAAAACTCGGTCAAGAAAGATGAGAAGAATTCATAGAATTCAAAGGCAAACCCATGCGTTTGCTTGGAAAGGATATCAGTCATTAAAGATATCCACATAAGTCGCCACTACAACTACTACAACTGCAATGAATATCATGCTTGTTGGGTTTGAGTTCATTGAGTTGTTGCACTTAATGTTGGGCCACTGTTTTTCAGTTTTGTGACATCATTGAATGATGATGTATGTGAGCCCTTTGCACTGATAAAAATACTAACCATTCATGTGGCTGTTTGAGCATGCAAAACATGAAATAAATTGTTGGTTTAATTAACATACCGATCATAGGTTATGATTCTGGAAGATTTTTTAGGTAGTGGCCATCCCCAAAATGCACCAGAATACAGGAAATCATGCATACCAAATTCGAAATTGTGTAGCTTCTCTCAGCTCACGTTTAGTTGAAGTGTGCAGTCATGTGGCCCTCTGACGGTTATGATGAAAAATGTGGCCCTCTTTATCATGAAAGTTGCCCATCCCTGACATATTGTCTTGACAACAGGTTAGAGGGATCCTGCGGTCGTAACAACAGAGAGGAGAGTCGACTGAATCACCTGTTGTCATTACATAACAGCGGAGAGGCTTCTCACCTGTAGATTATTTTATTCTGGTGAAGAAACTCTAAACCAAGAACCACACAAGCAGAGTAGAAGCTGCAAACAAACACACACACATAAAGAGAGAGACAGTTAGTCAGAGATACAATTATACGGGCTGGTAGTGTTACAAACATAAAATCAGACAGGCAGATGTGGAGACAGACAGATATAGAGAAAGGGAGATATAGAGACAGACAGACAAATATAAAGACAGACAGACAGATGTAAAGACAGAAAGATATAGAGACAGGCCAGTACTGGGTTGGGTCTGGTTCAGGTTAAAGGGTGCTGGTGGATGTAGATCCTGATGTCTCCTCCGGTATTATAGAGACTAGGGGTGGCACAAAATATTGATACAGTGATATATCGTCACACTTTTTCGTGCGATACAAGAATCGATACACTGCAGCCAAAAATCGATATAATATTTTTCAATATTATTATTATTATTATTTATTTTAAAATAATTTCTTTGCATTTTTATGATTTATTCCTGGAGCGTGAGACAGGAAATATCGCCCTAAATATCTATATTTTAATTCATTAATAAGGCTCTCTAAACAGATTTCCCTGCTCCTTGAGGTGGCGCTCAACACATGAATGAATGAAGTTAATTAACCAAAGAAAAGGAACGGAAAAACTCAGCATGGACCAAAATCCAGCACTTTACATTTTCACAGTCATTTTGTATTCATTCTTACAGATATATCGTGATGTATTGTTATAAGATTTTCTAACAATCTATCAATTATTGAGAATCGCTATATCACAATATTATCGGTATTGCGGGCCATGTATCGCGTGTATTATCATATCGTGAGGTACCCTGTGATTTCCACTCCTATTAGAGTGCAACAGTGTGGTTCCAGAAGTAAAAATCCCATTCATTTTCATCATAGAGATTTTGATTAAAAGCCTTAATGTCGTAACCATCCAAATTATACATACCACGTGCCGTTATATTGTGAATCAATGGTTTTGGCTGCTGTAGAAGCCACAAGTTAAACGAAGCAACATCTAGTTTTTTTAAAAAACATTTTCTTATTCGCAATGTCATTGAAACCACTACACTACCCATAAATCCTGAAGTGTGACACGTCTTGATTGGTGGAGCTCGCTGTTACCAGGAAAAGTTTACAGCACCCCAAAAGTGAATGCCTGCTACTGCTACCAGAGAATGTCTAAAGGTGCGGCCACACCAGACGCGTATCTCGCGTACCTCCCGTATAAAATCGCCATTTTTTCCATAGGGAACCATTGGTTTACGCGCGTATGAGACGCGTACACGCGTTACACGCGTAAAAGCAAAATTTTACGCGCATAACGCGCGTATGAGGCGCGTATATTTACGCGCGTAACGCGCGTAAAGCGCGTATATCGCGTATATCGCGTACATTTCAAGAGTTCAAAAAATTGAACTTTTTACGCTCATACGCATGACGATTAGCCGCGTTGCCCAATCAGCGTTGAGCTTGACCCGACGTCACTGGCAGAGAGTAGTGAGCTTGGACAGAAGCATACGGCCGACATCTTTCTTTATTCTGTGTGGAAATAGTAACATAGTTACGCCATTAAATGCTTTTATGGAAACATTCCTAGCGAGAAATGTGCATTTTACTTTCATAATGTTCGCTCGGTGAATGTGAAGGATGTTTGGTTTGATAGTTATGACGAAGAGGGCACGCTCCGTTCACTTGCATGGACAGAGTCTCTGGTTACTAAGCAACCTCAACGTCTTGGCGGACTATATATCTGCTGATCAACACTACGAATGCTGGAAACACACCAGACACACCATGTGAAGTTATTTAACCCGATTATTGTTATTTATATCCGAGATTATTTAATCTAACCCGATCTAAACTCTATCACCCAAACACGGCGGCGTTTGGGTTTCCTACCTCGGACTCCAGCGCAGCCACGGCCGACAACTTTCTTTATTCTGGGTGGAAATAGTAACATAGTTACGCCATTAAATGCTTTTATGGAAACATTTTTAGCGAGAAATGTGCATTTTACTTTCATAATGTTCGCTCGGTGAATGTGAAGGATGTTTGGTTTGATAGTTATGACGAAGAGGGAACGCTCCTTTCACTTGCATGGACAGAGTCTCTGGTTAAGCAACCTCAACGTCTTGGCGGACTATATATCTGCTGATCAACACTACGAATGCTGGAAACACACCAGACACACCATGTGAAGTTATTTAACCCGATTATTGTTATTTATATCCGAGATTATTTAATCTAACCCGATCTAAACTCTATCACCCAAACACGGCGGCGTTTGGGTTTCCTACCTCGGACTCCAGCGCAGCCACGGCCGACAACTTTCTTTATTCTGGGTGGAAATAGTAACATAGTTACGCCATTAAATGCGTTTATGGAAACATTTTTAGCGAGAAATGTGCATTTTACTTTCGTAATGTTCGCTCGGTGAATGTGAAGGATGTTTGGTTTGATAGTTATGACGAAGAGGGAACGCTCCGTTCACTTGCATGGACATGGACTCATCTAGGCGAGTGACGTAGGCGCGTATGGCGCGTATGCGACCATTTTTGACACAAAATGGTCAAGCAACATTTTACGCGCGTATCTCGCGTAAAAATTACGTGAGATACGCGTCTGGTGTGGCCACACCTTAATACGAAGGAAAAGGAGTCCGTAGACAGGCTCTGCTGCTACTAAACACGAAGATATGTTGAGTACAAATATATGATATAGCACTAGCAATGCTTTTTATTTGGGTAGTATAAAAGCAAAGGATTACATAATGTTGAATGAATACGTAACTGGTATACAAGACTGAATTCACATGTATTATGGCACGTTCAGATCACTGGGAATTATGGGGAAAACATTTTCGCAGCGTAAGAAGGTTCTCGTGAACGACACCTCATGACACTCTGATGATTCTACTTCTATTCAGCAAATGAGGCCAGATTTTGAATGCAAAGTTGCCCAGTTGGTGACGCATTGTTAACTACTGACGCCATGAACATGGCGGAACATGAAAGTTTTACTCAATATAAAATAATAAACCATCATATCACATACTTTACTCTTGATTTACGTTGTAACCGTCTGTTGGCATCGACTTTGCTCAGTTTCAAACTTTGTTCTGGTAAATCAGCTCTAGATAAGGGCAAGTATAGGCTTCCATACAGTGGCAATGCAATGTGCTTCTCATAAAAAAAAGCAATAGCTACAAGGAAATAAAGGCGTTCAAACTTGAAACTGATCTTACTAAGTTCTGTTTAGTCCTGACTGTTTATTATAGGATAAAAAAAACCTTTTGTGAAGATCACTGACGAGGCGCTCGTTATTACCAGGACGATGAACGCGCCTTTAAAAACAAGTAACGTTAATACACGTGACTGCAGTCAGCTAAGGAAAGTACCATGTCGATGACAACGCTATACACTATATGAAACACTAACATACACATACACTAACACACACGCAGAATATATGACACAGCAATATAAACAATATAATAAACACAAAGGTTATAAGATGCAAGAAATGCACAAAACTATTGGTTGGAACCATTGCGAAAAGGTCCGCAATGGTTTATGGGATGAGGAGTCCCTTCAGCCGTTCACAAAAATAATGTACACAGTCTTGTACCTTTGCATTTTCTTCCGTTTTCCAAATTCAAACATTTTCTGGTCACCACTACCTTGACTATCGATTGGCTTGGTTCTAGGCTTCAAACTGTTTATATAATGATTTTACGAAAAGTGGACGGTGAAAATGAATGGGAAATTTACTTCTGGAACCAGAGCTGTTAAAAAAGGGGGCGGTCACTGTTACGCTCTATAGAGACACGGAATGACCGACAGATATAGAAACAGGGCAATACAGAGAGAGAGATACCGGGTCTGGTCCAGGCTGAAAGGGTGCTGGTGGATGTGGATCATGAGGTCTCCTCCAGGGGAGTAGTCCATGACGAAACAGACGTGATCGTGGGTCTGGAAGCAGCCCTGGACCTGCACCAGGAAGGGGTGCTGGGACCTCCGGACCAGCTCCAAGATCCTCCGCTCAGCCATCAGGCTGTTGGGGGAGAGGGAGGTCAAATGAGCAGCTAGACCACTGCCCCAACGAATGCTTCAAGATTACCCCCCCAGTTCATTAGGAGCACACCCCAAACTCTATAGACCACACCCCTTACTCTACTGACCAGACCCCAAACTCTACTGACCACGTCCCCAACTCTACTGACCTCACCCCCAACCCTATTGACCACACCCACAACTATACTGACCCCACCCCCAACTCTATCGACCCCACTCCCAACTCTACAGACTAACTAGACCACACCCACATTCAGACCTGGCTGTAGCCCTTTGGTAGCCCTGGGCGAGATTGAGTTTTGCGCCCCCCATTCCCATAGCGAGTGATGCCCTGTTAATTGACATTACTATACTAAACATCACTGAAGACACATATTAACTGATTTACCTTTACTTTGCTTAGCAGTTTTTTCACCCACTTATAGCTCTACTATACTACATTGCAATTGAACAATGTGTGATGCATGGACGACAAACAGAAAAGTTTCAGAACATTTTCTTTTGAATTATTTAAAATAACTCAACACTCAAAACACTCAAAAGGTGCTCATGTGAGGAATCTTTAAAAAGTGGTTAAAATATGGTCTACATCCATACATAAATTAAAGATGCTCAAGAATATTTAACATGAGATTAACTTGTGGAAATAAGGATAATAAAAATAAGCAAAAAGGGTCACCTCTGATGAATTGCATTAAAAAATACTATTAAGGACGCTCAAGAATATTTAACAAATTAGAAGTTTAGACTCAATGTACGCCAAGGTTGATTAATGCAGCAGCTGAGCACAGGACTAAAGGGCTCTTTATGGTTCCACATTGACGCAACGCAAGGGGGTCACGTCGCATTCACACTAAATGCGTCCGTCGACGCAAAGTCATGCAAAGTCAATGAGACGGATCTCATTGACTTTGCATGGGTAAAATGTTCATGTTCCGCCATGTTCATGCGAATCACTAGTAAACCATACGTCACCAATATTGATGCGTTCACAGCACTGGAAATGATGGGGAAAACATTTTCACAACGACGGAAAGTTCTTGTGAACAACACCTCATGACGCTCTTATGATTCTACTTCCGTTCGGCAACTGGGGCCAGATTTTGATAACAGAGTTTCCCAGTTGGTGACGTATCGCAATCGGCGACCCTCCGCACACTCTATTGACTCCACACCCCCTACTCGAAGGACTTGCTAGACTACACTCACACTCTACTGACCACACCCCAACTCTACTGACTAGCTAGACCACACCCTCACTCTACTGACCGCATCCCCAACTCTACTGACTAGCTAGAAAACACCCTTACTCTACGGACCACACCCCCAACCCTACTGACCACATCCCTAACTTATAACTTATATCCCTAACTTTGGCCAGTCGCAGACCTACGTGAGGACTCGAAGAGGTAGCAGAGTTGTCGCCTGTCTCTGCAAAGGTTTGGGTCAACTAATTGCTCATTGGTCAAACCGATAATTGGCTTAGTGTTTTGTTATGTTTTCAACAGCCATACAAGAAAATACAATTATGAATGCACCTGGCATTCATAATTGAATTTTTTTTTATGGCTGGCGTAAAAAACTGTTGAGAAAGATGTCATTAGCAGGTGGGAGGTGCTAGAGAGATGTCATGAGCAGGGGGTTGGTGCTGCAGTGATGTAATGAGCAGGTGGGTGGTGTTACCTGTCCACCTCATCCCGGGACACGATGTCGCACTTTTTCAGGGCTTTCACAGCGTAAAGTTTCCCCGTCTTGCGGAACTCCGCAAGCAGCACCTGGAGACCAACTAACCAATCACAACCCTGAGGCCAACATCCACATAAAACGAATCAAAACTCTGGATGAGTGGACACCGACCTTCCCAAAGTGACCTCTGCCCAGGACCGAGACGTAGTTAAACTCTTCCATCTGCAACCTGGCAACACACACCCGAATGCTCACAACACGAACCAAACCTGACATTGTATGTCTGTATTTGTGTGATTGTGTATTATGTTTACTTGGTAGAAGGTCTGTCATTCTCTTCGATTGGTTTGTCGCACAACTGTCAAACAAAAATGCGAAAATGTCTCCTTTGCCCATATTTCATACAAATACTACTTCACATACTGCTTAACACTACTATAAACATTTCTCATCATATCATCTATCTTTCATCTCCAAGAGCGTCCATTGAGTGGAATGAATCTCCACTCTGGGGGAGTGGGGGATGGGGGAGGCGGTTGTCGTGGTTACCTGGGTTTCCGTGTTGCTGTTGGGTGTCTCCTGTGGTACGATGTGGTTTGATTTCCCCGGCTCCTCGTCCGCCCTCAGCCTGGTCAGCGCTACATCGCTAAAGGTGCACAAACACAACCATTAAACACATTGTTCACCGGTTACGTTGTTGTATTGTCACGTTGTATTGTAGTTGTGTTCTGTTTTTTGTTTAGTTGTGCTGTTGAGTTGCAGTCGATCTGTATTTACCCGATCAGTGAGGGTTAGAGGTAAGTGTCAAGGGCTAAGGATCCCATATCATGCTTTTTTGTGTTAATAAATGCATTTGGGGATACTACTACAATAGGTTTATATGCCTCTATGTTAGAAATAGCCCTTATTATTCTAAATTTTCATTTGTGCAAAGCCAACATCAGCGTCTTTCAAAAACTGTTGCTTTAAGGCCCCCCTCAGTAGTAGCCCAGTCTGCTTTGATTGGTCGAGCGCTTTGCGTGTGTGTCGGCAAATTCACACCGCCGAGTAGTTGTCAACATTGCGGTTCGTTGGGAGGCGGGAAATCTGCACTTCAGCACCGCCTACTGTGCAGGTTGACGTCACACTGTTACGGAGGTAAAGTTTGAGCGAAAACTAGCTGTTTCACACACTTATTGAGGGGTGTTATCGGTGGGCACCAAATACTCCCCCTGGCTCGGACTTAGATTTTTGTAGCTTAGCAGATGTAAAACATGTATACATACATCATAGAACACTCCAAAGCAAAGGGGCAAGTCGAAAAAGCATAATATCATATCACCCCTTAAAGGGTTAGAGGTTGTGCAGGGTTTGACCTGGGCAGTGAGCTGGTGGTTTCAGGCTCCTTCTCTGTCTCATGGGATTGGTGGGGCGCACAGTCAGAGGTCGCAAAGGAGCTGTAGTGAGGAAGGACTCTCATGATCAGGTGACCCCAGGTGGAGAAGTTCATGTTCATCTGGGCGGCGCGCAGGAAGTTCTTCCCTAGGAAACACAAAGTACATCCTTAACACTTATTTCCTCTTGTCTTACTGACCTAATCTTTACCTCTCTAATGTTGTCCTAACCCTGTATCACTAGCTCTCTAATGTTGTCCTAACTCTGTATCTCTACCTCTCTAGTCTTTACCCCCGTATCTCTTGTCCTTACTCTGTATCTCTCCCTCTCTAATATTGTCCTAACCCTGTATCTCTACCTCTCTAATTTTGTCCTAACCCTGTATCTCTACCTCTCTAATGTGTTCCTAACCCTGTCTCTACCTATCTAGTCCTAACCCTGTATCTCCAGTCCTAACCCTTTATCTCTACCATTCTAATGTTGTCCTAACTTTGTATCTCTACCTCTCTAATTTTGTCCTAACCCTGTGTCTCTACCTCTCTAATGTTGTCCTAACCCTGTATCTCTACCTTGCTAGTCCTAACCCTGTATCTCTACCTCTCTAGTCCTAACCCTTTATCTCTACTCCTAACCCTGTATCTCTACCTCTTTAGTCCTAACCCTGTATCTCTACCTCTCTAGTCCTAACTCTTTATCTCTACTCCTAACCCTGTATCTCTACCTCTTTAGTCCTAACCTTGTATCTCTGCCTCTCTAGTCCTAACCCTTTATCTCTACTCCTAACCCTGTATCTCTACCTCTTTAGTCCTAACCTTGTATCTCTGCCTCTCTAGTCCTAACCCTTTATCTCTACTCCTAACCCTGTATCTCTACCTCTTTAGTCCTAACCCTGTATCTCTACCTCTCTAGTCCTAACCCTTTATCTCTACTCCTAACCCTGTATCTCTACCTCTCTAGTCCTAACCCTGTATCTCTACCTCTCTAGTCCTAGCCCTTTATCTCTACCTCTCTAGTCCTTACACTGTATCTCTACTCCTAACCCTGTATCTCTACCTCTCTAGTCCTAACCCTGTATCTCTACCTCTCTAGTCCTAGCCCTTTATCTCTACCTCTCTAGTCCTTACACTGTATCTCTACTCCTAACCCTGTATCTCTACCTCTCTAGTCCTAACCCTGTATCTCTACCTCTCTAGTCCTTACACTGTATCTCTACCTCTCTAGTCCTAACCTTTATCTCTACCTCTCTAGTCCTTACACTGTATCTCTACCTCTCTAGTCCTAACCTTTATCTCTACCTCTCTAGTCCTTACACTGTATCTCTACCTCTCTACTCCTAACCCTGTATCTCTACCTCTCTAGTCCTAACCCTGTATCTCTACCTCTTTAGTCCTAACCTTTATCTCTACCTCTCTAGTCCTTACACTGTATCTCTACTCCTAACCCTGTATCTCTACCTCTCTAGTCCTAACCCTGTATCTCTACCTCTCTAGCCCTTTATCTCTACCTCTCTAGTCCTAACCCTGTATCTCTAGTCAAAAACCCTGTATCTCTACCACTCTAGTCCTAACCCTGGTCTTTATCGCTAGTCCTACCCCTGTATCTCTACCTCTCTAGTCCTAACCCTGTATCTCTAGTCAAAAACCCTGTATCTCTACCACTCTAGTCCTAACCCTTTATCTCTACTCCTAACCCTGTATCTCTACCTCTTTAGTCCTAACCTTGTATCTCTACCGCTCTAGTCCTAGCCCTTTATCTCTACCTCTCTAGTCCTTACACTGTATCTCTACCTCTCTAGTCCTAACCCTGTATCTCTACCTCTCTAGTCCTTACACTGTATCTCTACCTCTCTAGTCCTAACCTTTATCTCTACCTCTCTAGTCCTTACACTGTATCTCTACCTCTTTAGTCCTAACCTTTATCTCTACCTCTCTAGTCCTTACACTGTATCTCTACTCCTAACCCTGTATCTCTACCTCTCTAGTCCTAACCCTGTATCTCTACCTCTCTAGCCCTTTATCTCTACCTCTCTAGTCCTAACCCTGTATCTCTAGTCAAAAACCCTGTATCTCTACCACTCTAGTCCTAACCCTGGTCTTTATCGCTAGTCCTACCCCTGTATCTCTACCTCTCTAGTCCTAACCCTGGTCTTTATCGCTAGTCCTACCCCTGTATCTCTACCTCTCTAGTCCTAACCCTGTATCTTTACCTCTCTCCTTGGTGAAGATGCATCGCTGACGTCTCAGCTTGGCCGGGTGTTCCACGACGACCTCATCGAAGGTCATCTGCAATCACACCAGATAACCAGAGGGGTATTCCATCAAAGTCGCTAACGAAATCGGCGCTTAGTTGATTAAACCCGGTTAGAACTAACGCCAACTTCCTCTGAGGCTAAAGCCATTCCATCAACCCAGTTCAGTCGCACCTTTCTCAGGTTAGTTCAAGCCAGGCTTATGTTATCGTGGATTAAATGCGCTCACGAGATATGTAACCAGCCCAGAATCGTGAATGTCGAATCATGGATCATATCTCCGAATAGGACAGAGCGGAATCTGTTCCAGCGGCGAATAGAAGCTGCTTGTGGAGGTCTATGAGATGAGCACCTTTAAAACAAGACTGAAGACTTTTATGTTTGCTTTAGCTTTCTGCTAAATCTTAAATACAATGCACTTTCTAAAAAGCTTTTTCAACTTTGCCTTTATTTATATTTTAATACTAAAATGCCTTTTTAACTTTCTATTTTACTCATTTCTTTGCATATGTTTTTTTTTACTTATCTTTTATTTTACTGTATGACAATGTTAGTATGTGAAGCACTTTGAGTCTGCCTTGTGTATGAAAAGTGCTATATAAATAAAGTTGCCTTGTCTTGCCTTGCCTACAAGCATATAATAACTCTAAAAGGGAAACCCGTAACCGTTAATAAAAACAGGGAGGCTGCCTGGCAATAAAATTGCCGATCTTTTGAATGCATAAGTAGTATTAAGCGTAACATACTTAAATGACAAAAATTGATAGATGACAAAATTGTGAGGACTAGGCTTGACGGAACCCTCTGGTACACTTTTTTCCGACAGATGGACTTCTCTGAAACACCGATCAAGTAAGCCTGACAGTTAGCCTGGTACTGACCAGGTTAGTTTGGTCGGATAAATTGCCATGGTTACTTAGCGGGGATTCCCTTTGGTCACGTTAATGGAACGCAACTCTATCTTAAGGTTGCGAGGCTAAGCGAAATAAGCCCGGCATTGCCTTTAGCTTGGTTGATGGAATACCCCTCTGATGAGGCTAGGTCAGGGGTCAGGGGTGATCAGGGGCCATTGGGGTCAGGGGGTCATCATACCGTAGCAAACAGGACCCCCTGAGGCTCCAGCCTGAAGATCTGTGATTGGTCGGTTCCCTCCATCAGCTCCCCGAGGCGGAGGAAGCGGACGCCACACAGCCCTCGTTGGTCCCGCCAGCACACCTCCACCTCCAGCTCCCGGGACTAGCACGCACAACCACACAAAACACATACAACCACATACAACAGAAACAACCACAGCCACCACATGGTTCTTCTTTAGTAGAAAATAAATCCCCTTTGTAGGCAGGGAGATACCCCTGCTGTTTACGACCAGAACTTCAACAACAAAGTCGTGTGCAGGATTCCTAATCCCAGGATTTCTGAAAGCCACGCAGGTAACCAGATATACAGGCAGGCAAACATGCATATTGGCAGAGAGAGAGAGAGAGAGAGAGAGAGAGAGAGAGAGAGAGAGAGAGAGAGAGCGAGAGCGAGAGAGAGAGAGAGAGCGAGAGCGAGAGCGAGAGCGAGAGCGAGAGCGAGAGCGAGAGAGAGAGAGAGAGAGAGAGAGAGAGAGAGAGAGAGAGAGAGAGAGAGAGAGAGAGAGAGAGAGAGAGAGAGAGAGAGGTCTAACCCGGTCCAGGTGGCAGCAGAAGGTCTGGTCCCAGGTCCGTCTCCCCGGGGGGCCCCAGCGGCTCCGACCCACCAGCCTTCCATCCAGCTTCAGCTCAGCACTAACCTCGACTAGGGTCATACAACCAACGGTCAACTAGAGGTCAATACCAACACCTGCATCTAGTAAGTATCTCAATATTCCTTATTCAGACATTTTGTTTGTGTATATTATGTACAAAGTTATTAACCTAGCCTACAGCAGCGTTGTGCTGCTCCCTCCCTCCCAGCCTGCTCCCTTCCTCTCAGCCTCCTCCCTTCCTCTCAGCCTCCTCCCTCTCTCTCCGCTCCCTTCCTCCCAGCCTCCTCCCTCCCTCTCTGCTCCCTTCCTCCCAGCCTCCTCCCTCCCTCTCTGCTCCCTTCCTTCCAGCCGCCTCTCTCCCTACCATCACTAGGGTTAGTGGTAACTGAAACTCCCTTCCCTAGCGCTGTTTGGTCTGTCCACTCTTTGGGTTTGATAGTTGGTTTCAAGTGAGGCTCACAGGAGGGTCTCATAAGGCTAGCTTAGCACGGCAACTGAGGGACTTACCTTTACAGGAAGTCAGGGGCAATCCCGTTTCTGTCAGAGACTCCAGCAGATCTTCACAGCCGAGAAGCTGTACTTCAAGTTTGCCTGAAAAGATCCACAATAATCTGAAATTAATAAAATACAGCCACAAATAAATGCTATATTTATATCAAATAAAATTGTGCCGATGTGCAGGTTGGTTGTGTGCTTGCTGATTGGTTGGTTGGTTGATTGACTGCTGAGTTGTGTTCTGTGTGGGTCAGGTTTTTAGTGGGTCGGGTTCTAGGTGGGTTGGTTTTGTTCTGGGTGGGTGGGTTGTGTTCTGGGTGGGTTATGTTCTGGATGGGTGGGTTGTATTCTGGGTGGGTTGTGTTTTGGGTGGGTTGGTTGTGTTCTGGGAGGTTTGTGTTCTGGGTGGGTTGTGTTTTGAATCAGGTTGTGTTCTGGGTGGGTTGTGTTTGGATGGGTAAGTTGTGTTCTGGGTGGGTTGTGTTTTGAATCGGGTTGTGTTCTGGGCGGGTTGTGTTTTGAATCGGGTTGTGTTCTGGGTGTGTTGTGTTCTGCGTTGGTTGTACCTTGATACCTGGATACCATTTATACGGAATATGGGGTTGTGATGACTGTTGTTTTCGGTCTTAAGGGGAACTATGCAAGTCTTTTAGCTTAATTTGATTAGCAGGTTAAGAGTCATTGTGATAGTTTGTGGAGGTTCAACATGGACTCCAGGATACTTTGCAACTTCTACAGGTGCACCATAGAGAGTATCCTGACCGGCAGCATCACCGCCTGGTACGGCAATTGCTCCGCCCTCAACCGGAAGAAATTACAGAGGGTGGTGAAAGCTGCCCATCACATTACCAGGACGGAGCTGCCATCCATGGAGGACCACTACACTTAGCGCTGCAGGAAGTAGACTAACCGGATTATTAAAGACCCTCATCACCCCAGTAATAAACTGTTTCAGCTGCTCCCGTCTGGTAGACGCTACCGCAGCATCCGGTCTCGCACCACCAGACTCAGGGACAGTTTCATCCCACGGGCCTACTGAACTCCTGAGCTACTTAGCTCACCACTATAACACTTTATAACTTGCCACTTTATAACTTGCCACTTTATACCAGTCGACATCTAGATAAACATGTCTGTTTACATTTGACATTTATTTAGTTTTGCATTTAGGTCTCTGCTCTCCTACTTGTGTTCCTCTTATACACTTAATTTTTATTATTATTATTATCATTATTATTATTATATTCATTTTTATTTTTATTATTTAAGTCTCAGCCTTCCTACTTGTGTTTCTCTTATACTTTTACTTTCTCTTATATTGCACTGTTGGAGGAGCCCAAGACAAAATAATTTCATTGCCAGCGACTGCTCTGTAATTGTTGTGCATATGACAATAAAACCATCTTGAATCTTAAATGTCTATATATTCCGGAAGTCACCCCGAGGATCTGTTCCAACTGGATCTTCTCGCGGAATCTGAGAAGTCTGATTGACAGAGAACTCATCACCCCAGGAATACATAGTACCGTGGTTACATACGTAACTATCGTTCTATTTCATTCTTATGGACCGCCAGAGGCGGTGCTTTAGCACTGGATGACTAGTACCAAAAAGGTCACAAAGAGTGCTCACCAATTAAGGGCTTGAAGCCGTCGACAAGACAGCTGTCGCCACAGGATGAGGAGCAGCGACATTAACACTGTAGAATCGGGTTAACGTACATGATGAGGACCATGTAGCCGCGGAGCAAATGTCCTGAAGTGGAACCCCCTTCAAGGCAGCCCATGATTTAGCCATACTCCTGGTAGAGTGGCATTTAACGGCCAAGGGCACAGGGAGCCCCTGTGCTCTATATGCATTCAAGACCACATCCACAATCCAGTGGGAGAGTCTCCGTTTCAACAGGGCAGCCCCCTTCCTGCAGCCCCCGTAACAGACAAAGAGGTTATCCGTCTTACGCAAGCTGGTTGTCACATCAACATACGCCCTAAGCGCCCGCACCAGGCACAACAGGTCTCACACTCTTTCTGCACCTTCTGGAGAGCCTGGGGGATTGAAAGCAGCCAACTCGATTGATTGGTTTACATGATGGGGAGACAATCATTTGTGTAGGAAGGATGGATTCGGCCAGAGCACCACTCCTGACCCATCTGCGTACCAGCGCATACACGCCTGACTCAATGACAAGGCATGGAGTTCACGACCCGTTTTGCAGTCACAATGGCAAGGAGGAATGTCTTCTTCATGGAAAGCCGCGTCAGGTCTGCCTGACTTAGCGGCTCAAATGGGGGTAGACGTAAGGACCTCAGAGCAACTTGCAAGTCCCATGATGGTGCCCTCAGGGATGGTGGCGGTTGAAGCTTCTTGGCCTTCAGAAACTGCCTGACTAGGTAGTGGGACCCTACCGTCTGGTTATCCACCCTTGCATGTGTGGCCGAGATCGCGGCCAAATAAACGCGCAGGGTAAGAAGCAGCTCTCCTGTTGTCTAACACAGACTGCAGAAAGTGTAGTATCACTACCACTGAGCAAGTCTCTGGGACTTCACCCCGTGCCACGCACCACTGTGAAAACAACTTCCACCTGTTTGCATAGAGCAACCTAGTGGAGAGTGCCCTTGAACTAAAAATGGTACGGACCACTGACTGGTCGCAAGACGTCAGCAGTGGTTCCTGGCTCTCAGGGGCCACACGCACAGCCACAGGCACCCCGGATTCGTGTGCCATATGCGTCCGCTTACCTGAGTCAGAAGGTCCTGTCTCTCTGGGATGCCCCAAGGCTCCCTGTTGAGGAGTTTTAGTAACGCTGGGAACCATGGCCTTCCTGTCCAATGTGGAGCCACCAGAAGTAGGCTCTGACTGCCACGCGCGTTGCCAGTAATGGGAATTGGAGGAAATGCATAAAGCAGGCTGTTTGGCCAAGCATGAGCCAGAGCATCCTGTCCTAGGGGACTGGTCCTCTCCGTCAAGGAGAACTAAAGGGGACAGTGGGTCGTCTCTTCGGAAGCAAAGAGATCTGCCACAGCCCTGCCATACCTGTCCCAAATCATGCCCACCACCTCCGGATGGAGTCTCTACTCTCCGGGGGGTGGGCCTTGGCGAGAGAGAAGGTCTGCGGCTGTGTTTCGCACACCTGGAACATGGACAGCCCTCAGTCTCAGAAAATGGGGGAACGCCCACGTAAGGAGCCATTGCGTGAACCGCAGACTCTGCCTCGATCTGGTGCCCACCTGATGGTTGACATGGTAGACTGTGGAGGTGTCTTCTGTCCGGACAAGAACATGTCGGTTCCTCAGAACTGGAAAGAAGTGCCTGATAGCTAAGAACACCGCAAGGAGTTCCAGCACATTTATATGCTCCAGTCTCTGCTGGGCATCCCACTGGCCTCTGACAGTCCTGCACTGCCATACTGAACCCCAGCCGAAAAGAGAGGCAAGTCCAGAATGGGGCGAAACCCGCCATCCTTCTTCGGTACCAGAAAGTAGGTTGAATAGAACCAATCGAGCTGTTCTTGTGGGTTTGGCGCAGTGCTACGGCGCTGGTCAACCTGTGGTGACAAGTGCTGGCCCCTCGATTGTCCACCTGAACGTGGTTGAGAGCTATTGGCACGGGGTACCGCAGAGGCCCCTGGCCTGGGTCTGTGCTTAAGGATCGGCACCTGACCCCCGTATAGTTTGAGACAGAGCCAGAACAATCTGAGAAAGCAAATTCCCAAGGCGGCCCACACGGGCAGCAAACCAGAGCAACGAGGAAAATACAGTGTGGCCACAGTTACCTTGAAAAAGTAATCCGATTACTGATTACTAGTTACTCCTTAAAATAGTAACTTAGTTACTTTACTGATTACTTGATTTTAAAAGTAACTAAGTTGGATTACAAGTAACTTTATTAGTTACATTTAGCTGCGACTACACCCCCTGCCGCCTCAAAATAAAAAATTACAACCGGTCCTGCCAATGCTAACTTTTTGCCCCCCCCCCTGTCAACAATTGTTCAACTGATGCTCTAAGCAAATTAAAGTAAAGGTGGAAAGGTGATATCAGCTGCCATGCTCGCTGACGGCTACACGTAGCCTACACACTTTACTCACCCCTGGCCGAAATCGAACAAATTGCAGGTCGCAGCCTTTGATGGAAAAAGTCAAATCGAGGCACCAACCCTTGGGTTACAAGACTACTTGCGACAAGCTAATATGGTATTTTAACAAACAATGTTTGTCTGTCCTGCTAGTCCGCTACCGCGAGAAAATAGAAGGAACAGATCCTCAGGTGACTTCAGGAATATATAGACATTCTCGGGTCACCCAGGTGTCACAGGTGACTTTGTTGGTATAATTACTCGACCTGCGCATGCGCGAGATTGAACATCCAGTGCTTAAGCACCGCCTCTGGCGGTCAGTAGGAATGAAATAGTAACGCAAGTAGCGAAGGGATTGTTACATTCATAATGGATCAGACAGATAAAAATAGACAGAGGAACCAGATGTCGGAGGAACAGAAGAAGAGATAAGGAGAGACCAACAGAGAGGCCAGACATGAGTAAACGTGGGCAAGCTTTTCAGGAATGGCGCGAACTGAAAAAAAAAGAAGATTCAGAAGCAAATCTGATGCCGAATTGGCCGTGTTGCTCTTGAAATTGTAAATATCCTTGGGTGAACTTTGTTTTTTGTTTTTCTTTGTATTGTGGCTTTCTCAATGTTGATAGTCTCTGCAAAAAATGTGTTTGATCGACCGTTTTGTTGTGAGCCCTGCATGTTTCTAGCTTGCTTGCTAGCTGGGGTGTTAGTTTACAAGTTCACTACCAAGCACATTATGCTTATATCAAGTTATTTGTCCGGCTTGCCATATAATGCAGTACCCTGCACTTTGTAAAAAGATTGCTTTGCCATTTTTCTTAGTTTCAAGTGTTGGCAAACACTACCACAGACCACATCAACCACTGGTGTCAAGCATCACAAAGGAATCTGACCTGTAAGTTTCCATCTACAGTATATGATTTTCTACAACCGGCTTTCATTATGTTGCACATGCTTAATTATGGACGACCATCTTTTCACACAGCGAAACACAGTAAGCCAATCCTGAACTTGGTGTTCAGCCACTTGATGAAGAGGGAGCAGTTGTTGTTTTGAAGACAAGGTAAGTGCATTCCATGGTAGCCTGCATGTCTTTCCTCATAATAATATATGTATATCCACAATTACTGATTCATTCTTTGTAGCAAGCAGTCCCTGGACATTGGCGAAGACAAGTGTGACTCTCCAGATGAGGGGCAGGCAAACTGTACTCCCACATCTGGCATACAGACGGACATCCTCTCCAGGAGCATAAGAAGTGAAACCGGCCTTCCTCGCAAGATCGTTATGAGGCTTGAGGACCCAAGACGGTTCGGCCTGCTTGGCCCGGTACAGCCACAACCCACATCCAAACTTGTGCGGGTACAAGTGTTACGAGGAAACCTTCATCCAGAGAACCCTTAAGAAGATGCTACACAATAGCCGTAAGGCAAGAAGAAACCATAAAGCACTGTCCCTTGCATTTTTTTCAATATCCAAAATAAATATTTTTCTAACCAAAAAGTGTGTATAATTGAACTGAAAGAGAGGTGGTGAAAACATGTTTATATAAAAAAAATTGAAACATACAAAAACGATATGCATAATGATTATTTACAATGTTTATTTACCAGCATCTAAACGTCCAGGCGGCGCACCCTGAAGCCCGTGTAGTGGGCCCTGGGGTCAGTCTGGTGTCCCTAATCTTCCAGACCCAGCAGCTGGCTATGACAACTCTCCTTCCCACACCCAGGCGGCCATGCTGCCATAACGCAAAATGTTCAAGCTATCGTTATGTATTATGTTGGCCAACCCTCTTACACTGATCATTCTGTTAAAAAAAATAACCCTAAATACATGATTTCTAAATGTATAACCTTGTCTACTCTTTATGAACACCTATCTTGGACATGGCTCCACGCATCCGCCGGCTTCTTTAAAAACAAATGCGCATGGCTAGCGTAGATATGGATGGAGAAGGGTTGTCAACGAGTTGTTACGACAGTGTTGAAAATATCTACTCCGAAGCTGTAGGGGGAGCTCTGTAGAGAAAAATGCGAGCACCAACCGAGAAAACAGCAAGGGAATGGCCGATCCTGTATAGTGGGCCTTTTACTGTATATTACAACTTAACGGTAAATCACGGTATCTTATACTGCTTGTAATGCTAGAAACGGTCCAGTCTTGACATGAAACAGTTCATAATATCACTAATGATCACATTCTCAGGTAGGGAGTTCCAATCGGCTACAATTCTTTGGCTGAAGATTTAGCCTCGCACATCGAGCCTACGTCCCCTGTGTGAAATGGTCGTTGGAAGAAGAGCCCGGGCTCCATTCTGTCCATACCATTCCTGATCTTGTAAATTTGTATCATATCACCACGTCGTCTCCTGTGCATCAGTGATGGTAGTTTGACTGGAGACAAGTTCTTCATAAGGGAGGGATCGGAGGCTTGGTATTAGCTTCGTAGCTCGTCGTTGGATCTTCTCGACCTCTTTGCTGTCAGATTGATATCGTGGAGACCAGATTGCATTCCCATGGAGCTCGTAAGTACGCCCCTTCCGGTAGACATCTCATGGGACCTCTGGGCGAGGAAAATTAGAATGGGAGTCAATATAAAGAAAGTAATTATTTTCTTTCTTTCTTTTGTCTTTTGCCCTGGATTACACATATGTTGCTTGTGGATTTAAATGATCATTCTTCATGTCAATAGTTTCACAGTTTATTGTGCAATTGTTCAGTTAAAGGCTGCAGAGAAAACATAATGAGAAAGACTAGATCTCTCGAATGTGACGTCAGGCTCCCTGCGACTGGCGTGGACAAGACTAACAATCTCCCCATCGGCATAACTGAAAATCTACACATGCCCCGACTTATAATGGTTTTCACCTCTTTCGATGCTGTTATCCTCCCCTTGGAAAAGGGCGGTGAAGTGGAGCAGAGAGATTGCCATGTCTGTACAAGAGTGGTGGGTACGTATATCATTCGCGTCAAGAGCAGCGAGGGGCTGTAGTTCACAAAGCGGCCTCACACAAAACCTAACATTATCACCTTCCTCGTGATTTTTTTTGTTTTCTTTGCACGAAAAATTATAATTTAAATCCACAAACAACATATGTGTAATCCAGGGCATATAAAGACCGGGACCAGAAAATAATTGCTTTCCGTCCATTGAAACCCATTCATATTTTACGATCTCAGAGGTCCCATGGGGGTCTACCGGAAGGGCATACTTACAAGCTCTATAGTGCTGCTCAATTACGGAGAATATCATAATAACGATTATTTTGGTCAATATTAAAATAACGATTATTTTTGAGTTTCAAAACATAATGTTTTTTACCCAGCATGTCTCTCCCGAAAACACTATGTAACAGAGAGCTTTTAAATTTTGCCTTAAAAAAACACACAAAATGGTCAAATCTGAAATAAAAAAAATGTCTCTGATGTGTCATTGATCAGGGTAACACCGGTAACACCATTCATTGTATAATCTAGTTCGGGGTTGTTGCTGCCAAGATGAACCACTTTGCATTTTCCCTCATTGAAGCCGAGCTGCCATTCTTCTGACCATTTAACCAGGATGTCAAGGTCTTCCTGGATCTGACGGTGGTCGCCTCAGGTTATCATTCTGTTGAAGATCTTGGTGTTGTCAGCAAATATCTTCGCTGTGCTTCGGATCATGTCGGGGAGGTCATTTATGAAGATGACATACAGTATCGGTCCTAGGACGCTCCCCTGAGGGATTCCAATCAGTACAGTGGCCCAGTCAGAGAGGTTTTTTTACGGTCACCCTCTTTTTGCGGCCCATGAGGAAGTGCTGGATCCAGTTCAGGAGGTTGCCGCCCACGCCTTAAGCTTGCAACTTCTGGTAGAGACGAGTATGAGGCACACTGACAAAGGCCTTCTTAAAATCCAGGTGTCTGTCCATATCTCCAGTGTTACCAGGAGCTAAAAAATAGTCTCCCTCTGTCATGTGTCGAAACAAATCCCACCCTGACAAGTGATTCCATAACTTTACTGACAACTGACGTGAGGCTAACATGTCTGTAGTTGCCTGGTACTGTCTTCTTTCCCTTCTTGTGGACTGGTGTAATGTTGCTGGACTTCCAGGCTTCCGGAAGTCGGTTCTCCACCAGTGAATTGTTGAAGATCAATGACAATTAGAGGCCAACTGTAGATGCTGTTTCCTGGAGGTCTCTTGGGTGCAGTCCATCTGGTCTGGATGATTTTATGGGTTTTAGCCTCTTTCGTTTTTTCTCTACCATATCAGCTGGGATATCCAGATTTACTATGGGCTCCAGGCATCTGGCATGTTGTCCATTTTTCCCTGGTGAAGACTCTGGCAAAGAAGTTGTTTAGCAATTGAGCTTTCTTGCTGTCATCCTTGGTCAGTAAGCCATCCTCTTGCTGCAGGTCTCCTAGTTAGAGGCGATTTTTCAATTTGCTATTCATGTATCGCCAAAACGCCCTTGGATCAGTCTTGATGTTGTGAGATAGATCATGTTTCAACTCTCGGCAGAGCATACGGGTACTGTTGATCAGGTTGCTCCTATATCTGGCTGCTCTGACGTAGTCAATGTAGTTCCCGGTCTGCATGTACCGCTGCCAGCAGTTATACTTCTTCTTTCTCTGGGCCATCGCCTGCCTGTTAATCCAGAGCTTTGCCTTTTATCCTTTTTTGGCAGGATTTTGGGATGTACTAGTCCATGGCCGAGTTGAAAACAATGGTGAAATAGAGCCAGGCCTCCTCTACACTCATATGGTGGAGTATATCAGTCCTGTTTGTTTCCTGTATACAGCTATTTAGTCCGTCGTAGTCTCTTATGATTATGATTCATGATTTCGGAATTTCGGGTCTGCTTTATCATCTGGTTCGGTGTACACTCTCAGGTTGAAGCTCATACAGACGTGGACACTCGTGCTTAGTCCTGGTAGATATTGAAGGTTCTCAACCATATGCTCTTCTTTGGTGATCACAAGATCCAGTATGTTGCCGATTTGTCCGTGATTGTGTCAGGTAGACTGGTTTATGTGCTGGTCCAGAAAGGTGTCTCTGATGGTCTCAAGAAAAGTTTGACTCATGTGGCACTGACCTTTTGTTGTGGTAACTGTTGTCCAGTTGATGCTGGGCATATTGAAGTCCACTGCCATCAAGAGATGTGTAGGCTTCATCTTGACTATGGTCTTTATTATCTTCTTCGCTGTTGGCGTTGGGGGAAGATGGGCTCTGATAAATACAGCCTACAATTAGGCTGTCAGTCCCTCAAAGTCTTAGTTTCAGCCATATCTGCTCCTTAAACTGGGTCGTGTTCTGGGTGGGTTGTTATCTGGGTGGGTGGGTTGTGTTCTGGGTGGGTTGTGCTCTGGGTGGGTGGGTTGTGTTCTGGGTGGGTGGGTTGTGTTCTGGGTGGGTGGGTTGTGTTCTGGGTGGGTGGGTTGAGTTCTGGGTGGGTTGTGTTCTGGGTAGGTGGGTTGTGTTCTGGGTGGGTGGGTTGTGTTCTGGGTTGGTGGGTTGTGTTCTAGGTGGGTTGTGTTCTGGGTAGCTGGGTTGTGTTCTGGGTGGGTTGTGTTTTTGGTAGGTGGGCGGTGTTCTGGGTGGGTGGGTTGTGTTCTGGGTGGGTGGGTTGTGTTCTAGGTGGGTTGTGTTCTGGGTAGCTGGGTTGTGTTCTGGGTGGGTTGTGTTTTGGTTAGGTGGGCTGTGTTCTGGGTGGGTGGGTTGCGTTCTGGGTGGGTTGTGTTCTGGGTAGGTGGGTTGTGTTCTGGGTGGGTGGGTTGTGTTCTGGGTGGGTGGGTTGTGTTCTAGGTGGGTTGTGTTCTGGGTAGCTGGGTTGTGTTCTGGGTGGGTTGTGTTTTGGGTAGGTGGGCTGTGTTCTGGGTGGGTGGGTTGCGTTCTGGGTGGGTTGTGTTCTGAGTGGGTGGGTTGTGTTCTGGGTAGCTGGGTTGTGTTCTTGGTGGGTGGTGTTCTGGGTGGGTGGGTTGTGTTCTGGGTGGGTTGTGTTCTGGTTTGGTTACCGGTTAAGCAGGCTGGTTTTGTGAGGAGCGTGGAGGGCGAGAAGCTGAGGGAGGCGTGCTCTGTAGAAGGAGGCACTGAGGGAACATGGTCTCTGGGCTCCTCCTGGCACCGGTCCAGCGAGGTCTTCAGGAGCTCCAGCCGACGGGTTGTGTCACAGACCCTCACCAGCGCCTGGTGGACAGGATGATACTGGATTCAGTGTTGCCATGACCTAATCATGATGATACTTTGATGTACCAGATACTTGAGGACATCATCAGGGCAATGCCAACAACAACACTCACACCCCACCAGGCCTTCTTAAGGAGATGCTGTAGGCCTTCCTCAGTAAATGTTAATGGACTTCATTTATACCACGTTTTTCTAACGAGTGGCCACCCAAAGCGCTTTAGAATATTGCAGAACATTCACCCATTCATGCACACATTCACACACTGACGGTGTTTTCAACCACGCAAGGCGACAGCCAGCTCGTCTGGAGCAGTCAGGGTGAGGTGTCCTGCTCAGGGACGAATCAGCAACTTCCCGGCTACTAGCCAACCTCCTGAGCCTAATGCCGCCCACACTGAGAGCGTACCTCAGTAGAGGCTGAAAGCGTACCTCAGTAAACCCTGAGAGCGTACATCGGTAGACCCTGAGAGCCTACCTCAGTAGACACTGAGAGCGTACCTCAGTAGAGGCTGAGAGCGTATCTCAGTAGAGGCTGAGAGTGTACCTCAGTAGAGGCTGAGATCATACCTCAGTAGACACAGAGCGTACCTCAGTAGAGGCTGAGAGCGTATCTCAGTAGAGGCTGAGAGCATACCTCAGTAGACCCTTAGAGCGTACCTCAGTAGAGGCTGAGAGCGTACCTCAGTAGAGGCTGAGATCATACCTCAGTAGACACAGAGCGTACCTCAGTAGAGGCTGAGAGCGTACTTCAGTATAGGCTGAGAGTGTATCTCATTAGAGGCTGAGAGCGTACCTCAGTAGAGGCTGAGAGCGTACCTCAGTATAGGCTGAGAGCGTACCTCATAAGAGGCTGAGAGCGTACCTCAGTAGAGGCTGAGATCATACCTCAGTAGACACAGAGCGTACCTCAGTAGAGGCTGAGAGCGTACTTCAGTATAGGCTGAGAGTGTATCTCATTAGAGGCTGAGAGCGTACCTCAGTATAGGCTGAGAGCGTACCTCATAAGAGGCTGAGAGTGTACCTCAGTAGAGGCTGAGGGCTCCATGTTCTTGAGGTCCTGCAGGCTAGAGGCGATGTCGGTGGCCAGGGCCAGGGCGTCGCTCTCTCTCTGGATGTAATGCTGGAGCTCTGTCCGCCGGGAAACATCTGCACACGTACACATCCACAATATACCTTTAGGTACTGTAAATACTGTTACTCTGACTGGAGAGAGAGGACCTTAATGAGCTGGGGTTAGGGGTTACGTGGAGGATCTTAATGAGCTGGGGTTAGGAGCTATGAGGAGGATCTTATTGAGCTGGGAGTGGAGTTATGAGGAAGATAATAAGCTGGGGTTATGAGTTATGAGGACCGTAATGAGCTGGGGATGGTGTAAGGAGCCTCCTAAAGAGCTGGGGTTAGGACTCGGGAGGAGAATCCTAAAGAGCTGGGGTTGGGAATGAAGTGGAGGATCCTAAAGAGCTTGGGTTAGGAGTCATGAGGAGGATCCCAATGAGCTGAGGTTAGGGGTTACGTGGAGCCTCGTTTCCACATACGTATGTTTTTCGTATCCATGCTTCCGTAAATTTACGGAAGTGGTCAGTACTGTTTTACGTACGGACATGAATTTATATACGCCAGCCAAAAAGATCGGGGAACGTATGATAATGGCCGTTTTTAGGAGACCGGTACTTTGGAACATGAGGATCGACATAGGCCTACACAGAGATAAAAACAAAACCAACCAGGCTTGGAAAGAGATCGGCGAGGAGTTTGGCCTGCCAGGTACTTACATGTTTTGTGAAAAACATAAAAACTTTCATACGGTATCTCCGTAAAACGACGGCGAAAGTTACATTTTTTGAACGTATATTACGGACACACCGGACAGAAATTTTACGGAGGGGAGGAGTCTCGGAGGTAAAACGGACATTACGGAGAATCACATAGGAATGAATGGACTTTCGGTCGGAGGCGGTTGGATCGCATACAAGAATGTACGTATGTGGAAACGAGGCGTAAAGCGCGGGTTAGGAGTTATGAGGCTGGTCTTCCCACCTGTCTGAGGGGAGAGGTTCCCCTCTTCTGTCTCTCCGCTCTGGGCAGCCTTTAGGATCTGGAGCCGGAGTGACTCGATCTTGGACCGGCTCTCCTGCAGCATCTGCTGAGCGCTGGACAACATCACGACCAGGGAACCACCGCTATCCACCAACCAGTAGAGAACCAAGACTAGTCAGTCAGACCCTAGAGAGAACCCTGACCAGTCAGTTAGACCCTAGACAGAACCCAGACCAGTCAGTTAGACCCTAGCGAGAACCCTGACTAGTCAGTTAGACCCTAGAGAGAACCAAGACCAGTAAGTTAGACCCCAGCGACAACAAAGACCAGTCAGTTAGACCCTAGAGAGAACCCTGACTAGTCAGCTAGAACCAGGACCAGTTAGATAGAACCAAAAGTCAGCTAGATCTGGGACCAGTGGGTTGGAAGAGGACCATTGGGTTAGAAAAGGACCAGTCAGCTACTACCAAAAGTCAGCTAGATCCAGGACCTTTCCACTAGGTCTAGATCCTGGGCCAGGACTAGTCCACTAGATCCGGGGCCGGGACTAGTCCATCAGTCCCTGTATGAGCCAGGACCAGGGGGACCTGGCTCAGTGATCACCACAAAGATGGAAGACCTCACATAAAATATTGTGTTTAGTGTAGTAATAATATGATTTGATTGTGCTGTGTGGATGGTGTAAGAGCATTCCCAACAAAGAAAAACAGGACTGAGTTCAAAACAGTTCTGTCTACTCTAGCGTGTTGCGGTGACTCCAACTGGAGGCCTGGACTCTCCTTATGGTTAACCGGCCAGCAACCCATCGTTGATTTAATATTTTTTTTCCTGGATATATGTACGTCAATTCCGGCCCTGATCATCCCTGGAGGGAGGGATCCCCCACTCTGTGTTCCTTCTCAAGATTTCTTCCTTGCTAGTTAAGGGAGCTTTTTCTTGCACTCTGGGGGGCTAGGGTCAGGGGGGAGGGGGTCATACATAGATGGCCTATTAAGCCCTTTGAGACTGTACCTATGAAGGGCTGTAAAATTACAACAGAATTGATCTGAATAGAAAGGACCCAAACCATGAAGAAGCAGACCAAAGGTAACCCCACTATAGGGCAGCAGACCGAAGCCACTCCCTCACAGGTGAACCACAGGAGCGACCTCTCAGCCCTGCCCACTGGCTCCCTGCACCAGAGGGGTTAACAGGAGAACCAACACACAGCCGCTAATGTAATACTACATCCGCTTTAGCACATATAGCTGTGTGAGGGTACTGAATGTACTTTAATACTGATACAACTCTGAATGCATATGCATATAACTGTATATATATATGCAGTATATATATATATACTGTGAATCCATTATCTAATTCCATATTATTATCAAGTTGTATACATTTGGTATTTATACTGTACAAATATGCCTGATGTCACCACCTCAACCCCACACAACATGAGTTCTGAGGAAGACAAGACGGATGTGATATATCGGCCTGCATATCTAAGACAAATATATCTATCATATGTATTGATGTGTTTGTATGCATATATTATATCATATAATGTTAGTGTATACATATAACGTATAATATATAATATTCTTGTAATAAATTGGAATAGTGTTGACCAACCTGCGGCTCTGACTGAAGGACAACTAACTCGTCATGCTGCCCGGAAGGAGCCTTCTTCACCCGCCTAGAAAGAGTCCAGGTCTACTGTCCCGCGGTCTGCTCTCCCTCGGTCTGCTGTCCCGCTAGCTGTCCCGCTATGGTCTGCTCTCCCTCGGTCTGCTGTCCCGCTAGCTGTCCCGCTATGGTCTGCTCTCCCGCTATGGTCTGCTGTACCGTTATGTGGATGCGGTCCCGGGATGTTGTTGAACACGCTCAAGCGGAGTGCTCTACATCTTGGGCACCAGATCAGTGATGTGTTGCCTGGTTTGTTTGTGTGTCCTATACTGCAGCCCGCTCCGCATCCTCCTCTCTCCTCTGTAACAGAATACCCCCCCCCCCATCCTCCTCCTCCCACCCTCCTCCTCCTCCCCCGCGGGACGGTAGAGGTGCTCTTGGATACGGGACCTGCTCAGTCTCCCCGGGCAGCTCTTCTCTTGGCTCGGTATTGGCCGGGGGGGGGGGGGGGGGGGGGGGGTTGGGGGGGGACTGGTATATTGTAAACACCTTTACTATCGACGTCGACGATGATGATGATGATGATGATTGACCAACAACACGGTGCCCAACCCCCAGTTCGTAATCCAACACGGGGCTGCCTAATAGGCCCATTATTGGACAGCAGCTGTTTGTCCCATAACTCGGGGGGCCGGGGGGTGGAGGTGAGGGCCGTTTACGGGTGGAGGCCGTTATAAATGATGTATTGTCATGTGTAGGAGACTTCGAGGCGATTCCTCCAGTCCAGAGGTCCAGGAACACTTCCATCCACACACTTTCCTTGATTAGCTTCCTAACCTTGGAGACTGTCGCAAGGGGAAACCATATTGTCTCAAGATTTTTTTTTGGAGGGAACGGATATTGTTGGTATAAAATGGCTACTTAATACAATTCTTTAAAAAAAAACAAAAAAAAAAACGTTATCAGCGGTCTTTAGAAATAACGAATACCATAGTTAAATAGACACATCTCGTCATTAGTCTTTGTGCTCATTTGGACGGACTGTGACATTCAGCATCTTTTCTAAGTGCGCAAGTGCGGCTCCGCGCCGCTCACGGCCCACTGGCCTGCTCTAAATGCATTCAATATGTGACTCCAAACAAATATATTTTTTTATTCCGGGATATCCATAATATCCATGATGTTTTATTCCATTACTAATTTCATTTTGGGCGGGGATTCGTGTGCTTCTCGTCCAGTTTGGAGCGGAGAAGGAGACCTATTTTGAGAGGCGGAGCCCCCTGCCCCCTCGCCGAGGCGCGTCGTACTGAGACGCGCCTTGACTTCCGTGCAGCTCCGCGGCTACATTGTGTGGACAGCAGCAGCACGTTGTTCAGACTCCTCCACTGACCCAAACCTCTCCTGCTGCAGGAGAACCAGCCTTCGCTCCTCACCGCATATTCCCTCAGGCGCCGGTTACTCTCAGCTCGCGAAACCATGTCTGCTTCGGCGGCCAAAGTGAGTAAAAAGGAGCTGAATTCAAACCACGACGGAGCGGACGAAACCTCCGGTAAGCAAGGCCTCCCGTTCACCGCCATTTTCACTCTTCGTTAGCAGGAATAGCGTCGTTAGCGCAGATAGCTTCAACACAAAAGCCAACACTAGGTTATAAATGTGTGTTGGGGTAAAGTAGGTCATCGTGTCTCTTTGCAGGGACCTTGGACGCAGTAGTTGGGGAGAAGATTATAGGTGTTTATATTTTGGCTGTTAGCATGCTGCTCCGTCCACACCGGTATCTGCGAGGCCACGGTGTAGCTAAGTAGCATGTTAGCATGGTGGCTGGTTAACATGGAAGAGGGTTAGCATGGGTGCTAGTTGTTGTAGCATCAACAGCATGGCCAGTCGAGTAGCCCGATGTCTTGTCTAGGATGCTATAAGATGCTTACTGGACGTCAGGGGGTTTGAGTTAGATACCAGATCCTGTGTTCTTCAACGGTCTGTGTCCACACAAACCAACACACGCAGTAAAGTACTAAAGTTATTTGTTAGATTACCATTAGCAGTGTTGTGGCGTTGTCTAACGCTAGCTGATTCATGTTGCTCATCCCGCCACCAGTAAACCGAAGTCCATTTAATATATGTACAACTCCTTACACTATGAATAACCCTGTCTGCGATATTGAAACTAATATATTTTAATCACACTGCTTTTCTTCATCTTGCTCTTGGCTGCCGCCAATAAACAAAAGCCAATTTACCTTTCATTCAGCTCCTATGGTTATTTAACTTTTCTATACTAATCACCATGTTCGACATTACCATGCAACTTGTCATCTCTATGAGGGTAGAGGTGGTTATATGCAGTGTGTTGGCTACGAGGTCTATTACTTAAGTTCCGGCGCTAACATGTAAGCCCCAGAATTTGAAACTACCCCCTAATGCAGACGTCTTTAGTTTCCTTGAACTGCGTCTAACTACTTCATGTACAGGACTATTGTGAGATTACTAATGTGTTTCCAACTATATTTTATTTTTCACAGAAAAAGAGCAACAGGAGGCTATTGAACACATCGACGAAGTTCAAAACGAAATCGACAGGTAAGGCATTATGTCAATGTGTTTTTAACTGGAGTACATACACGACCAGATTAATAACATGTGTTTCCATCTGCTTCCATCAGGTTGAATGAGCAGGCAAGCGAGGAGATCCTCAAAGTAGAACAGAAATACAATAAACTTCGCCAGCCCTTCTTCCAGAAGAGGTCAGAACTGATCGCCAAAATCCCAAACTTCTGGGTCACCACGTTCGTCAACCATCCGCAAGGTGAGAGAGGCTCTGTGTGGGCATCTCATCCACACCAATGCTTGGCTGGAGGGTGGAGGAGTTATGCTTGGGGGGGGAATACGGCCACTGTTGTGACTTTGTCATCGTAAAATAATGATTACATTTCTACTCTACTACTGGCTGGGTGGAGGGGTAATGCAGGCTGAATAGATGTTCATGACTGCTCTGTGTCTCCAGTCTCTGCTCTACTCGGGGAGGAAGATGAAGAGGCGCTTCACTACCTGAGTCGGGTGGAGGTGACAGAGTTCGAAGACATCAAGTCGGGCTACAGAATAGATTTTGTAAGTACAGTCATCCTTCTCGATATTCCTCATACCCGCTACCCTCTTCCCTAACTAACTTAAGACCATGTCTCTGTGTTGCAGTATTTTGATGAAAACCCGTACTTCGAAAACAAAGTTCTTTCCAAAGAGTTCCACCTCAACGAGAGTGGAGACCCGTCTTCAAAGTCGACTGAGATCAAATGGAAATCAGGAAAGGTGTGTGTGTGTCTGTGAGATTTTATATCCATCCAGATCTTGTTTATGGGGACAAGGAGATATGCCTTAAAGTAGGCCTCCAACTTTCGGCCAGAGTAGTTTAGAGTGTTTACAAGTATATTTTTTCATATTGGGCGTTGTTTTCATTATGTCTTCTGTTTGCGAATGACATTTTTTGTAGAGGACCTGACCAAGCACGCATTTAAGCGTTTTGTAGTGGTGTGTTATGTATTTCAATATGTATCTGTGTCCAGGACCTGACAAAGCGCTCCAGCCAGACTCAGAACAAGGCTGGAAGGAAGCGACAACACGAGGAGCCAGAGAGTTTCTTCACCTGGTTCACCGACCATGCTGACGCTGGGGCAGACGAGCTGGGAGAGGTCATCAAGGATGATATCTGGCCTAACCCCCTGCAGTACTACCTGGTAAGGGGTCTCACCTGGTTCCTATACACACCTAATTAACTCCACCTATCTGGCCCAGACCCCTGCAGAATGACCTAACCCAATACTACACCTGGCTGTAAGAGAAATGTGAGATGAAGGCCTGACAGTGGATGCAAATGTTGTTCTGATCTGCAGGTCCCAGACATGGATGATGAGGAGGGTGAAGGAGAAGATGATGATGAGGATGAAGAGGGGCTGGAAGACATTGATGAAGAAGGAGACGAAGATGGAGAGGAGGATGAGGAAGATGATGGTGAAGATGGAGAGGTACGATTGCTCTAGGCCGTTATTGGCAATATGGTGATGCAATATAAGGGTCATCACGATTCAATATAATGCCATTCTTTGCAATTTTCTTAAGGGTAAATTGATTTTCCATAACTATTGTAGTAACACATCTAGCAGTAGTTTGTACAACTAAAACATAGGAACAATATCCATCTTTGAACCATAGATTATTATTATTATTTTTTATAACAAATGCCTGAAAGAGACTATTGGGAGAATTTTACGTGCACAAATCACTTTAAACTGCCAATATATAAAGTACAGCCTATGGGCTGAGTTATATATTACTTGAACACGGCCGGTTTTGCCGGAAATTGGCAGGGTCTTAACCGTGGATAACGTTGATCTCTGCTCTAATAACCTCACTGCGTTTATTTATTTTAACCCAAATTATTACTTGTCTCAACCCAATCCAGTTTAAGCGGCGATGTAGACATTACGTCATCAAAACCAAAATAAGCCAGACATGTTATACGGCCAGGAACCATGTTTCAACTTTTAAAATCAATGCAACATGTGGTGTGAATAGATATTGGGGAAAATATATACTATGTATTTTATTTTTTCCACCCATTCCATTGGCTGCTCAACATGGATGTATAAGGACAACTGGGTGAAGTGTAAAAAAAAAATGGCTGCTAAACAATATCACTGAAACCTGCTATAATATAATATAGCAGGTTTCAGTGAAATTGTTACTGTTATTGTTATATTACCATTGTATATTATGCATGTTCTACCAGGCTATGGTTGACTCGCTTAGTAATGCTTCTCAGGGCATCCATTAACCTTCTGTTCCTGGCAAAGAGCAAAGCAGCTTGTTTAGTGTTTGTCTAGTAGTAGTTTAATCTATTCTATAAAATGTGTTGCGGAATTGATCAATACCCCTTATTGTATTTTATAAATGATAGACCAGTCTATTCATGTATACTATAAGTAGTGTTGCTACTTTCTACTGCCAATAGCCAAAACTTTGAATGAATGCTCTTACCATGAATTTTCTATTTTGGGATCAATCACGTATCATTCTTTTGTGGACCAAAGTGCTACTTGCGTTCATTGCGGGTGCACTCATGCTAAATGATCTTGAGCAGAATCTGAAAGGTCATAATTTAAAAAAATAAGGCTTTTGATGGGTTTAATAAATAAAGACTTCAGAATCAATCAGTTTAACTTGATGAATATAGAGCATTTTGTTTATTTTGCTGGGTCCCTATGGGGGGGAAAAGCAGTGTGGTGCAGGCTAGGGATGGGTCAGAATATTCGATTTATTCGTTCCAAAGGGGTCAAAATAGTTTTTTAACATTAGGACCGTTAACATTTTTTTCCTTCAAATATAACTTTTTTTCTCAAGCCATAACTTTGTTTCCCTGGTAACGCCTGAGGGTTTGACTAATACCTGGAACTATCATTACCTTCACGTAAGGTTCTTGTGCAACGGAAACATTGTTCACTCCTCTAGCAGTAAATCGGACGGACCTTAGCTACGACTTGGCAACGGGAGGTATTTTAGTCCTCTCGGCTATGAGCCAGAGAGCTCATAGGGGGATTCGCGACGGTCTATACTTTCAACATAAAGTGTACATATTTATAATTTGAAATTCGTCCCAGCCTTTATACCACAGATACTATAGGGTCTATAGCATATAACCGTGTTTTCTGATTAGTTTATTGCATTTGTCAGACAATTTGACTGGAACTACTTGACAGGTAGATGTTAATTTGCGTTGAAGATATTAAGTGATTATGGCTGCCTTTGTGAATGGCTGCCTTTGTGAAGGTCGGCACACATCGAATAATCGATTATTCATTTATACCACCCAATGACTAGTTGACCATGAACATTTTGAGTTATTCACATCCCTAGTGCAAACATTATTCTACAAGGCTGTCTATTTGTTATTCTGATCGCTTTAAACGCTTTGTTTCAGGATGACGATGGAGAGGACGACTAAAGCTACCAGACCCTCAAACTTCTCTTCCTCGTTGGCTTTATCCACCATGATCGGGAGCAAAGTATTTAGTTTTTTCTGATTTCCATGTGCTTCTGTCCATTCTGAAGCAACCACCTATTTGGTGCCATGTTACGTTCTTTAACTCCCAGGCCAATGGCACTTTGCCCTGAATTGTGAAAAACCTCCCTTAAAAAATAAAGATCATCTCAAAATAATAAAATGTACAAAAAATATCTTAAGGGTGACACCGTGAGTGGAACGAGAAATTAATTGGAGGCTGACCACCTGGTGTAGTTACCTAGCACTAGAAGAACTCCTCAACTCCTTAGTTCCCTATGATTTCTGTATGACCTGTTGTCCCTTGTGAGATCCTGCTCATTCCTGCTTGTAATGTTTTTCGGGGAGGGGGGTGGGATGTGATGGGCTTATCAGGGAAGGTGGATGTTTTGACACCATTTCTATGGGATTTTTTTTTCATTGTATTGTTTTACAGATATCCATACGATTTGAAATGACATTTTTAATAAAGAGAACAAAAAGAGAAAAAAACAAGCTTGTAAATTGTGGCCCCCGCTGCTTAAGAAATGACCACCGACTCATCCGCATTAAAATCACGTTTTCTTTTCCGCTGGGGGGAAAAACTGTTTTAAATTTGAGTTGTACAACTTGCTTTGTTACAATAAAACTTAATGTGTATACATGTGTGGGACTCAAGTTGAACGGATTAAGAGAACCGTATCGCCCGCCTTGCTGTCAGCTGGAGAAGGACTTGGGGATCAGGAGGCTGAGCAAAGTCTTTCGCCAACAGGCTATCGGTGATCCGCTTCAAACGTCCGCTCAGTGGTCAAACCTGCTGTCAGGGGCCACTCACTGGGCTGGAAGGACCATCATGAAGAGAACGGCATGGTCGTTAGGAGTTATCCCGGTTCGGATCACTGTGTGGTTTGAACTTACCCAGATGAGCTCCACACCTCGGGCATGAGGCAATAAGTCCAGGTGAACCCCGGGAACCAGGAGAAGCCCCCGTCGGCCGGCCACCGCTTGGCTACATCTGCTGTTCTAAATGTAATGACCTCGATTTGAGGTCCGTTAGGGTTTTTGTTGAAGTTGAATGTGAAGCGGTTTGGCTCCGAGCAGCGAGTCGTTGCGGTGAGAGCGCCAACGGACTAGGAACCGAGTCGTGTGTCCACAGTACCTACAGAGCAGCATTGTGCCGTTCTCGTCCACCGTACAGGCGTCGCTACATGTCTGTGTGCACCACAACAATGGGAGCAGGGGGCATAATGGGCCCCTCATACTCGTTTGACAGATGGACAGCATGGCTGTGTTTAAAGAGATACACCACGCATGCACGACCGGAAACTTAAATGGTATCAATGCGCTCGATGCTGGAACGAGGAACCGTTTTTATTTATAAGTCGAATATTTAGTCAAATCCTTTAAAATAAATGTGGCCTATCGCTAGGTCTTGCATTTTCTTGGTTACAGAAATAAAACAAAGATGAGATGGGATGGTGGGAACCGGAAACCTTAATTTTTCGATTGAAACCAAATGATTTGCCAGTGTGGCCGAATTATATATGAATGACTGTCCTATTTGCTTTGTAATCCGTCAGCTGTAGGCTACGTCGTTCCGGGCGTCCACACGGAACGTGAACGCGTGGTCGTACTCTCTTAACGCTCTCTCCTGGATAAATATAAATTATAATTTGAGTTAATCATTTGTTGCCTTTTCTCATCTAATGCTGTGCCATTTTCCGATTTTGCATGCTTGTAACAAATAACCTTAAGTTAACCCATTACATTTTTTTTATTTTTTTTATTACTTTAAGCAGGTTGTGATCCTACAGTGTCTATCAATGAATTTAGCAAGAATTGGGTGGCCGCGGCCACCAGGGGGCGTCGTGTCCTGCTCTCGGCCACCAGGCGGGTGTCGTGTACCCCTCTCGGCCACCAGGGGGCGTCGTTTCCTCCTCTCGGCCACTAGGGGGCGTCGTGTCCTCCTATCGCTGGGGAAGAGTCCAAGACCCAAGTTCCCGTCAGCACTGAAAGAGCCAATCTTGCCTCCGTTTGCCATGGTTCTCCCCTCAATCCTCCACGATCCGCGTCTACAGGTACGACTGTAACATGAATCCACTAAGCCTTTCTCCTGTAGCTCTTTTTAACTATGCTTCCTTGTACCCAGTATAGTTTGTAACTCCTTTACTTTGTACTCCGTTTGCAGAACCACCCCGCTGAATCATCCGTGAACTGTTCGGATGAAGACATGAAGTGACAGCAGCAACGCTCCGTTACCACTTTTTCTCAGTTTTCAGAGTACTAGCCTCCCATCTTTAATAATACAGGGCGGTGATGGCGTTTTTCGTCAAGAAGAAGAAATTCAAGTTCCAGACGCAGCTCACCCTGGAGGAGCTGACGGCGGTGCCCTTCGTCAACGGGGTTCTGTTCTGCAAACTGCGGCTGCTGGAGGGAGAATTTGTGGCAACTTCCTCGAGGTAACTATAACTATCCTTCACACCGCATTTAATCTCTTAACAGTAGAAGATAATTTAATAGTTCATTTATATGCTGCATGACTGAGATGACCCTATTCCCTTTTGACTGTGATGTAATTTTAGATGATGAATTATAGTTTATTTAAGGTTTTTACTGGCGGGGGCGTCGCCGGAGTCTTAAGTATAGGCCTGTCTTTATAACACTCAGTTTTCTTTATTTTGGTCATTTGATTGAGGTTGAATCTGGACGTGTATATGTTTTCCTTTAGAAAACCCTAAACGGTTCCATCGTAACTGAAATTAACGTTCACCAAAACTAAAGAACCTTAACCTAACTCTACAAAGTTCCTTACCCTAATCCCAGGCAGTCGGATCCAGTATGTGATGTAAGGCAAGTGGTGTTATTGTTATTGAGATGGGGGTCAGAGGTCACCTGGAGATCCTAGGCGATACAGACAAACATACCAACACACACATAACTGAAGTGACCTCCTCTAACCCAAGAGTTTTGGATGAGTCTTCTACCATAGATACAAAGATAAGGGAAGGAAAATAGACATGAAGGTAGAGAGAGGCAGGCAATGAGAGGAGAGGGACAGACAGGTTGAGAAACGAACAGACTGGTAGAGAGAGACAGACAATTAGAATGAACTATAACTAAGTCAGGCAGTGAGTGAAAAACATTGAAAGGAATTCTGTATGTGTTTTGTTTTAAAAAGTGTCAGCAAATGTGGGACAGTGAAAAAAACCTAAACTAAGCTCAGTGGTGATTGTACTCTAATGTTACCTTTCAGACATATCCTAGTTATTGTGTGTGTGTGTGTGTGTGTGTGTGTGTGTGTGTGTGTGTGTGTGTGTGTGTGTGTGTGTGTGTGTGTGTGTGTGTGTGTGTGTGTGTGTGTGTGTGTGTGTGTGTGTGTGTGTGTGTTTTAAAAAGGCCTGTCTCAGTGGGGGAGGTGTGAGGGGAGATGACCAGGCCGTCATCACAGTCCTCCCCTTTGTCTAGAATCCCAGACCTCAACATGGAGGCGGCCACTGCCTCTCCCTCTCTTCGGTCACACAGCAGTACAGAGCCACTGTTCTGGTTTATCAGTACACAGCAGATACTGATAGGATACTCCACTAAGTATCTGACAGCATGACCCAGATCTATGTGGGTTAGATCCCATGGTATCTTATTTATCTAGGTTAACTAGATATATGGTGACTAGCTCTGGGTTGAAGCCATTCTAATCAGCCCTGACAGGAAGAGGTTGATATGATAATCGTTTGGAAAACTGCTGACCTCAAGTTTCGACCGGATTTTCCAAGTCCCAGTTAAGAGAAAAAAAAAAAATGACAGGACGGGAGAAAAAGTCACAGAAGTAACCTGACACATAACAAGTGACATGAGTCCAAGCGAGCACTTCAATAGATGCTATCGTAAGATCTGTTTCTGACTAACTCCAGAAAGAAGTGGTCTATTCTAGAAAACATGATTGAAACATGACTTTGATTGTTGGTGGTCGCCTGGTGTGTTGCTAGAACAGTGATGTGGTCATCTGAAGTGGTCACGACCTACGTTATGGTGACCCTGGTGGGTTGCTGTTGTGTGGTCGCCAGGGGCCGGTTGCACCAACTGGGCGTAAGCCTAGTCGTAACTACGCCTGGTCGTAACTTGGCGTTCTAAGTCCAACCTAACCGTTACGCCGGTTGCACCAACTGGGCTTAGCGTTCTTTTCACTAAGACCAGGCGTAAATCCTACGCCTGGTCAGGGGCAGGCGTAGAGTTGAAATTCCAGGCTGTTTCTATAGCAATTACATCCAATCCAATGCAGCATTACCACCATCCTTGCAACGCTTCGCTAAACTGCATTTCAAAGCACAGCCGGCGATATGATCAGTGTTCACAGATCGACTGCCTGTCGGGAAGATATCGCTGGCCGATTAGTCCGTTCTCAACTTATAATCAGTTGTGAATGTTGTTTTAACTATGTTTATATATTTTATACAGGCCGACACATTAAACAAATCTCTCCTACAGAACCATTCCCGTCTAAATGCCTGCTCATCGTAAACCAGACATTACAAATACATATTTTAATTATATTCGTTTGCAGTGTTTTATTGTTAGGCATTAACACAATTGATGAATGACAATGAGTGAACGAATGAATTATTTATTTCGGTGTCCAACAGCATGTCAAGTAAAATAGTAAACAGCTGTTGTCACGAGGTATCCTAGCAACGCGGTGATATGCGCATACCATGGAACATTCACATGGCCGCGCATGGCTAAGACCGGGCGTAGTTAAGACCAAGCGTAAGTCCCGTTGGTGCAACCGGCGTTAGTTCCATTCTAACGCCAGGTCGTAACTAAGACCTACTTAGCAGTTACGACCAGGCTTAGTTACGCCCAGTTGGTGCAACCGGCCCCAGGTGTAGTCAAACATCGCTTAAAAATGCCAACAGACACTGCTGTGCCATGTGGAACTGCAGCTCCCACAATTCAAAGAAATTGTCCAAGGTTACCATATGTGGATATATGCAGTGAGTTGGTTAAATATGGCTCTGATAAAAGCCTCTGGTATCGTATATGAGTAGTATCTTTATAGGTTATATTACAGTAAGTATCTACAGCTCTCTCTAGGTATATGAGGCTGGCGGTGGTAAAGCCAAGTGATGAAGCAGGTTAAGGTGCTGTGGTGGACAACATGGGATAATAACATTTGACGGGTGGTCAGTGTGAGGTTGGGTTGGTTCAGAAGGGGGGAGCGGGTTTAGGAGTAGGAGTGGTGGGAGAGGAGGCATGTGTAATGAGTGAAAAGAGGAGAGTTTGCAGTGAGGAAAGTTAAGGGTGACAGGGCTGTTCACCAGCTGTTTCCTGTTTTCTGACTCCCACCTCCTCCCCCTGGTGGGAGATACAGGAGGAGGTGGGGAGATGGGGAAAGGAAAAGAAAGTCCACGGAGGAGGTGGGAGACCCTGGATGAGGTGGGAGATATGGGAGGAGGTGGGAGATATGGGAGGAGGTGGCAGATATGGGAGGAGGTTAGATCATGTAGCTGCTCCTCTGCTGTTTGTCCAGCCTGTTAAAACCAACTTCCTGCTTGCAGCAACTCTGCCAATCAGACTCCTGAGTCCCATCAGATGTTGTTGGTGTTGAGCTTGATTCCCTGCGATGACAAATGCTCTTTACGAAGTTAGTCTTTATGACTGTATATCCTTGGAATCCAAACCTTGCCCCTCTAAAGGGGGGGGGGGGGGTATTGTCTATTAGCAAGGCACTAAACCTTACAGCCACCAAGATGTGTGTTGTGGCAACAGGTCGAGGATCCAAACCAAGGAAAACAATAGCAACCATGTCCGAGAGATCAGTTGTGTTCATACGCTCTTCTCCCCCCTCCCACCCTGTGCACGTTCTTGGCAGTAGCTTGCCAGAGCTACAAGGCATGCTCTGTTGCCATGGCGTCTGAATAAAGCCATCTGGACAGAGGAATGTGTGTGTGTGTGTGTGTGTGTGTGTGTGTGTGTGTGTGTGTGTGTGTGTGTGTGTGTGTGTGTGTGTGTGTGTGTGTGTGTGTGTGTGTGTGTGTGTGTGTGTGTGTGTGTGTGTGTGTGTGTACTGTGGCTCTGCAAGTTGTGTACATGACCGGCGATACCTGTACACAGACTTGTAGGAAGGTCGTACTGTGTTGCAGACGGCCCTTTACCATGCCTATCCTGGCTGTTAGCTGATCGTAGTTGAGTAATCTCCTTCATGTGTTTCTGGTACTGTAGTCTGAGGGGTCTCCCGGGGGGGTCTTATGCAACAGGCTTGTTGTTATGGTTCTCTGGGCTTACTGGGAGACGTCAACAGTTTAACTCCCACGGCCACACGCTCCATTCCAGTGGAGGTCTGCTGCACCCCTTGGTTTAGCCAGCCAGTCTGTTTTTTTTTACTGTGAAACTTGTCCACGACGTTCAATGTCTGATTGACAATTAAGTGACAACTAAAGTCTCGTATACTCTCAGGTGAACTATTGATTATTAATAACTGTAAATAATCGTATAACCCATACACATATGCAATGTTGTACCCAGTTTACACAGAAACAGCCCCGTTTACCCGGGTAGGAGTTAGAGTCCAGAGAATTGGAAGCTGGATCTTAAAGCAGGGGTCGGCAACTGGCGGCCGGCGGGCCATAACTGGCCCGCCAGACATAATATCTGGCCCGCCAGATTTTTCTGAAGTTGTATCATTTTTTATTTTTTTGAATGTCGAATATCTATATCTGTTAGCTTAAATGTAAAGGGCCGGATACAGTGAACTTTTTTGTTCTTTCACCACCGTTTTTGAATTTAATTGTATCAAATCCTGCTACTACCCCTAAGGTTAGAGTCACACTCGTCACGGGCACGCGTAAGCTACGAGTGGCTGAGCGGGAGTTATTGGAAATTATGCAATATTAAAGGAAACGGAACCCCCCACTATAGGCCAACAACCATGGCGACCCGACATTACGTATTGTTTTGTGATACTGCACGTAGAGAAAGGCAGGAGCTGTTGACAAAAGATTAACGAGGCCAAGCTCTGAGACATTGCTGTTTAAGTAGAGTCTCTGATGAGGCTACTTTGCCTACAGCTCTTCTAACAGTGAGTAGGCTTGGAACGGAGGTTTATTCGTGAACGCAGTCAATCAGCACCTGTGTGTGTGTGTGTGTGTGTGTGTGTGTGTGTGTGTGTGTGTGTGTGTGTGTGTGTGTGTGTGTGTGTGTGTGTGTGTGTGTGTGTGTGTGTGTGTGTGTGTGTGTGTGTTTTAAAATGAGCGCTAGGTATTCTGCTCCGCCTTTGAATAATGAAAGCTCAGATGCTCCGATTTCGAATTTGGCCCCATACGTCGTCATAAGGAGCCAAGTTACCTCCCCTTTCTCTGCCTTGCCCGCCCAGAGAATTTTGCCCACCAATGAGACAATGAGCTACGACCCTGCGAGAGCCGTGTGTGTGTGTGTGTGTGTGTGTGTGTGTGTGTGTGTGTGTGTGTGTGTGTGTGTGTGTGTGTGTGTGTGTGTGTGTGTGTGTGTGTGTGTGTGTGTGTGTGTGTGTGTGTGTGTGTGTGCACGCGCGCGCGTTGTTCACTTCTTTGTTATTTGGATAACCGTTCTGCTGTTGGTGTTATGGCGCATAGCACGTTGGTTCTCTGACATCTAGGGTATTTCCACAACGAGACTTTGGCTTTGACTCCCTGAAGTACATGAGCCTCTGTGCTGCCCACTGCCAATGCCTGCTGCCGAGGGCTCCGGCAGCCACTATAACTTATGAACAGTAATACTATAGTGATACTAGCAGTAGCACTATTACTACCGTGTGACCAGTAAGTACGCGCAGTTACTGAAAATATGGTAACAAAACGTAGTTCCGTTTTCAATTAGGCGCAACGTTACTTTTCCCAGGGACAGATTTGACAGTGATAGTGCCTTCTCAGGCAGTATGGTGAGTATGAACTGCTGTATTCCCACTGTAGCTTATGAGATGTAGTACTCCCACTATAACTTATGAACTGCGTTGTTACCACTATAACTCATGAACTACTGTTTTACCCAGCTCTTGTTAGCAAGCAAACTAGAGGTCAAGCTCAGACAACGTTCCTTGTATCGACCGCAGGTTCGATTCCCACCTGGGATCCTTTGCTTGGTGCTGTTCATGCTCTTCTAGAACCCACTTTTCTGCCTCTCTTCACCCTCCTGTTTATAGAGGGGAACCTCAAAGACCAAGGTACCTCTAGTTGAGTGTTTTTAAAGTTGTGTGTTAGAGGGGGAACATGACCAAACGTGTGAATCTCTGGTTCCACAGAGTCGAGGTGCAGGAGAACTGTGTTCGATGGAGAAAGAGGTTCTCCTTTGTGTGTAAGATGAACGCCAACCCTCACACCGGCGTGCTGGACCCCTCCGTCTGCAGAGTGTCTGTTAGGAAGGTAGACCACACACACACACACACACACACACACACACACACACACACACACACACACACACACACACACACACACACACACACACACACACACACACACACACACACACACACACACACACACACACACACACACACACACACACACACACACACACACACACACACACACACACACACACCGACATGAACATCCCATGAAGGCCTATCGGTGTATTTGGTGTGTGTGTGTAGAGGGCTTATTGTGGCCTTCCTGCGTGTGTCGGCTTGTCCTCACCCGGCGCCTCCACATGCCTGAAGAATGAGGCCTGTTCCTCAGCAACGTGTGGAATTCACCTAATCAGGAGCGCTACAGCAGCCTGATAGCCTGACGGCGGTTCTTAGGAATAATCTGTAGCTGGAGATCACATGGCTGTTCCATAAAACTGGACACAAAGGCTCCAACCTAAGTGGTCTGTTGGTTATGGTGGTCTTTCAGGTAGCTGTCAACAGGAAATTAGGTCCACTATGGGTGAAGCTGCACATTTGATGTCAGTGCTGTTTAGGAAATTAAACCTGCAACCATAACTAGAGCTGTGTATCTAGAGCACCAGTGATAGGGCTGTGTAACGAGAGTGTTTAACTAGAGCTGTCAACTGAGCTCTGTAACTAGAGTTCCAAGCTCTGTAACTAGAGCCCTAAACTCTGAGAGCTCCTCCTAAGATCTCTTGAACTAGAACTCTAGAGCTCTGTTACTATATCTCTTGATCTAGAGCTCTTGACCTAGAGATCTGTAACAATATCTCTTGAACTAGGGCTCTGTAACTAGAGTTCTAGAGCTCTGTAACTATACCTCTGTAACTATAGCTCTGTAACTAGAGCTATGTAATTGACCTGTAATTGCCGTAACTCAGCTTTTTTCTGTGTTTTTTCCTATGCAGGAACTCAAGGGAGGGAAGGCGTATACGAAGGTGAGATTGTTTGTCTTTGAGGGACCTATTAGCCCACTGCTCTCCAAACATAGTGGATCACTCGGCAACGCACGCCTAACGCAAATACCTTCAAATGCTAACAAACACGAACATCCAAATATTAGCACATCTCTGTGAACTTCTGGACAAACATCTACTCCTGAACATGTGTTCTGTCAACACTGAGGGATGGGCTAAACATCCCGTAGCTGGTACCAGCCTCCTTGGTGCCGTGTGGGGGGTAGTGAGCTAGGTGGGCCTCTGCTGAGGCCGGGAGGGCTTGTTGATCACTTCAGGTCGGCGATGGAAAAGAACCACTTCCTCCTTCCTGCTCTCTGCTTCTACACTTCCTTCAGCTAAATATAAATACAGCCTCCGTCTTCCTTCTGGGAAGAGGATGGGCCCTCCTGTGTTTAAACAGAGCAGTAGAGGGAGAGCAGGAGGTGGAGGAGAGGGAGAGACCAGGAGAAAGAGATACCAGGAAAGATCCGGAGAGGCAGAGCAGGAGGTGGTGGTGAGGGAGAGACCAGGAGTAGGAAAGGGAGAGACCAGAAGGAAGAGAGACCAGGAGGAAGAGAGGGAGGGACCAGGAGAAGGAGAGGGAGAGACCAGGAGGAGGAGAAAGAGAGACCAGGCGGAGGCGAGGGAGACAGGAGGAGGAGAAAGAGAGACCAGGGGGAGGCAAGGGAGATAGGAGGAGGAGGAGGAGAGGGAGAGACCAGGAGGAGGAGAAAGAGAGACCAGGAGGAGGCGAGGGAGACAGGAGGAGGAGAAAGAGTTGATGTTGAGGTTTCTCAGACTCCTCATTCCTCAGGAGTCTGCTCCATGCCATACAAGAGAGTTCAGTATTCTGATATGATTTGACCGTGGTAGAGAGCTCACACTTCCCCATAAAAGCAATGTGAACCCACAACATACCCTGGAGGGGTAAGGACGGTACAATAGGGTAGAGCAGTGAACATGCTTGGTAATTTCGTTGCTCTGTACTTGTGACATGTGTAATGACAATAAAGTCTTTACTACTGCATGCCCAACCTCGGCCACTCAGAGCGGAGGGATCTCGCTTGGAAGCTGAAACCATTTAATCCTTGACCTTGCTCCTCACACGAAGCAACACGCCAACCAATAGATTTGCAGCAGAGTCAATGAAGACATCATTTTCTAAGCTGTTGGTGATTTTATGTGTGTTTTTATAAGTGCCGTGCTTGAGAACACAATTCCATACCTAGCTTGTTTCCAAGGCCCAATCCCATTTCTACCCCTTACCCCTTCCCCTTACCCCTCCCCCTTGTTTTGAAGGGGTAAGGGGAAGGGGTAAGGGGTAGAAATGGGATTGGACCTAACTGCGTGTCAAGTGAGTGCACCTTAACGCCTCCAGTCTTGCTCTCAAGCCAGCTCCTCTCTCCCCCCACAGCTGGGCTTCACAGACCTCAACATGGCTGAGTTTGCTGGCTCAGGCTCTGCAGTGCGCTGCTGTCTCCTGGAGGGCTACGATACCAAGAACACCCGCCAGGACAACTCCATCCTGAAGGTAAGATGCATTACCCACAAGCCCCCGGGCAACTCCATACTGATGGTAAGGTACTTCATTACCCACAAGCCCCTGGGCAACTCCATACTGGCGGTAAGGTACTTCCTTACCCACAAGCCCCTTTTAAGGATAAGTTAATCTGTATAACGTACATACCTAGCATAACCTATCCGTCCAATATAACAACATATAATAGATGTAAAGATTTTAAAAGAGTTATACAGTATGTCACAAATAACAATGTATGTCTCCAATATAATCGAAACGTAAGTCTGTGTGTTTGTCAGGTGATCATCGGAATGACACTGCTGTCAGGAGATCCGTGTTTTAAAACGTGAGTCTGCTCATGGTTTTCTCCTTTCTCCTTTGAGCCCCCTTTGTTGGTTATTTGCTGGTCTTTTATGACCTCAAGTCCTGTCCCTGAGAATAACAAGTGTAACCAAGACCAAGAGTTCCTTATTTGACTTCTCTGGAAACTGCAGATAGTGACTGATTAACTTCACCTGTCAGCATCTATTCTCTTGCCGACAAAAATATTGACTGGTACATGGGAATAGCGAAGTGCAGGGCCATTTCAAATTAATCTGCTAAATAGACATAGGGAGTTCATAGATTATTAATAAAAAACACTGCTGATGATTTATGGATGTAAACTAGATAATCAAATCATTATGTGGAAAATGTTGGATAGCAATGGTATTGTTGCTGGATATTGAGTTAGTCAAACTTGTACTTGGTTTAAGGTGGTTAAGATATGATAAGTTAAGGGTCATCCTGCTTATGTTCCTGGTGTCCTGTTAAGGTTTATAATTTAAGGTTCCCTGAAGTGACTACTCATGTTTTCTCCTGCTAGCCCTCCCAGCTCGGCCAAGTCTATCTCGGTCCCGGGCCGCGAGCCAACCCTGCAGCTGGACTGTAAGGGGGGCGGCACGGGCACCACAGGACCCCTGGCCCGGGGCACCAAGCCCAGACCCCCCATCAGCTCGGGTAGGATCACAGACCAGTTATGTAATGATTACAGCTCTGTGAACAGGGTCTATTATGCCGCTTTTCCACCGCACATGTAGCTCGACTCGACTCGACACGACTCGACTCGACTCGACACGACTCGACTCGACACGGTAGCAGCACGGGTCGTTTTCCACCGCAAATAGTACCTCCTGGACGTGGGTGGGGTCGGCTGCGCGAAAGGGCCGTGACGTATTTTTGTACGCGACGCAAACAACACCTATGCAACCCACACATGGACAGAACCCACATAACAACAATGGAGGACATCGATAACATTACTATTATTAGCTGGCATGTTGAAGAAGTTGAAGAAGTGGAATATGTTGGCTGCGGCGCTGCTATGGCTGTTACCAGCATGGTTGCCATGTCGCTCTCGTGACTTCGTCCCACTCTCTGGCCAATCAGTGGCCGGCTGTCTGCCGACGTCACCTTTTAGCATCGGCTCAGCCGCTTGGAACCTAGAGTGAGGCGGTACTAGAAAAAGCAGCCACTTCAGGTACCAGATACCATGTTTTCGCGGTGGAAACGCAAAAAATGTCGAGTCGAGTCGTGTCGAGTCGAGTCGTGTCGAGCTGGTACCATGCAGTGGAAAAGCGGCATTAGTCGCTCACTGGCTATGATTGTAGATGTTTGGTATCACTACGATATTGTTTGTAGTCGAGTTCTAGTTCAGTCTAATATCATTTAGATACTGATGTCGGGGTGTGTGGTGTTGCCTCCAGGCCTCATGGAGGAGTCTGAGCCTCCCCTCTCTCCCCTGGCCGAGGTCTTCCAGTCAGGACACTCCCGCAACTCCAGCTACGCCAGCCAACAGAGCCGCATCTCAGGTGCTTCTCCGCTACAGTCACCTCCTTCTCACCATCGACTCCTCCTCATCATCACCTCCTCCTTCTCCTCACACCCCCCCTCCATCACCTCCTCAATGTCCTCCTCACACCCCCCCCTCCATCACCTCCTCAATGTCCTCCTCACACCCCCCCCTCCATCACCTCCTCAATGTCCTCCTCACACCCCCCCCTCCATCACCTCCTCAATGTCCTCCTCACACCCCCCCCCTCCATCACCTCCTCAATGTCCTCCTCACACCCCCCCCTCCATCACCTCCTCAATGTCCTCCTCACACCCCCCCCTCCATCACCTCCTCAATGTCCTCCTCACACCCCCCCCTCCATCACCTCCTCAATGTCCTCCTCACACCCCCCCCTCCATCACCTCCTCTACCTCCTCCACACCATCCCCTCCTCCCCGCCCTACCTATTACCTCGGCCCTCTCTCCTCCTCCTACCATTGTGTGTAGAGGCCGCTAGCGTGTGTTGAAGTTAGGACTAAACTGTGTGTGTGTGTGTGTGTGTGTGTTTGTGTGTGTGTAGGCTACAGTACTGAACACTCGTGCTCCTCCAGTGTGTCCGACCTGACCCACCGCAGGAACCTGTCCACTGGGAGCAGCACCTCGGGCGGGGCCCTGGGGACCAGTGACCTCCCTACTGCTGACGGGGACCGGCCCCCAAGACCCCCCAGGCCCTGCCTGCCCCCCAGCCGACTCTCCAGGTAGAACTAGTCAACTTCACCTAACCAACTCATCTTTGGTTATCTCTTGGTTAACCTCACCTCACCTAGTTAACCTCACCATACCTTGTTAACTTCACCATACCTAGTTAACCTCACCATACCTAGTTACTTCACGATACCTAGTTAAGCTCACCATACCTAGTTACTTCACCATACCTAGTTACTTCACCATACCTAGTTAACCTCACCATACCTAGTTACTTCACCGTACCTAGTTACTCCACCATACCTAGTTAACCTCACCCTACCTAGTTACTTCACCATACCTAGTTACTTCCCTATACCTAGTTAACTTCACCATGCCTAGTCAACCTCACCATACCTAGTCAACCTCACCATACCTAGTCAACCTCACCCTACCTAGTCAACCTCACCATACCTAGTCAACCTCACCATACCTAGTCAACCTCACCATACCTAGTCAACCTCACCATACCTAGTCAACCTCACCATACCTAGTCAACCTTACATTACCTAGTCAACCTTACCAAACCTAGTTAACCTCACCATACACAGTTAACCTCACCATACATAATTAACCTCAATGCACCTGACCAACCTTGCATCAGCTTGTAAACTTAAACCATACCTGTTTATCTTCACCTTCTTCGTCGACCTCACCTTACCAACTCATCTCTAGTTAGATTTAGAGGGCTGTTGACTGAATCTCAGACGGCTGTGTTTCGGTTGTCAGTACGAGACCACAGGCTGAGGGCCGAAGATAAGCTTCATACCTAGTTAACTTTACTTTACATAGTAATCTCCTAGTTAGCTTTACATTACATAGTCAACTCCTAGTTGACCTCCCCTTACTTAGTTATTCCCAATCCTCTCCTCCAGCAGAGTGTAACAGAGTGCTGCTGTGTCCTCTCCTCCAGCAGACTGTAACAGAGTGCTGCTGTGTCCTCTCCTCCAGCAGACTGTAACAGAGTGCTGCTGTGTCCTCTCCTCCAGCAGACTGTAACAGAGTGCTGCTGTGTCCTCTCCTCCAGCAGACTGTAACAGAGTGCTGCTGTGTCCTCTCCTCCAGCAGACTGTAACAGAGTGCTGCTGTGTCCTCTCCTCCAGCAGACTGTAACAGAGTGCTGCTGTGTCCTCTCCTCCAGCAGACTGTAACAGAGTGCTGCTGTGTCCTCTCCTCCAGCAGACTGTAACAGAGTGCTGCTGTGTCCTCTCCTCCAGCAGACTGTAACAGAGTGCTGCTGTTTCCTCTCCTCCAGCAGACTGTAACAGCGTGCTGCTGTGTCTTGTCCTCCAGGAGAAAGCAGGACTCTGTGGAGAGTCATCTCTCTTGGGTCAACGACACCCGCATGGACGCCGACGACATTGTGGACAAGATCGTCCAGAGCCACAACTTCGAGGACGTCAACAACACGGAAGGTGATCAGACCTGATGGTGTGAAGTGGTCGCATCTCGTCCCTTCACAACATTATTTTTTAGATGTTGAGGGGCGGCATTTGGCTCATGTTTGCTGAAGGTTGCTGGTTTGATCCCCGGCTCCGAAGTGTTGAGGTGGCCCTGAGTGAGACACCTCGCCCTGACTGCTCCCGACAAGCTGGCTGTCGCCCTGCGTGTCTGTCACCGCCGTCGGTGTGTGAATGTGTGCGTGAATGTTAGGCAATGTTGTAAAGTGCTTTGAGTGGCCTCTGGTTAGGAAAGTGCTGCAGTCCATTTACCATTTACCTTGATGTGATGCACCCAAGAATGACCTTGGACGGAGTCGGTTGTGATAGCTTATGATGGGTTATGATGGTTTATGATATGATATATGACAGGATAGGTTAAGTAACCATTAAAACCCTGTTTCCTTTACAGACAGCAATTTGCGTCTGTTTGTCAACAAAGATGGAACGACGGCACTCAGTGGCGTACACCTCGGAAACCGGTTAGGACCACCTCTTCTTTCTCCTCCTCCTCCACTCTCTCTTGTTCCATCCCCTCTCTTCTTCCACCTTCTCCTCCTCCCTCTCTTCCTCCACCTCCTCCACTCTCTTGTTCCACCTTCTCCTCCTCCCTCTCTTCCTCCACCTCCTCCACTCTCTTGTTCCACCTTCTCCTCCTCCCTCCCTTCCTCCACCTCCTCCACTCTCTTGTTCCACCTTCTCCTCCTTCCTCCCTTCCTCTCGTCCTCCACCTTTGGTCTTCTCCACCTCCCCGTCTCACCTTCTTTCTTTTAGTTCCGTTAAACATGAATAAATCTGGTCCTCTACTCCCTCAGGGTCTCAGCTGGAGGTTACGAGCCGGTGGTGATTGAGAGCCACTAGGGCCCCAGGGGGTCCCAGGGGGTCCCAGGGGGCCCCAGCGCCACCAGAACTTCAACCACTCCATACTGACCTGGAGAAAGTGGCCCATCTATCTCCTCCTGGTCTCTCTGTCTGTTCCTAGGTGTTCCGGTTTGCACTTTATCTTTCCCAGATGTGTCGATGTCTGATGTAAACACCCCCCCCCCCCCCCCCCCCTCAGTCAGCACATGCATCACGTCTTTTCTAGCTTTAATCGGTTGAAATGTTGACATTTCAACCCAAATGTGTTTTATTAGGATTCCACTCGCAAATTCAAAGCTGACTTTAGATCTTGGATTCCAGGATGAATGAATCCAACAGGAGCAGAAGTTTGCACAGTCCGCGGTTCTGCTTCACTGAGGTGGCGTACGAACGAGTTTGTGTGTTTTGTTAAGAGTGTGTTGTTTATTAGTCTGCTTCTCATCTGGGATCACACAACGTGTTCATAAGACACTCCCTGTTGATCAGGGAGGTACGTGGTTAGGGGTAGAGCATTCTAACCCCGCGGGACGTTTTTCTTGAAGGATCCGGAAGCAGGTTTTAAGGTGGGATGAAGACGTGCTTGTGATGGAGAAGAGAGAAGATGTCGTTGGGTTAAGTCAGGCTAGTGGTGTTCAGTTGTACGAGTCTCTAACTGAGTCTGTCTCTTATGATGGCTGCTGGGTACAGCTGGTAGGAGGGCCTTGGTGGGTTGACCTCTGGTCTGGGTGCTTGGTCTGAGTGGTCTGTTGCTGTAGCGTTGGGTCTCGGAGGAGTCCTATTCTGGCTGCCGTCGCCCCCTGGTGGAGTGGTGAACCTTCTTCTTCTGCAGAACCTGTCTGCAGAACCAAGCCCCAGGGAGTTTGTGACCTTGCTTCAAGCTAAACCCAGTAGGTCCCGTCCCAGCTGCTGGAAGGCCAGACATCTTAACTAAACTAGTTCAGTTTTTTAGGCAGCCTTATATTTAATTTCACATTTTTGGTCAGGGGGAGATACATTTCCAATGACAATGACCTTAGGGTCACTTTGATGTAAGAAACAACCTTTTAGTTTTGAAACTATAGTTTGCTACAAAGAGACAATGTTTTCAAATAATTGGTCAGTTGCAACATCCAAACTGTACGCAATCTGAAACTCTGTTGGTTTAGTGTGAATAAGGATGTTTATTGATGACTTCTGACATCTCTTCAATTCACTACTTTATGGCAACCTTATTCACATTTGTTTTTATCACAGGGTCGATTGGTTTGCTATATTCACATTTGGGAGAAACCACTAATAACATTGTTTGATATCAGCCCTTAATATCCCTTTAAAGAAGTTTCGGTTTTAATGCTCTTGTCTGAAGAAGTCTAAGCAATGCACACACCTTGCACAGATATCAACTCGTTTCTAAAAGCTCTAACAAATTGTTTTACTTGTAAGCTTGCACGACTTTTAGAAACGGTATTTCTAAAAGATTTGTACCGTGTAAGACCACTACTTCAAACGTGTTTTTCTTTGTTCCAACAAATGTATTCTATATATTAAAGAGCCTATCTTACACGCCTCGTGTTGATGTGTGTTGTCTTTTTATTGTGGATCCCTATCAACTGGGGTTCAGTGACCTCTAGTGGTGAAGTGTGGAACCACTGCCTAAGCAGTAGGACGTAATTAAATGGATCTTATACCAAGTTAATTGTATTTCTTTAGGTTTAGAATAGTTTGTTACATTACATTGGATATTCTTTCCATATACTAAACATTATTGATCGTTGTGATCTATTTGTATAAAGGAGGAACCAGACACTTTAGAGCCTGCCAGTGAGTGATGTCTGGTCGTCAGCTGGAAGAGTTGGACTACTCATCTCAAGAAACGACCCTGGATAATTCCCTGAATAATTAAGTACAACTAAAGACAACATAAATCTCATGAAAACCCCATATTCCGTTAGATACTTCTCGCAAGGCCATGTATTATCATTAACCTCCTCAGCTAAATATTTATATTAATGTTTGTGAATAAGAGCACTTGCTCCTAGTCAATCTTGGTTTCAGATTAACACATATGATGTACCATTATACACACAATCTATACTAGTATTTGATACCATTATATACGGTTAGGCCTATTTTATACTATTTACATATTGCATACAATTTATTCACATTTTCTAGTATTTTATATATATATTTCATATAGGCCTGCTAAATACAAAGGACTAAAACCTGAAGTGACGCTAGATGTGGCTGGTGGGAGAACACAAAGACTATCTGATGACCAGAAATCAGAAATGAAACCAGACAACGTTTACTTTGCAATCTACAACAATTCTGTTTATCTTTTGTACTGATGTTTTTCAAAAGTGGTGTTGAATTGTACAAAGTATCAGCTGAATTTGGATTTATGACCATTTGGTCTGTCTTTCTCTCAGCCTCTGGTGGATATTGAGATCATCAAGAAGATAAAAAAACAGTGGCTGTCAGTCGGTTCCCTGGCAGGTGGAGGGTACAGATGAAACAAGCTTCACTTAACACGACTCAGTGGCTTTAGGGAGTAGGGTATAGGCCTGGAGGGCTGGCCTCAAGGGTTAACCTGGCAGCAGCTGAAACATTAGCCATAGCCACAGCTAACTATGCTAACATGAAACGCAAGCTCTATGCTAACATAAAACACAAGCTACATTTTGCTGCTGAATCGTTATGAACCACCTGCTAACAAAAACAATCAGTGTGCAATTTAAAGCAGAGCATGAATCCTTTGGCCCCCTGGATTGAAGAGTTTTGAACAAAGTTCACATTTTAAGGTCAGGTGGGGAGAAAGTATTATGGCTAGTTTTTGATCAAATGCAGGATATATTGCACGTTTTCATGGATATCAGGTGTCAGTGTAAATCTGTTTTGTGGATATGGTGTCAATGTAAATCTGGTTCGGAGATTTGGTCTTGGTGAGAATCTGGTTTTGAGATCTGATCTCAAATCTCTGGTTAGGGGAAGTTAGGTTGGAGAGCTGGAGTCAGTGTAACTGTGGTTTGGAGATCTGTTTTCGGTTTACATCTTTTGTATAATCTGGTGTAAGAAATAATCTGTAATGGAGACCTCTGTGTACATTTGGAAAACTTGAGTCTGAATAAATGTGGTTTGTAAACCAGGGGTTATTCTAGATCTGGTTTGGAAACCAGGTGTTTTTCTAGATCTGGATGGAGACCAGGTGTCAGCATGGATCTGGTTTGGAGACCAGGTGTGAGTCATGATCTGTTTAGGAGACCAGGTGTGAGCCTAGATCTGGTTTGGAGACCAGAGGTGAGTCTAGATCTGGTTATGAGACCAGGTGTTGGTCTATATCTGGTTTTGAAACCAGATGCTGGGTTCGATGGTGTACTGGTAGAGATCCTTAGACGGTCACTGTTGGTTGAAGACACCACTGGGAGTAGGCCCTGAGTTACCGTGCGAACAGGTCAAGGTTGGGCAGATGCAGCCATTCTCAGGTTATTTTACGGTACCTACGGTTACCGCCAACCTCCACCAACCTGCATACATTCATAAATCAGGAGGGAACAGTCTCCCATCTCTTGTTTCTCAATTCAATAAATTATCTTTAGAAGACGCTCTACTTCCTGGCTAGAAGTCACTTAACCTCCTGGTTTAGAATCTTAACCTCCTGTTACAAGACTCAGTCCTCATTTCCTGGTTTAAACTCTTCACCTCCTGGTCCGAAGACCCTTTGGCCAATGAGCTGCCAGGAAGCTAATTTTAAAGCTAATAGTGATTGCCATAGCAGCACTGTGTATACATATATATATATATATATATATATATATATATATAAAATTCTATCCTTCAATCTATCTCTCTTAGATATATATCTGTATCGATATCAGTATATCTATATAGATATATCTATACATCTATACACACAAATCCTTAAATTACATCTCTTTTTAATTTAAGCAAAACGAAGGAAGCGCTTGCCATGGTAGATGAAAGATAAGGGTCAAAAACTTTAGAGACGTCTAGGAATCAGGAACCTAATCCGCGCCCTAACACTCCAGGATGCACAAGAACAGCTGCATCTACTGGTGGTGACCCCATGAACTTGGGCTCCTAGGACGCAGGAGGATGAACTGAGAGATGATGCTGGTTACCAAGGCAACAGAATCCCACATGAACATCCAGTGTCATGACAACGGGATGATGATTGTCCAATCAGATACAAAAACAATCCGTCAATGTGCAAAACAGGCCCATACTCAACTCCTGTGGTGTGTGAGAGAGTGTGTGTATTTGTGTGTATATGTGTGTAGAGGGGGGTCCGGGGGGGAGAGTAGTGATTGGCTGACAGCGTCCTGTAGCAGCAGGGTGGTGGTAAGGTGACATCAGGAGAAGGAGGTGGGGTCTAGATTCACTACCTGTGTACAGGCATGTGTAGGCCGTTGAGGGGGTGTGTGAGGGGCGGGGCCAGCTCCAGCTGGGCCAGCAGGGAGAAATGGTCTGAGGGGATGTGGGGGTGGGGGCAGCCCAGAATGCTGTTTTCCTGGAGCCACTGGGGGTCCAGCGGGCCCAGCACACCCAGCGTGGTGAGGTGGGTCCTGGACGAGAAGATGTAGTCGATCACCCCCTGTGGAGACCGGGAGACAGTGGCGTCACAAGGCTGTTTAATTTGGGGCTAAGGATATTATTTAATTAGCCCCGAATCCAGTCATATATATATATATATATATATATATATATATGGTCTGTCTCACTTGTATTCATTTTACTCTTACTCTTACTACTTGAATGGAACTTTAGATGTCTGGGGATAAGCAGCACAGCAGTCAGGTAGCTATTTAAAGCTATAATAAACGTAAGCGTATTTTGTGTATATTTGTGTATATTTCGGTAAAGCAAATTTGCATGTGCAATAAAGCATACAAAATTGTACCTTTCCGTCTGGGCTAAGCCCCGGATATCTAAAAAACCTAGAAACACCCCTGCCAGGAGAACCACTCATTACCGTTTATCTTTCACACCTTTAACTCCAAACAGATCACCCCAACCGCTTCAGCTACGCGAGAAATGCTTTTATTTTTTTGTTGTTTTTTTATCCACCGGTTAGTTACCCGTTAATGGGTGTCAAGCTATCGAAAGCAAAATTTACCGAAACTGACTTCCCAAGCCCCAACCTTCTAATCCTAAAGCAACTTCTAAGCCTAACCTATCCAAAACCAACCAAAACCAACCAGCTAACTACCAACCTGCTTACCTTCTAACCCTAAACCTTTGACCCAGACACACCTTCTAAACCCTAACATCCAACCTGCTTATCTTCTAACCCTAATCTTTTAACCTGGACACACCTTCTAACGCTAACCTTGAAGTCGTAGGTGTAGTTGGTGAAGGGCATGGCGCTGCAGTCGTAGGCACTCTTCAGCTGGAAGCTGTGGGTGATGCTCCGGTCTGCGGGGCTCCTCTTCCCGTTGGGAGTGCTCTTGGCGTTGCAGCTGAAGTTGGTGAGACAGTCGGTGTAGCGGAGCTCCTTGAAGTCCTTGTGGTTCTCGGCCACGCCCCCACTACTCAGGTATTCCACCACACCTGAAAACAACACAAAGCCACCTTCCCTTAGACACCACTCCCACGACTGTCCAGAAGATAGATTAAATGGACTGCAATACAGCGCCTTTCTAAACAGTGGCCACTCAAAGCACTTTACAATATTGCCAAAGATTCACCCATTGACAAACCAACAGCGGTTTCCACCAAGCAAGACGACAGCCAGCTCGTCAGAAGCAGTCAGGGCGAAGTGTCTTGCTCAGGGACACCTCAATTCTCAGCTAGAAGGAGCCGGGGATCGAACTAGCAACCTACCAGTCACCAACCAACCCGGTCTACCTCCTGAGCCACATGCCGCCTAGTATCTGCCGTTCCATCCATCCATTCATTCATCTGTCTACAGGTTGGTCCTACAATATTCAACACATGCAACACATACAATACGTGGGAGTGTTGTGTTCTCCGTGTTCTCTTTTTTAACTGATAAATGATAAGGTGGTTCCAGCTCTGTCCTGAAGGGGGGGGGGGCTCCTCCTACCAGAGTCAGGCAGGGAGTTGAGGTCGGCACACAAGACGATGGGGATGGTTGCGGGGTCAGAGGTTAGGGAAGTGGCAGCCCTCTCAGCGATGCTCTTGAGCTCAGAGAGGAACATCATGGTCTGGATGAGCTTGACGTCGGAGAACTCCGGGTCCCAATGCATGTGGGCGTTAGCAACCAAGATCATCTGCCTCTCGGGTGGAGCCTTCATACCTGCACAGGAAACAACTATTCAGCACCAGAACGGTCTACCTGTTCACCTCTCTACCCGTCTGGGGGACCCTTTGTGCCTGCACAGGTAACAACACATTTGGTACTAACACTACCTGTTTCTCAAAGTTATAGTCTTTAATCCAACCTCACTATTTCATTGGCCCAGGAAGGTCGCCCACAAAGTACAATGCACCTTAAGGTGTGAGTATGTTTGTGGCCATTCTAGTGTCATTAACATAACTGCATGCGAGTGTTTCTTAATAACCCAATAATAACATAACTCAACATGCTCACCGCCTGAGAACATGTCCTTGTTGACCTCCAGGAGCACGGCGACCCCGATGTTGTCCTTGGTCATCACCCTGTTGAGCATGATCTCTGACCCCTCCGAGTTAGCCATGGCTACCTGGTTGAACTCTACAGTGTGTTTCTGCACCAGAGTGAACCTACACACAAAAACATACAGATGATAATATTATTCATTGTTTTTTTTAGGATTTGGAGTAATTATTGTGTTCTAGCTAGCTATGCTAGAACCCAAATGAGCAGTACGCTCACGTGCAGCATGCTATCTAGTAGCTTGCTAATGAGCCAAGTATTCTACATACTTCTGTGTCTTGAAGAAGATGGCGCAACCGTCGACGTGCTTGCGCTCGGGTTCGGACACCAGCTTGGCACGAGACTTTGGGCAGAAGTATCCGTCATATCCCTGCTCCTTCAGCGTGTCCAGGAACAGGGTGTAGTACTGCTCCGTCTCCACCTCCTGCACACCCAAACAGAAGCTTCTAGAACTAGCTCGGGTGGAGAGGCTTCTACAACAGTTCAGGTGGAGGAGCATCTACAACAGTTCAGGTGGAGAAGCTTCCGGAACATTTCAGGTGGAGAAGCTTCTGGAACAGGTGGTTTAGGGTTTGTGGTGGTTAAAGTAAGGATGAAGGCTGGTTTGCGTAGGGGTGAGGGCTGGTTAAGGGGAGGATGAAGGCTCACCTGCAGGCTGATGATGTCTGCGTGGCAGCTGGTGATCTCCTCCATGATGCCCTTCCTGCGGTAGCTCCAGCTCAGAGCCCAGGAGGGACAGTAGCCGTACAGCTGCCGCGTGGCATACTTCTCACACAGCACGTTGTAGCACATGACCGTGAACACCGCTGAGAGGGGTGGAGGCATGGAGTAGGGAGAACAAGAGTGGAGGAGAGGTATACATTTTTAAAGAAAAAGGGAGTGCCTCTCGGGTGGAGCCGTCATACTTGCACAGGTAACAACTATTTACCACCAAAATTATTGGTCAACTTATTTACCTGTCTACCTGTCGGGGGGAACCCTGCACAGGTTACAACACATTTACTACTAATACCCCCCCTTCCAAAGGTAACAGTCTTTAATCCAACCTCACTCACAACATACAGTGCACCTTAAGGCGTATGAGCATGTTGATGACCATTCTAGTGAAAATCTAATTATTCAACTTGATTTTCATAGTGGCTGTAGCAGCAGCACTTTAACGTTGGATGTCATACATAACCTTATATAATCCTGATGTTATATAGGGTGTGGAGTTACCTGTAGGGACGCTCTGGTCCCTCTCCTTCAGAGTGATCCAAGGCCTCTGGGGAAGCTGTTCAGGATGCACTGAAACCAAACAGACAGTGAGTTCAACCTCCCACAGATTAGTCAATCCATCCCCCTCCTAGCTCCTTCTCTAGTGCAACGGGATCTCAGGATGGTTCAGGGAGGGATTAGGGATATGCACTAGGGTTATAATGAAATAATATAATAATGAAACGGAAATCTTGGGAGATTGCCACTTTAAGATCTGTATCTGACAGGTAAATCTATGTATATCTCTACATCTCATCTTATTCAGATGTTCAAAACGTGAAATGACTTTCCCTTGCACTACTTTTATTTCCAAGTACAAGAGGAGGTAGTGGGGGTGTGGTCTATGGGCATGTGGGCGTGGTTTATGAGTCTAAGGGAGTCCAGAAGGGTTACCAGCTAGATTATCCAGCATGTAGTTGAGGAGCTTCCTGGTGCCGTCGGGTTCCTGGTACAAGTTGAGGATATCCTGGGACAACGGATTACCTAGACAACACATTCAGCTAAGTCATTAAATCTTGCACACATTCGGTAGTGCGGTATTCTATGACATATGTAAGCCGTCCCTCAGCTGCTAATGTTCAAATTACATTCTGAGACCTGCTGCCTAGTTCTGTCATTCTGGGGTCCATCTGCTCTCTACAAGCATACTTATAGCAGCAATTTATCTTCCATGTACGCAGCATAACATAGGTTGTGTATATACAAATACAACCATTCTACAGGTGTTAAGTAATGCCTCACCCTTTAGTCCCAGAGTCTGGAGCTGGAAGAGTCGTCCCAGTTCATAAGGCAGAACCCGTAACAGGTTGTTGTTGAGCAACAACTCCCTGAAACACAAAGACAACCACATTGTAAAAGCACAAAACCACATCTCTCATATTATATCTCTTCTAGTCAAGCACTCTCTCTTATTACAGAAGTCCATCTCTAGTACATAGCTCTATCTGTAGCACAGAGCTCTATCTAGCACAGAGCTCTATCTCTAGTACAGAGCTGTTCTCTAGTGTAGAGCTCTATCTCTACTAGAGCTCTAGCTCTAGCACAGAGCTCTATCTCATAAGAAAGCACTCTGGTCCACCTGAGAGAGACCATGTTTCCGAGCTCCGCCGGGAGGCTGCGCAGCTTGTTGGAGGAGAGGTTGAGGTAGGCGAGGTGAGGAAGATTGGAGATCTCCGGCGGGAGGCGGCTCAGGTTGTTGTCGTTGATGTGCAGCGCCGTCAGGTGGGTCAGCGACCACAGAGAACTGCTCAGACTCCGCACACGACCTGCAGCGAAGTGAACACAGCAAGACCTCCCATGTAGCAGGCTGAAATAATCTACCACCAAGAGGAGAATATTACACCAGTGTTTCATCATCATTAATCTGCTGCAGATCTCTATGTACTGAATAGGACTCAAGGGGTGCAACCAGCTCACAGTCAAGGCTGACCAGGAATTTCTAGGTTTTCAAGAGGGTTGTGGGTAATAGTTCAGGGGTACATAAGGAGCACGTGTTTTTTTGTAACAGATAAAGAGTTGACTGGTAATAGATAAATGGTTATACTGGTAATAGATAATGGTTGTTTCGGCAATTGATTAAGGGTTTACTTGAAGTAGATAAAGAGTATATTGGCTACATATTGGATATATTTTAAGTACAAGGGAACCCTATTTCAGCTCAAACTCAATCACTGAGATTAAAATAATGTTGTATCACCATGGCTACGAGCCATGACAACTTTGTCGTACTTTCTTTGTCACGTTGTTGTGAGTATTATAATGTTGTATATGAACTACGCCGCACAACGCTGAGTTATACTATAGGTGTCACATCAACCTCAACCTCTGCCCAGACAGAGCTCCACATATCAATATCACCTTCTTCCTAGACGGAGCTCCACAAATCAACACACACAAGTGTCTTTTGGTCGTGATGACAGTGAGTATAGTAAAATGCATTTTGAAGTCAAGAAAACAATCCCACCGCTGATCAGAGTACGAACACGTTTGGCGGCGTATACATAGAATTTGACTCCTGGTTTTCTCTTGACGACGGTCTTATTTCAGTAAAAGTGATAAAAGGACACACATTACTATGTTGACAATCATATAAGACATATTAACTTCATTAAAACAACACAAAGACGATTTTGGGTCCCCGTTTAAGAGCTACTGACCCGATATCTCGAGCTCGGCCCAGTAGCTCCTCTTCCCGCTGGAGGCGTCCTCAGCAGACATGATGGAGTAACAGCGGCGAGGGTCGGGGGGTTCATACTTGTCCTTGGGCATCCCTGGAGGTCTGAGGACCACAACCAGAATTAAAATCAAAGTTGGGGCACACCCATTTATTACCAGGATATTATTATATATACTAGGTTATAGGAGTTTCAGCAAGATCTCCCACACAGCGTACAAAAAAGGGTCAAATAGATGAAAGTTCATAGAAATTATTTATGTGAAACATTTAATAAACACAAACGGTAATCATTATTAAAATAGTAACCTATTTCAGGATTAAGAGATAAATCCTACAAAATGAAACAGCACACCTAGTGTGCCGTGTGTGCAGTCTGGTCGTGAACCACGAAGACAACCATATGTCCCACAACACAACATACCCTTATTATTGGATGATTACTTATCCTTATGGTCAACAAACCACCCAAAATGTGGATATCAAATATGTTGATCTTCAGTGAGTTGAATCATTCATTACCAAAAACCTCTGCAGGGAATTATTCAGAGTTCAAAACAAGCCTGGTTAGATAGGAGTTATTATTCCAGGTCTAGTCTACCGCTGGGTACCAAGTGAAGTCAAATATAATTATATATAGAAATGTATTTATACCCCAGCATTGAGAGCATTCTGAATTCCTTACATAGCACCACATTAAAACTGTTGCAATAGACTGCTTGGAGAGTTACATAACGTGTTTACACTATGGGGTCAGATAGCAGCTAGGCTCTGGTAAACACTACATTTGCTACATTTCATAACTTTACTCTCTGTTAAACTTTACATTAATTATCTACTTTAGACTACATTAGTTATTTTACATTAATCACTGTACTTACTTTACACTACATTTGTTACTTTACATCACATTCGTTACATTACAGAAGTGTAACAGTTAGTGTTGTTGTTTTTTTATAATGAGTTTGGCTACACAGTACAGTACAATACCCACAACAAAACTTCATAACCTTAGACAGAACACTACACACAACACTACACCATTTGGGACAACACACTACACTAGACACAACACAAGACACAACACTACACAGAACACTACAGTAGACACACGACAACGGTTTAGTTAATCCTACAGCCAGGGTGTGGGTTAGTAAATCATACAGCATGGTTTGGTTAGTCCTACTAGATGAGTCTGGGTTAGTTAGTCTTACAGCATTGATCTGGCTAAATAAGTCCAACACAATTAGATAGTGCTGATAGCATGGGTCTGGCTTAGTCCTACAGCTGGGATGGGGTTTAGTTATTGTTACAGCATGGGTATAGGCTAGTCAGTCCTACAGCATGGGATAAATAGCCAAACAGCAGGGATCTGGATTAGTAAATGTGACAGCATGGGTTAGTTGCCTCGATTAGTAAGACCTACCATCATTGCTCTTGGTTAGTCTGGTCCTACAGTGTAAGTATCGGTTAGCTAGACCTACACCATGCGTCTAGTTGAGTCCTACAGCATGGTTTAATGAGTCATACAGTATGGTATGGTTAACGTTAGTTATTCAGCATTGGTCTATGTTAGTTTACTTTCCGTATCGGAGAGGGGTCTAATGACACCAAGACAAGCCTGACAGTAGGAACGGAGCTCCGGTACCGCTCACCTGCATTCGGGTCAGAGAAGACAGTTAAGAGATATGGTCGGTAAGGAGGTGGACCCGTCCTGACCTGGTCTCGACTAGACCTGGTCCCGACTAGACCTCCAGACGGCGAGGTGGACCGTCCTGACCTGGTCCCGACTAGACCTGGTCCCGACTAGACCTCCTGACCTGGTCCCGACTAGACCTCCAAAAGGACCTGCGGATCTGAAGGAAGAACAACAAACGCGGCTTCCGCTCGCGTCCGTCACCCCGTGCACGCGTCTACATACCTTATAGGTCCATGCTACCTACAGTTTGTAGGAATAACGTTTAGCACTCTGAAGCAATATTTTAATTTGTTATTATGAATTTCTACTGAAGCGATTGTATTATTACGTTGTATCCACCTTTAGTGTTTTCTTATCAAGCATGGTTTATTCTATTATTATTATTATTTCTAGGCCTAACGGTGCATTAGGTCTCAAGGCAAAGTAAACATCTTATTTAGTTCTAGTAAAAGTAACTTTAATTCACTATGGTCGTTCTAGTTGTCTCAGGTGGCCTTTTTAAACTGAACCATGCCCTTTTTATGTTCAAGTGACTGATGATACAATCGTGCCCTTGCCATTCATAAATTTTTCTCTTTATGATACAATCCTTGTCTGTTTTATCATGTATTTTAGCATGAAATTTGAAGCAAAAAAGAAGCTACATTTTTTTAGCAATAGTTATGTGGTTATAAACATGGACTATAGTTGTCTCTATAGTAATTCCAAGCTGGTGGCGGAACTGTCGGTGTGATCTCTTTTTCCATTCCGGAGTCGGACCAGGCTGTTCTTCAAACATGGCATCCTGCGTGAGGACTTTATTAAAAGGTCAGTGGAAATATTTTACATTATTTTAAATAACTGGGATGAAAGGTGTTAAGGTAATAATGTTACATGTATATCCGCTGCATACAGTGAAACACAGCTCATGCTGGCTATGATAGTATTCGGCATATTCATTAGAACTTTAGGCCTATATGTTGCTTTCTATATTAGTTTATACCGCTTTTAGTTTATATACAATCTTATTTAATACAATCTGTGCTCAGCTATAACCACTTTGCAACCAGGACTATGCATTATTTTGATTTCATGACAATAAATGACATCCCTCTCTCGATTATTATCCGAGTCTACCACAGGTCTACTAATAATGTCAAACGGTTAAAAAAACTGCATTATTATAACGCATCAGCAATGCATCATAAACACAAACGATTAGTCAAAAGGCAAGGCAAGGCAACTTTGTTTGTATAGCACTTTTCATACACAAGGCAGACTCAAAGTGCTTTACATATAAACATTGTCATACAATAAAATAAAAAGAGTGCAATGTATTTAACATCAGATCAACAGACTCTCTGGTACCCGCGTCGGGACTCCAACTCAACCTAAGGAACTTGGTCCTTTCTCTGGACTGCAACCCGGATTCTAGGATTCTAACCCAGACAAAACTACCATTAATGTCAAACGGTTAAAAAAACGGCATTATTATAACGCATCAGCAATGCATCATAAACATAAACGATTAGTCAAAAGGCAAGGCAAGGCAACTTTGTTTGTGTAGCACTTTTCATACACAAGGCAGACTCAAAGTGCTTTACCTATAAACATTGTCATACAATAAAATAAAAAGAGTGCAATGTATTTAAGATCAGATCAACAGACTCTCTGATACCCACGTCAGGACTCCAACCCGACCTAAAGGAACATGGTCCTTTTTCTGGGACTCCAACCCGACCTAAAGGAACTTGGTCCTTCCTCTGGGAGTCCAACCAAGAATCTGGGACTCCAAACCGGATTCTAGGATTCTAACCCAGACAGAACTCGGGTCTCAAACCCTTTTCCTTTCTCTCTGGTATCAGATCATGTATCTCTCTGGTAAAAATATAAAATAAAGGCAAAAGTGAAAACGGCATTTTAGTAATAAAATAGAAAATATAAGCAAAGTAAAAAAAGCAATATATTTAAGATTTAGCTGAAAGCTAAAGCAAACATAAAAGTCTTCAATCTTGTTTTAAAATCGGTCAGGTCTTAAAACCTCAGGGAGTTTATTCCAGCTATTTATTGCATAGTGACTAAATCCTGCTTTCCCATGTTTCGTGTTTACTCTGGGGTTCATTAACAGATTGGTCTCAGAAGATCTGAGTGGTCTAGAAGGCTTATGTAGTGGAAGCATATCAGTTAAATATTTTGGTCCTAAACCATGTAAGGATTTATAGGTTAGCAACCTGATTTTATAAAATCAATTCTCTAACCTACAGGAATACAATGTAATGATTTCAGAATTGGAATAATGTGACTGTTCAAATTGTTTGTTCTTTGTTAGAACTCTAGCAGCAGCATTCTGAACAAGCTGAAGTTTCCCTAAATACAAAGCATTTTATACAACTCCTGAGCAGGCAATCATAAGTCTAAACCAATACCCATTTCAAGTATAAATGTCTGTAAACAAAGTAGCTTAGCAACTTCTAGTAAGTATCCATTTAGTGAAATAATATTTAAATTTAATTTCCAAACCAAAGTGGGAAAAAAGCAACAGAAAGTATTCTCTAAACTCAGCGAAATAGATGAGAAGTTATTTGCTTCTTCCTCAAGGTGCCACATGTGACTTGTGTGATTCTGTTTTCTTTCTGGTCAGGAGGTTACCTGTTGCCCTCCAGGACCCCGAGGGTCTGTCACCTTCCCGCCCGGTCCTACGCCGCCCCCGCCAGGTGGGTTTCAAACTCAAACTTAACCATTCAATCCTTGCTGGTTAAGTTGATTTCAAACTAAAACTATCCATTTAACGATCTGACTTCTATATTATCTGCTAAACAAAGTAAACATTAACTCAATAGTAAACAGTAATGATGGACAGTAATGAATATTAAATAATAATAGCAGATGTTTGAATAACAGATAGTTACGGTCAATGGCATAACTGAGATTTGTTGTCAACCTGATTGAAACCTCTGCTGTGTTCTAGAGCCCAGAAGAAGAAGGAGGTGAAGAAAGAGGTGGAGAAGGAGGTGAAGAAGGAGAAGCGGGTCATCGACGACAGTGCGCGGCATAAGCCTTACGGTCTGACGGCGTGGGCGCCCGTGGACGACGTCTATGTGGCGCGGTTCTACCCCCGGCCCGTGCTCGCCCCTGCCGTCGCGCTCCTCAGGCTCAAGCTGTACCAGGAGCTGGACGCCACCGTCCCCGACCAGCCCGTCTACATAGACCTCAAGCTGGACATGAAGCTGGAGAAGAAGGTGACACAATGGGTCTGGTACCTCCAAGACCACACACTAGGATCCTAGAATAATCATTATATTTAGCGCATTTAGCAGATGCTTTTATATAAAGCGACTTACAATAAGTACATTTGTCAGAAGAAACAGAAACTATCTATCGCTGTCGGTACAGTAGGGATGTTAATAGAACCAAGTGCAAAGCACTAACAAACGCTAGGTTAACCCATTCCCTGTATACAAAGAAGATAACTGCGATAAGATGCCTCACAACTATGTGCTTTTAATTTATTATTTTGAGTGCCAGGATGTACTACATACAATAAGTGCATACATTAAGTGCCATAATCTACTCCCAAAGTCCCTACTGACTAGATTCCTGTGTTTGCTCCGAGCAGTCGAAAGTCATCTCTTGTCTTTTATAGATCTCAGTGGCATTTGGATTTATTTATTTGTTCTCTTGCAGAAAACGGTCGATGCTTTTGTGAGTACGGTCCAGTTGCCTCACTCCTTCAGCACAGGACTCAACACGGTGGCTGTCTTCACTGAGGTAGGCTCAGAGAATTCCGGTATTGTAGACCTTTAAACTATATTATATGTATGTGTTGTAAAACGTTGTGTGGCCTGTTTGTCCTTTAGAACCCGGAGCAGGCTCAGGTCGCCCGGGAACAAGGAGCCCAGTTTGTTGGAGGACCTGAACTGGTGGAGCAGGTGTGTGTGTGTGTGTGTGTGTGTGTGTGTGTGTGTGTGTGTGTGTGTGTGTGTGTCTGTGTGTGTGTGTGTGTGTGTGTGTGTCTGTGTGTCTGTGTGTGTGTCCATATCTGTGTGCGTGTGAGGGGGGGTGGGGCAAGCAAAGTTCCCGCGAGAACTCTGACGGTTCTCATAATAACTCTGATCATCCTTGCAGCATGGGGGGTAGGGCAAGCAAAAATGTGTGTGAGAGAGGTATGATTGATTAAGACAGACTGCGTGTGTGTAGTATGAGTGAGTTAGACGGCGTGTGTGTAGTACTAGTGCATTAGACTGGACTGTGGGTGTTGGTGTGTGTGTAATATATACTGATCGGGTTGTTGTGCAGATCCTGGAGGACGAGGTGTGTAGTACTAGTGCATTAGACTGGACTGTGGGTGTTTGTGTGTGTGTGGTACTAGTGCATTAGACTGGACTGTGGGTGTTGGTGTGGGTGTAATATATACTGATCGGGTTGGTAGTACTAGTGCATCAGACTGGACTGTGGGTGTTGGTGTGTGTGTAATATATACTGATCGGGTTGGTAGTACTAGTGCATTAGACTGGACTGTGGCTGTGTGTGTGGGTGTAATATATACTGATCGGGTTGTTGTGCAGATCCTGGAGGACGAGGTGTCGGCAGACTTCTACATCTCGGTTCCTGAGATGCTTCCAAAGATCGTCCCGCTGAAGAACAAACTGCGCAAGAAGTTCCCCAAGAGCAAGAGAGGTGACTCCTCGTTATGAGAGATGTGTTTGCGGTAATGTGTGTATTTGATTGTGTGATAATATATGTGTATACTTGGTCAGTGTGCGTGTGTTAAGCTTGTCACAGTAATTATTTTGACCCCACCGTTACTTATTTTAAACTATATTATACTGGTATTACCCATATTCACCACTATGGGAATAAGACCAAGCCGAGGGCTCCAGAGTGCGACCAAAATATTTAAGGGTGCGACTTATCATCTTTCTAGGTCGCACTGGTGCAACCGACGCTGCCCGGGTGAAAGTCTGTACATGATTCTTTGAGTGATGTATGCATTTCTGAGAGTACCCCGCCTACAGTTACCAAACGAGCTAGTCAGTTTCGGCGCCCCCTCCTACGTAGGAAGGGGGCACAGTTGAATATTACCTCCCACTTCCCCACTCCCCTCCAATCAGAGCATAGCTAAGATTTTGTGGACCAGCAGACGAGCCGCTCCAGCGGAGGGAACACGGCGGCAGCTCAGCTCCGGGAGTACCATCCCTTTCTCCACCGGAGCTGCAGGACTGCCGCTAAGTTCCCTCCGCTGGAGCTGCTCGTCCCAGGGCATTTTCACGGGTAGAAGGTTGTGAAAACACGGGTTACGGGTTACGGGTTGCCTGGAACGCACCATTATTCTTGTTAATCATTCACATTATATGAAAGTTATGGCGAGCGATAAAAGGGTCACCTTATGGCGTTAAAGGGTCACCTTATGGCGTTAAAGGGTCACCTTATGGCGTTAAAGGGTCACCTTATTGCGTTAAAGGGTCACCTTATGGCGTTAAAGGGTCACCTTATGGCGTTAAAGGGTCACCTTATGGCGTTAAAGGGTCACCTTATGGCGTTAAAGGGTCACCTTATGGCGTTAAAGGCGACACAATGAAAAATGTGGGTGAACCTACATTTTGTGCTGGTGCACCTAAAAAACCTGGTACACCATTGCAACCAATGCAAAAGGTTAGTCTGGAGCCCTGGGGGGCCAAAGGTCATATAAAGGCTAAATAACAAGTATCCATGGGAAGAATAAAAAAGTATGAAATATCAATAGGGCTGTTAACCATGCAAGGAGACAGCCATGCAAGTAGACAGCCTTGCAAGGTGACAGCCAGCTCGTCGGGAGCAGTCAGAGTTAGGTGCCTTGCTCAGGGACACATCGACACTCCATAGGAGGAGCCGGTGATCGAACTAGAAACCTTCCGGTTACCAGCCAACCCACTCAATAGAATAGAATTCTCCTGGGCTACGTGCCGCCAGTACTGATACCAATAGTCGAGTGGGACTGGGAACGTTCAGTTAAGATGATAACAGGATGATAATATAATTTGTGTGTGTGTGTGTTTGCAGGGTCAGTGGGTGTGAACATTCCCAAGATGATGGCCATGTTCAAGACGGGCTTCGAGTACCAGGTGGAGAAGGACTGCTACGTCAGGACACAGATTGCTACGGTAACCATCCATCCCTCCTAATAGGGTCTATCGTCCATCACCTTAAGTCAGCATACTTAACGTGGAATTAAAGAACACATGATTACATTGATCCTTTACAAACGTTTTTGTAACTTGCTAATATCTCTGCAGCTGACGGCAATTTTGACATTTTGTGAAATAGAAAGTTCCTGTTGTTCCAACCCATAGGCAGGAGCTCCTCCTCCTGTACAAATTTACATGTTATTGTGAATGGTTGAAAATGAAACTGATTAAAATCAGCTGTGACTTGGTTATTTATTGTGTGCGTGTGCGTGTGCGCGCATAGCTGGACATGCCTACAGAACACATCCTGGCCAACGTGAAGTCCATCCTAACAGACGTGTGTTCCCACCGCCCTGCAGAATATGGTAAGGTTGAGAAACTCTGACACACATTATCTTAATGTGCACTAAACCTTGTTTTGTGTAAAGTAAATACTAGTTAAATCCTACTAATACTTCCTATTAATACTTTTTAGTATTTATTATTGTATTTATTGTTTAAGTATTTAAAGGGAAACTTCACCCATTTCCATTAAGCTTTGAACGTTAGAAACCCACTCATATTTTTGAATGGTCGTGCATCATTCCCTTATTTTCTGGAGAGACTGGAGAGATCCGTATCGATCTCCAACACTTCCTGTTTAAGATGACGCAATATGACGATTTTTGCGTAGAAGTAAATAGGAAGTGTAAGAGGGGAGGATTCTCGTAAGACTACAACCACTAGTCCCACCCCTCTATAGGGGGTGGGACCCACTGATGCTACAGACCTATTAGAGCAGTGCCAGTGGGTGGGACTTCACCAGCAGAAACTAACATCCACAGCGTCTGAAGCTAAGCTAACAGAGGCTGTTGATAAAACTGAAGTACAATGGCGGAGGGTACTGGATCTGACATAGAAGATGGCACCATGCAAAAGTTCACTATTTCGAAAGAAATACAAACGAGGACTACCGTATTTTCCGCACTATAAGGCACACCGGATTATAAGGCGCACCTTCAATGAATGGCCTATTTTAGAACTGTTTTCATATATAGGGCGCACCGGATTATAAAGCGCATAGAATAGAAGATACTGCAGTCAAACGTTTGACTGGGGTTGCGTTATGCATCGACTAGATGGAGCTGTGCTAAAGGGAATTTCAACAAAACAGTCAGATAAAGTCAATCTTTATTAAGCGTTGTGACAACTCCGTTCACTCCCACCCTCTGAGTTGGTTTCAAATCTATCCGGACCTATGCGGTTTCGTGTTAGGATTCGTGTGGACGTCTGAAACGCTTGATGGCATTAGCCACCCACCAGCTGGGGGACGTCAGAGTTGCGTTGAATTTTTTATTTATTATTAGGGGTCCAAGCCAACAGGTTGGAACCCTATTGTTTTTGTAAGGTTTTTTCTTTTTATTATACTTCCTACCAAGAAAGTGGTACCACAGCCCAAACCGTAAATGGTGCAGACACGCCAATTGCATGACTAGATCCAGGTCCGTGAAGACTATGCAGACGACAAAATCCAGACATGCCGGCCACTAGGTGGCGCTATACCAAGGAATACGCGTTTGGGGCTATAACTCCCACACCGAACCTCCCACAGTCCAAAGCGTTATACCAACAGATGCACTGGAGTCTGCTGCATCTTTTGGCATAGGCCACGCCAATTCCACGCCCAATTTTCCGCAAAATCGCGAAAACCGCAAAAATGCTTTTTCCCTACTCCTCCCACATTTCTTGTTTTATTTGTATTCTTTTTGTAGCTTTAAATAAAGCCCCTTGATAAATGTAATTACTAACTGTAAATTAAAAAGTATTTCTGCTCAATTCAAAAGATTGAATCTCCTCGTGACTGAATGTTGGTATACAGCGCGCAGGCTTGATGCCCTCCACTTTTTTCTGTGGAGAACCAGCGCCTTGAATATTTACTACAGCGTTTCTACAGCTCGATGCGGTTTCGAAATGACTCCGTCTTTACGGAGTGCGCCTTACAGTCTTTATGAAGTGCGCCTTATAGTGCGGAAAATACGGTAATTCACTGAGTTCACCAACTAATACTCATTTCACACAAATGTTGTGTGAAATGATTTTCAAGCAGTCTTACGGTATCAGCTTGGTAGATGGAACAGCGAGGTGTCCGATAGGCGGAGATCTAGATCAGCGGGAGTGGCCAGCGAAGCTGTGCATCGTGGTGCATAGTGGGAGTTGTTGTCTTCAATCCACAAGCGCCAAAAAGTCCCTTTTCTCGGTCAAGACGGCACCAAATTAGAAATTTATTTTATTATTCGACTACATATAGGACCCAATTTCAATACATATCCATGCCTCCACCGGTGAAATGGTCCTTTAAGTAGTTTAGCTATATGAGGGTTTGTGTGTTTGTTATGTCTGTCCATACGCTGTTGTGACACTGTAATTTCCTGTAAAGGATAATTAAAGGATCTATCTATCTATCTATCTATCTATCTATCTATCTATCTATCTATCTATCTATCTATCTATCTATCTATCTATCTATCTATCTATCTATCTATCTATCTATCTATCTATCTATCTATCTATCTATCTATCTATCTATCTATCTATCTATCTATCTATCTATCTATCTATCTATCTATCTATCTATCTATCTATCTATCTATCTATCTATCTATCTATCTATCTATCTATCTATCTATCTATCTATCTATCTATCTATCTATCTATCTATCTATCTATCTATCTATCTATCTATCTATCTATCTATCTATCTATCTATCTATCTATCTATCTATCTATCTATCTATCTATCTATCTATCTATCTATCTATCTATCTATCTATCTATCTATCTATCTATCTATCTATCTATCTATCTATCTATCTATCTATCTATCTATCTATCTATCTATCTATCTATCTATCTATCTATCTATCTATCTATCTATCTATCTATCTATCTATCTATCTATCTATCTATCTATCTATCTATCTATCTATCTATCTATCTATCTATCTATCTATCTATCTATCTATCTATCTATCTATCTATCTATCTATCTATCTATCTATCTATCTATCTATCTATCTATCTATCTATCTATCTATCTATCTATCTATCTATCTATCTATCTATCTATCTATCTATCTATCTATCTATCTATCTATCTATCTATCTATCTATCTATCTATCTATCTATCTATCTATCTATCTATCTATCTATCTATCTATCTATCTATCTATCTATCTATCTATCTATCTATCTATCTATCTATCTATCTATCTATCTATCTATCTATCTATCTATCTATCTATCTATCTATCTATCTATCTATCTATCTATCTATCTATCTATCTATCTATCTATCTATCTATCTATCTATCTATCTATCTATCTATCTATCTATCTATCTATCTATCTATCTATCTATCTATCTATCTATCTATCTATCTATCTATCTATCTATCTATCTATCTATCTATCTATCTATCTATCTATCTATCTATCTATCTATCTATCTATCTATCTATCTATCTATCTATCTATCTATCTATCTATCTATCTATCTATCTATCTATCTATCTATCTATCTATCTATCTATCTATCTATCTATCTATCTATCTATCTATCTATCTATCTATCTATCTATCTATCTATCTATCTATCTATCTATCTATCTATCTATCTATCTATCTATCTATCTATCTATCTATCTATCTATCTATCTATCTATCTATCTATCTATCTATCTATCTATCTATCTATCTATCTATCTATCTATCTATCTATCTATCTATCTATCTATCTATCTATCTATCTATCTATCTATCTATCTATCTATCTATCTATCTATCTATCTATCTATCTATCTATCTATCTATCTATCTATCTATCTATCTATCTATCTATCTATCTATCTATCTATCTATCTATCTATCTATCTATCTATCTATCTATCTATCTATCTATCTATCTATCTATCTATCTATCTATCTATCTATCTATCTATCTATCTATCTATCTATCTATCTATCTATCTATCTATCTATCTATCTATCTATCTATCTATCTATCTATCTATCTATCTATCTATCTATCTATCTATCTATCTATCTATCTATCTAATCCGCCACCGTGTCAATCCATCAACACTTCCACACCGTAGGCGGAGCTGAGCCATGTGTTTTTGGTTCTGGGGTCTATTTATTCTGCCTCAGCCTAATGTTTGTCTAGTAGTCTTGATCTGTGGTTCCCAACCTTTTACTTAAGGTGTACCACAGAATTGTTATCAAGATCTGTCACAGACTACCTTGTATGCAATCAACAAACATGCAGTGGCTGAGCAAATAGTGCCAGTGCGCCCCTTATGAACGATTATTGCTGCAGGCAGGACATGGCTAGGGTGAAACAGGGGAAAGGTAAGTCAGCAACGCTGATATTGTCCCAGTGTGTTTATTTAGTAAACACAAACTAATGCAAATAACAATGAAGGTTATTACAATTGAAAAAATATTTATAATATAATTTCTTTTAAATGATCCATGTTACTTTTTCTATTATTGTAAATTGGACCAATTCAATATGTAAGGGATAATGTATAGAACGCCGGTCACTATCGAGAAAATAAGCCCCGACAGGGCGAACAGGACACCGACGCGCAGCGGAGGTGTCTTGCTTCGCCATGAAGGGGTTTATTTTTCGATAATGACCGGCGAAGTTCTATACATTATCCCGCTTATTACACGGCTACTTCCCAAAACGAAACAATTTATTTACAATGTATTTGTTACCAGCATTCATAGTGTTGCTCAGCAGAGAAATAGTCCGCCCAAGACGTTGACGTCGTCGCTTAGCAACCGACAGCGCTTGGGTTGATACATATCACGCTTATTAGTAAGTAAGTAAGTAAGTTTTATTTATAGAGCACATTTACACACAGCATACACTGACCAAAGTGCTGTACAATAAGATAAAAATAATAATGATAATTAAAAATAACAATAATAATAATAATAAATAAAGATAAAAAAGTGAATAAAATACTAATACATTGACAAGTTACCGGACTACGTGCAGAGTGATACCAAAGGCAAAAAGTCATTTTGTTTACCTTGACAGCGGTCATTATTCATCCGTTGCCAATGAATTATCAAAAAATAGTTGACCGCCGGAAGTTGTGAAGTGCCAATGCAAGTGAACGGAACGTTGAAAAGACCCGTGTAATAAACCACTATATCCCATATACTACTTGCAGTACCCTCACCTATCACAGGTTGAAAAACATTGGTCTAGGAGGGTGATTAGTCCACTTGGGTTTAAAACAGTTCTGGTGTGCAGACAAGCGCAAAATATGTCAGACAGATCCAGCTGCACAGTGGGATGGAAATATAACTATAATCATTCATGGTAATTAATGTATTTTTCTTACTCTCCACTCCACTCTACCCTTTCCCCTTTTCTCCTCCTGTCTCTGTTCTCTTCCTCTCTCCTTCTCTATACCCCCTTCTCCTCTCCGGTCCTCACTCTCCAGGTCCCTTCATTGAGAGGTCCATCCTAGCGAGTCATACCAGTGAAGCTCTGCGCTTCAGCAGCCAGGAAATCCTTCAACCTCCTCCAGCAGATAAGAGCTGAGACCTCCCACTGCTTGTTTCATGTGTAAATAATGTTGATACTTTGTTCAATAAAGACTTGTTCTAAACATACCAGTTTGTTCAGTTGTTATTTTTCAGAGCTGGTTTCTTAAAAGGGGCATGAACTTAAAATAGTGTTTAAACGGGGTAAAATGCCTAGTATGATCTTAAAGCATAGCAATCTGTGTTTTAATAATATAGGCCACCCTGTCACTGTTAGTGAAATAAGTTGGTAATTTAGAGAGAAGTTGTCATGTTCCAAACAGTTTGCTTATTTGAGGTACTCTCAGGGGTGCTGTCGCGTTCTTTCTGAAAAGGTAATCGAATCAGGATCGCTTTTAACTGACTTTATTTAGTAAAGGTTTGGTCTAATCTCTATGAAGCAAAAGGCAGGGAAATGTATATGCACGGTGGAGATACCCTTAGCAGGGCATCCGAGATACCCTGCCTGGTGCGTCCACCTCTAGAGGGTCTCTAATAGCCTAGCTGCCTCTAAAGCAGGGGTGCCTAAATTCTTCCCAGTGGAGGGCCAAAATCTAATTGGGGGGAGGCTCGTGGGCCAAATTTAAAATTGTCAGTGTATTAAGTTAAATATGGGTATAAATAGAATGCGTGTGCAAAATCAACACTATCATCATCACTATCACATGTCATTTTGAAAAGTGAATGACACTGTTTATTGTGCTTCACATGAATGTTGTTGCCATGGCGGCGCGCACGGTCGCAGCGGCTTATAACGGCTCTTCCCTTTCGGTGCTTTATTTGTTTTTTATGCTTTTATTTACGTTTTTGTTTGTGTCTACTACGCAAGGAAACAATTGCTACAGTAGACAGGCTTTACTGGACGTGGGTTTTCACAGAAAATCACCGGTCACAGCCGACTTTCATTGCCACAACAACATCCCGGACGAGATAGCGAGACCACCAGGCTCTCCGTGGATCGTAATCAGCTGCGGCAGGCGGCGCCGACGGAGAAGGGAGAGGAAGCAGAAGCGGGGACGTCGCTCCGGCCTCCTGGCAAGACTGAGGAAAGACCCACATAAGCCTCCTCTACCGAGTATGTTCCTCTCCAACGCAAGATCTCTGACACACAAAATGGACGAGCTGGAACTACTCGCCAACGGTAACCGCTATGTACGAGACTGTTGCGTGTCTGTAATATCCGAGACATGGCTTCACCCGTCGATCCCGGACGCAGCCGTACAGCTGGGGGGCGCACCGTCCACCGCTGGGATCGCAACAAAGACTCCGGTAAGAGCAGAGGAGGTGGTTTGTGCATCTTTATACACAACAGCTGGTCTATAAATACAACAACTATAGACACACACTGCTCCCCGGACTTAGAGTACATTACAGTTAAATGTCGCCCATTTTTTCTGCCCAGAGAGTTAACAGTAGTGCTAATCACGGCTGTTTACATTCCTCCCAATGCCAACGTTGGCATAGCTCTCTCTCTACTGCTAAAAGCCATAAACACTCAGCAGCGTGCTCACCCCGACGGTGTTCACATCATAGCCGGTGATTTTAATCAGGCAAACTTAAAGTCTGTCCTGCCGAAGTTTTATCAGCACGTGAAGTGTCCGACCAGAGGGAAAAACACATTGGACCATGTTTACACTAACATTAAACATGCTTACAGAGCCATACCACTACCTCACTTAGGCCAGTCAGACCACCTCTCTCTGCTCCTTACCCCTGCATACACCCCTCTCAGGAGAAGTGCACCACTACAGACCAAAACCATCACCACGTGGCCTCAGGATGCACTTTCCCAACTACAAGACTGTTTCCTACACACCGAGTGGGATGTTTTTAAACACTAGGACCTGGCTGTCCACACAGAATCTGTACTTTCCTACATCAAGTACTGCGTGGGAAACGTCACAGTGGACAAACGCATTCGTGTGTTCCCCAATCAGAAGCCCTGGATGACCAGCCAGGTCCGGACGCTCCTCAAGGTCCGCAACGCCGCCTTCAGGTCTGGAGACAGAGAGCAGTACAGCGCTGCTAGAGCCGACCTGAGGAGGGGAATTAAGAAGGCAAAGGCGGACTACAGGAGGAAAATAGAGGACCACCTCTCTGAAAACAACCCACGGCAGGTGTGGCAAGGCATTCAACAGTTGACAAACTACAGGGGACACAACACCACAACTGTGAACTCAAGTATCTCGCTGGCAGAAGAACTGAACTTCTTCTTTGCCCGCTTCGAGACATCAAGGACATCACAGACCTCAGCTTCATCACCACCCCAGCCCCCACCAGCTCACAGCACCCACTCACTGACTGTACAGGTGCAGGATGTGAGACGTGTGCTTAGTGGAGTCAACCCCAGGAAAGCTGCCGGACCAGACGGACTTCCTGGGAAGGTCCTCAAGGGCTGTGCTGACCAGCTCTCACAGGTCTTCACAACAATTTTCAACCTCTCCCTGACACAGGCCATCTTCCCAGTCTGTCTGAAGTCCTCCACCATCATCCCCGTACCCAAGAAATCGGCACCGGTCACTCTAAATGACTACCGCCCAGTAGCACTCACACCCATCATTATGAAGTGCTTCGAGCGGCTGGTCCTACACCACATAAAAGCCTTCCTTCCCCCCACCTTAGATCCTCACCAGTTCGCTTACAGAGCGAACAGATCCACCGAGGACGCCATTGCCATAGCCCTTCATGCTGCGCTGAGTCACCTGGAACCCCGGGAGAGCTACGTCAGGATGCTCTTCATTGACTACAGCTCAGCCTTCAACACCATCATCCCGGCTATCCTGGTCTGCAAACTGTCAGCTCTGGGTCTCGACCCGCTCACCTGTTCCTGGATTAGTGACTTCCTCACAAATCGACCCCAGAAGGTGAAACTCGGTCCCCACTTCTCCTCCACCCGCACCCTCAGCACAGGCTCTCCACAGGGGTGTGTGCTGAGCCCACTCCTCTACTCTCTGTACACCTTCGACTGCAGTCCCACCCACCTCAGCAACACCATAGTGAAGTTTGCGGACGACACAACGGTGGTTGGACTGATCTCAGAGGGAGACGAGTCTGCCTACAGGGATGAGATCCTGAAGTTAACATCGTGGTGTTCAGACAACAACCTGGCATTGAACATCGCAAAAACTAAGGAGATCATCCTGGACTTCAGGAAAAGCAGAGCAGACCCGGCTTCCCTCTACATCAACGGTGACTGTGTAGAGAGAGTCCACACCTTCCGCTTCCTGAGCACCATGATCTCTGCTGGCCTCTCCTGGACTGCCAACACGGCGGCGGTCGTCAAGAAGGCTCAGCAGCGGCTTCACTTCACAGGAACAACGTGGGAGAGAAGCTGCTGGTGACCTTCTACCGCTCCACCATCGAGAGTCTTCTGACGTTCTGTATCTCAGTGTGGTTTTCACAGTGCACTGAGGCAGAGCGGAAGAAACTCCAGGGAGTGGTAAACACCGCACAGAGGATCACTGGCTGCCCCCTCCCCTCCCTGAAGGACATATACATCTCCCGCTGCCTAAGCAGAGCGGAGAGAATCATAAAGGACAGCTCCCACCCTGGCTTTCACCTGTTTGACCTGATGCCCTCTGGCAGGCGCTATAGGTCCATCAGAACCAGGTCTTCACGGTTCAGAGACAGCTTCTTCCCTAAAGCTGTATCCACCCTGAACACACACATGCACTGACCCCCGACTGACTGACCCCCCCCTAACCTCCCACTGCTGTATTGTACTTTACTTTATTTTACTTTATTATTTATTTTACATTATTTACATTTCTATTTGGTATACTGTTGTTCTTGTTCTATTTATATATTATTTATTTTCTCGAATGCACCAATTGGGAAAGCTTACTAAAAATGTCGTTGTACTTCACTCGTGCAATGACAATAAAAGGCTTTCTATTCTATTCTATTCTATTCTATGTTCAAAAGATTGATAAATCTATGTTCTATTAATTAGAAAAATAATTTAAGCACTGAAATATTTGAAGACAGACATGGAATATTACTAGGCCTTGGGCCCATATCCTCAAATACAACAATTTTTTTTTAGTGCAATAAGCAAAGTAACACAGGACAAAACATGCCCCCATTAAACATACAGAGCAGAACATGCTCTGACACATTGGAGGTCCAGGCCTACACATTCTGCTTGAAGTAGGCCTATCATTGGTAGACATGAAGCCTGTCATTGGTTTTTACAAGACTCTTAATATCAGGCTCCAGATGGCTAACTGACAGAATGTTATGAAGGTGAGAGTCAGATAAAGAATTTCTCAGTTTGGACTTATTAAGATTCATCAGGCTGAATGCCTGCTCACAGACATAGGTACTTCCAAAGAGGGCTAAAATCACCTGTGCATGTCTGCGGATCTTTCCATATCTGTGTGCAGGAACACATTTGTAAAAGTCCTGTAAAGAAAGCTCTCTAAACCAGCAACGGAAGTGTGAATCAGACTGAAGTTCCAAAAGTTCCATTTGAAGCTCCTCACTAGCTGCGTTTCCATCTAAAAGGTGATGCGAATCTTTAGAAAGTTCGCAAAAAAGTAATTCGAATTAGGTGCGTTTCCATCAAGTGGTTGGAGCGGAATAGGGTGATGACGTTGCACATTGATGTCGGCAGGGTTGCTATGGCCGGTCGTTATGCGGAAATCGGAAAGACTGTCAGTCCTGTGTTTTCAAAGATCACTACGTCACAGCTGTTTCGAAAAATGTGTTTCCATCTCCCATTTTGCAAATTTACTCTTTCGCATTTCTCAAAAACCACCTCAAGCGAGAGGATAAACCTTTTTGCGAATTAGAGGATTTTTATGCGAATTTTGGTGTTTCCATCACCGTTCACTGATTCGATACTTCAAAGTTTGCATAAAATCAGGGGGATGGAAACGCACCTACTGACTGCATCCACATTTACAGAAAAGGGTTGCGCAAACAGCACAAATGCTGTTTCGTTAGCACGAAAATCTTCAAAGCGAAGGTCAAACTCCACCACAAGATCGCTGAGAATGTTGATGTATTTTGATGTGTCTTCCTCCATCAACCCAACTTCTCTGAGGCTGGGAAAATGTGTCAAATTTCATAAATGTACAGACACAAAGACAAAAGTAGCAATGTAAGATGCAAGGTTGTTCATTTGATTTTAAATTAAATACCAAACATCAATCAAATGAGAAAAAAACTTTTTGGTTTTTGTTTATGGCTGCAGTATGAAAAACAAATACTGTTACTGATTTAATGCCTAGATTTAAATAGAACATTTATTCTCCACAAACAAAGTATGCATGTAACAAATATAATAACATGGTAGTGATCAATAACAAGCCTACTACATTGTTTTGTGTTCAATAACATATTCAAGTTAGATCTCACCTGTTGAGAGATGTCTGCTAAGCAACTGGAGCTTTTGCTTGAAGGCTCTGACATGGTCGTACAGCTGAGTGATTATCTGGTCTCTCCCTTGAAGCTGAAGATTGAGGATATTCAGCAGCTCTGTGATGTCCACAAGAAAAGCCAGATCTGCAAGCTAGTGATTGTTCGAGGGCACTTGAATGCTGTTCTCCTTAATGGCTTGAAACACCCTGATTTCCTCACGCAGCTCAAAGAAACGTTGTAAAACTTTCCCGCGGTTCTGCCACCGCACCTCCTGGTGGTCAACCCGGTATCACGCGATTTCGTGCTCATGCGCACGAACGTTAATCTATTGAAGTGTGTTCCAGAGCACGATAGTCCGAATTTTTTCGTGCTATACAGAACGAAATGTAAACCAATGCATTCTGAATGGGAGGGTTCTCAGACAATTAACGTGCTCCACAAAACGGTACGAGAGAGAGAAAGAGAGAGAGGGAGGGACAGAGAGGCTTCAGAAAGGGTGTTCCCAGATAGTACAATGCACCCTAGTTATGTTTATGCCAAAACCACAAATGCTATATATATATATATATATATTGCCTAATTATATATATTGCCTATATATATATAGGCTATATATATAATTAGGCTATAATTATATTATTTAGCGTGTAATGAGACAATCAATAGCCAAATTGTCGAAGATGCCCGAGAATCTCCAGAGATATCAGCATGGGAAATCGGCGCATCAGACCCATGAACCTATAAAGAAAGACGTCATCTCAAGCGGGAGAGAACGTTTGCGGTGCTGGTTTGTGTCACGTAAGTACAGGGCTCTCATGTCTCATGCATTCGGCATGAGACACACGCAATTCAACCCATGCACACGCTCGAACCTGGTCTCACGAAAATACGTGACACTGTCACGGTATTTAATCTATTGAAACGGGATCAGGGACACGTAGGCCTATTTTCTAAATGTTGTATTTCAATTGGAAGTAGGCTATTTGTCGTGTCACTAAGCACGACTTCCAAACTAAGGTTCTCTCCGGGAGCGTTCTCCTAAATGTCCCTTATGGAGCTCCGTACAGATCATTCATTGTTGAAAACAGCTTTTGGCCACCCGTTTCTACTTATAATTGTCTGTGATAACTAACAATATGACAGCTTTTGGCCACCTGTTTCTACTTTCACCTTTGATACTGAGAAATTGTGACAATACACAGATATATTAAATGCAGGTGCGCTGCTCTGTAGGACTATCGTGTTCTGGAACACGCTTCAATAGATTAACGTTCGTGCGCATGAGCACGAAATCGCGTGATACCGGGTTGTGGTGGTACAATACATCACCATACTGGGCATCCATCTCATCAACAACAGCTTTGAACTGACGGTGTGAGAGCGCCTTTGAGCGAATATTATTGACAATGCCAACGACATCCTGCATCTCGTTCTTTTGGCCGATATTTTTAGCGCACAGTTGCTCCTGATGCAAAATGCGATGATGTTTAAAAATCGAGCCACCACACTCACAGACTTTGTCCGACACAAGTGCAGTAGGCCTGCTTGGGGAGAGTGGGGTAAAGTGAGACTTATTTATTTTTTTACATTTGCTCCCCTCTAAGCGAGCTAAAATTACCTATCAGTAAAATGTACATATTTCCCTTTAATTCAGGATGTTTCCTAGCAATGGAAATAATCAGCAAGGGCAGTGAAAATATGAGTGTTTTTTTAAAATGTGGTCTTGTGTCTCACTTTACCCCATCTTAGGGGTAAACTGAGTCAGACCAGATAAATCAAGGGAGTAAAGGGAATCGGCTGGGGGTAAACTCACTTACCGGTACTTTATCGACTCTGAAACTACCAACTACCAACACATGTTCTAACAGTTAGAATCCTGACAGCTAGCTTGACAACCACACATTCCAGAACTAATTTCGGACTAGTAACAGAATCATGGGGATTGGTCAATTAAACTCTTTTTCTAAACACTTGCAAGTAACTCTGAACAAAATCAAATACAACCTACCGGTAGTATAATTCAAAATGTTTTAATTAACATTCAAATTAAGATTCAAATGAACCAGATAGATTAGAACACAGTCTGGGGGTCAGAACACAAAAAAGAAACAGCTAGAACAGCCTGGGACTCAGAACACAGCACTAGGTCCACCTGGATCAGAACATCAGCCTACTGTCGTACTCTACATTACAGCCCTGAAGGTTACAGGGAAAGATGAGGAGTCGTTCTCTCCGTGTGGTTCCTCCAGGCCTTTTAGGTTGAGGCAGCTTCTTCACCACATCATGCTCTCTAGGGAATCATGTGTAGCTTACCTGCTGTGGCTTTTGTACTGTAAAGACGCCTGTTTCATCCACATTGTGAATCATGTGTGGAGGGAATGTTTGCCTGTTAAAGATGAGACGCAAGGGAAGAACCTTATTTATGGAGGTAAAACCTCCATAAAACATTTGCAACTAAAGAATTAATTCTGTCACCTATCCATCACTACAGCCAGATTGTCAAATAACTCCCTGACTCTAGTTTTATTGAAGACTGTAGGGATGTTGCCTCTGGAGTTCAGACACAGATGGCAACGTGCTAGGAAGCTGCCAAACCAATCTGCACCTAGAGTAGACAATTCATTTTACTTCCCCTTTCTCTTTTTTCTTCATGAATCTTAGGCTTGACATGTCAATATTTCTGTCCCTTGCAGCTGGTCTTATAGACATCTTCCCTTCCTTGACCTCAGCGGCTGCAATCTCAATCTCCTCGAGGGGTGTTTGCCCCAGGTTGCTTCCTGCTGCATTGCCTTGGCATGATGGCTTTTGTACAATGTTTATGACATTAAAAATAAAACATATGTAATGTAATATTACATTAAAATATGTTTAAGACTAAACTCAACTTGTGCCTCATGGTGGGGTAAAGTGAGACACTGTCTCACTTTACCCCACAGAATTTGTCTCACTTTACCCCACCACCTCCATTTTAGAAAAAACGACCTCTCTTAGTTATTCAGGCTAATCTTCAGCTAGCATCATCACATGGTTTTATATGTTGGTAGTTCATCAACATGTATAATATATGATTTTCTACCTGAATCAATTAGATTTGGCACAACAGTTGATTAAGTTGAAAGCAAGAAAATTTACTTTTACATACAAAGAAAATATTTTTGTGAAAAAAACATGCTTACCGCAGCACCATGAGGTCCTCTCCTTCATGGGGAAATGGGAGGGGCTTGAAAACATAATGGTCACATGACCACAAATGTGTTCCGTTGCCTAGATACAGGGGGGGTCTCACATTACCCGATGTCTCACAATATCCCGTTCTCCACTACCGACCATAGCACCAGTCGGGGTGCGTCCAGTCATAGATACCAGATCAAACCTTCAAATCGTTGTTCTCCATAACTTGCTGCACGGCCATAAAAATATTGATACCTCTTGTTTTCCCTTACAGTGTTTCAAGGCCCGCTAGTTCTTGGCACACTTCAAAGTCCCCATTGACGCCTCGCAAAAACACCAGCAACTGTGCTGAGTCTGATATGTTGGTGCTTTCATCGCATGCGATGGAGAAGGTAGTAAACCAACCTGCTCTTTGGGCTATCTGGCCACGAACGTCTTCGGCCATGTCCTCAACGCGGCGGGTCACCAGGGACGCGGGAAGTCAGTCAGAGTCGGGGGTGCTGAGAAAGTCTATATGATGATGTCATAATAAATGCTGCGCAACATTCATGGTTTTCGTGTTAATATGGCCAGCAACATTTTACACCAGTTTTAGAATGTTTTACACTACAAATGACATGTTTAACACCAACATGCTTAATGTCAAAGCAGCATAGTAGCGTAGGCTACCGCATTCAGCTATGGACAGATCACACATGGAATGCAGGTTTATTTCTAATCAGAAGACGATTTATTATTGACAGAGTCACAGCTACGCTATTCGGGTAGCAACAGAACGAGGCACTTGAACTTAACTATAACACACACACACACACACACACACACACACACACACACACACACACACGTGGCGCTTGCTCGGTCGTAGCTAATTGTCTCATTGGCGGGCCAAATTCTCTGGGCGGGCAAGGCAGAGAAAGGGGAGGTAACTTGGCCCCTTATGACGCCATATGGGGTCATATTCGAAATCTGAGGTTTTTATTTTTCAAAGACGGAGCAGGATACCTAGTGATTGTTTTACACCTAACCATTTCTAGCTAATGGGGGACCATAGGCAGGCTAGGGGAACACATATTAATGTTAGAAATCCTAATAAAGTGAAATGTTCATGGCCATGGGATCTTTAAATACAAAATAAGCCTAGCTCATGGACACATCCGTTTTGGAATTGAAAGGAGTAAGCATTTTTAATGTCCCAAGCTGGAAGATTTAGTTAAAAAAGGTTTTACTGAATTTATCAACATTTTTAATTCAGTTAACCAACTGAATAACATTGTATTGTAGCCGTAAATCGTATTGAAATAGTAAAGGCATGCAGGGGATGCTGAACACAACAGCCACATCAAAGAGTTACCCTGTAGGCCTACACTGAACACACCATAACTTAACAAACACACACACTGTTCTTCAAACTTGGCCGACACCCAGGGAGAAAAACACTATTATGACATTGACTTGAACCTGTTAGGTGATTTGATCAGGCTGGCAAACCACATACGGCACACGCACACAGTGAAAAGTTATACTAAAAGCTGTTGGCCATCTTTTGTGTGGATATCCAAACACAGCAGTCGGTCGGTGCTTCCAGGGGTGACCCCCTGGAGCCAGTGTCCGGGGGCTCCAGGGGGTCGGTGTCTGGGGGCTCAAGGGGGTCATTGTCTGGGGGGTTCAAGGGAGTCAGTGTCTGGGGGGGTCCAGGGAGTCAGTGTCTGGGGGCTCAAGGGGGTCATTGTCTGGGGGGGTCCAGGGGGTCAGTGTCTGGGGGGACAGGGAGTCAGTGTTTGGGGGGGACAGGGGGTCAGTGTCTGGGGGGCTCCAGGGAGTCAGTGTCTGGGGGGGTCCAGGGAGTCAGTGTCTGGGGGGGACAGGGGGTCAGTGTCTGGGGGGCTCCAGGGGGTAAGTGTCTGGGGGGCTCCAGGTGGTGGGACAGAGTGGTCAGGACAGAGTGGTACTTGGCGTACCGCTGGGCCGGGTCCTGGCCCGCCCCGCCGCTGCCCCAAAGCAGCCGCGTCTGGAAGTCGGTCTGGAAGACCTCCGACACCTCTGCCTGCTCCCGAAGACCTGGGGGGAGAGACCGCTGGTCACCATGGTTACATAGCCGGTCACCATGGTTACACAGCCGTTCACCAGGGTTACATAGCCGGTCACCTTATCCCCGGTCATCATGGTAACACTGCCCAAGCTGTGCTGCTGGTCATATGATAGCGGACAGATCTGGGTGAACAGGGTGTTTCATTTTCTTTGCTGCATATTCATTGTGCTCAATCATGCTCTGGAGGCGGGGATCGGTAAGCACGTGATTGGCTAACCGCAAGCACAAATTCAGAAGGCAGTCAAAGTTTCCCGGTTGGAAGACAAGCTAAAACATCCTGTAACGTTGCTATAGACTGGCTATGAACACATTGTAGACTGGTCCTGTAGCAATACACTTATTAATATCCCTGCAGGATACAAGCCTAAACTTCATGCCTTTTACTGGTAGGTTTCTGGCCCAAGCTATTTGTCACTTCTCCCCAGAACTATGCTACAACTTACACGGCTGGTCACCACATGTAAACTGGTTACACTGTTGCTAACCAGTTAAAGCTGCTGGTAAAACTGGTCATATAGCTGGTTACCATTAAGCTGGGTGTCCTTACCCATAATCTTAATGTCAGCATTAGCACAGTAGATCCTGCCCAGCTGTGCTATGGTACGAGCCGCCGTCAGGTGACTCATGACCGCGTCCACACCCGATCCCTCAGCCTCCAAGGACTCCTCCCCCTCCCAGGATTCCTCCCCCTCCCAGGACTCCCCCCCGTCGACCTGCCACGCCCCCTCCCCTAAGGCTGTTCTCCTCTCGAGGAGGAGCAGCAGGGGTATGATGTGGGGAAAGGAGGTCCCTGTCAGCTGGGTGCTCTCTGGAGAGAAAGAGGGGGCGGGAGAGAGAGAGGGAGAGAGGGAGGGAGATGGAGAAGGAGTGAGAGAGAGAGAGAGAGAGAGAGAGAGAGAGAGAGAGAGAGAGAGAGAGAGAGAGATTTCAACAAGATGGGCTTGTTCATCACCAACAGCATCTTATCATATTTTATTTCTATTTCTATTTAACCTTTATTCTACCAGGTACGACCCCGTCCACACGGCATGCGCACACAAGCTCCTCCTCCTACTCCACTGAGACGGAGAGCATGCAGAGTGCACTCGTGGTGGAATATTGATATGCAAATTTCACATATCAGTCAGAAGCGGGAACACGCTTTTGTTTGTTTCACGTGAGTGCGTCCGCGGCGGAGAGGCAGAGTAATGCAACTATGAGCCAAAGAAAGCGCAGCAGCATCTCTTTCCAAAAATATTGTTTACTAAGATTTGCACAAATGATACAAAGGACAGTTCAGGAGTCCTCTGCAGTGTTATACTTGAAAGAAACTTGTTTTGTAAAAGTTTTTCTATTTTAATATTTTTTTTTTCATTATATTTTTGCATGGAAGTTCGTTGATCATTACCTGCTTAGTTTTTATTGTGCTTCATTAAAAAGGTGATACATGATGAACAAGTGAAAAGAGCTTTATTTACACTTCGACACATTGTATACAAAGATCCAAAATAGTGATGTGTCAAAGCAGAGGGATATAGCACCACCTTGTGGATTGTTTACAATGAATGCAGATCAGACATTAAAATCTAGTCCACACATGTTAAATTAAATTATAATCAATATTTAAAATACATCAAACTCAAATATCCGATGTCTAAGTCTGAATAATTCAGATCCAAATCTTACCCAATCATTCCTCCCAGTGATTAATTCCCAGATAAAAAGGGTTACCACTAGGCTAGCTTCTTAAAAATAAATTAATGAGCCAGTCTTTTGAGGGGCTCTTTGAAAAGAACGGCTCCTCAGGATCCGGCTCCCTTCAAAGAGCCATGAATCCCATCTCTAAGGCTAATTTACATGATGACGGTCTGAACAGAAGACGCAAAAGTGGCGTTGCGTCTCCACTTTTTATTCCACGTTTAGACAAGCGTTTTCGGGAGGAAATCTGTGTGCATACGGTGACGCCAAAGGTTTGTGGAATTCGATTGGGTATGCATGTCAGGCGGCTAGGTGGTGCTGTGATACACTATCACACAACACCGCCATGTCTGAGCGCATGTGTAGAATCTTCCTTCTTCTCTTATCTGCCCCGCGAAAACCAAAACATAATTACAGATCCTTCTCTGTTCAGTAATACTATCTGTAGGCTACATATCCTGTACATTTCGTGGAAAGACTCCTGTAAGTTTATTACAGCTGCCAGAGCACCTTGACGGTCCGAGGCATGGAAATAACCCAACACATTTGTTTATTTCCCTGTACTGGCGCAATTGACGTAAACGCGTACGCGACATCAGCAGATCTGAGCAAATTTTGCGTCTTGGCAGTGTAGACGGAAACGCTACGGCGGAGCTGGTTTCAGATTTTTGTATTTTTAAGCCCCCAAAACGCCGTCACCGTCTAAACGAAAGGCACATAAAATATTTGTCGTTTTTATCCGCAAGCGTCCTCGTGCAAACGATGACGTCATTAGCTGGGGGATTATCACGCTGATACGTAGTACTTCCGCATTCGGTGTTCATTGTGCACTGTGACATCCGGTGAATCACTCATCACTCTGGCGAACTGATGATGGAGGACCGGCAGTTCACTTTCACGACATCCCTGGTAAATGTACCCAAAGTCACGTTTTCTGAAGTTCACAGACTTACCGAACAACACTCCATAACAGCCCGCTCCAAACTGGACAAGGGATTGTTTATTTTTCGAGAAATATATCGACTACGAATGTGAGTGTCTGCTAGATAGCTTACGCTATGTAGGTTGGCTTATGCTAACGTCAGTTTGGCGTCAGCTCAGTCTGGAGGGATGAAATGATGAGATGAAAAATAAGGTAGACTTGTACTTCTTTGGTACATATATGAATGTGTATCTTCAGCAGAAAGTGAAATGAATGTGAAATGAACTGAATGAATAAAGGAACTGAAAGTATAAAAGGATTTAATTCATTCCCTTTTTCTGAGTACATAATTTACTACATTATATATTAACATTATTTTGAATACTTTCAGGATGGACTGACTGGACTTTAACATTGATTATAGATGAAAGACTTCTCATTCAATTAAATACATGTCATTCAATATATACAATGTTTTCAGTGTACAAAATTACAGCTCCGGAAAAAATGAAGGGACCACTCCAAATGTTCAGTGCCTCTCGTTTTAATATTTACATATTATATTTAATATTTATAGGTACATGTTTGAGTAGAAACACTATTCAACAGGGATCTAGCCTTTTAAATCAAGTGGTCCCTGGAAGTTGGTCATCACACAGCAGACGGTCCACAGCTGATTGACTGTCGCAGACAAGGTGAGAGGACAGTGCGTTCCCAGATGCGTTATTCCTTGACTCTGCCTATTGCTCTTTCTACGAGGATTCGAGGTCGAGCGATTGCTTGTGTTTTCAGAGCATCCTCTTCAGTGAACTGCGCAGTGGTTTGAGATAAATTAATTAGTAATATTATTGTGAGTGCTTCAGTCCATCTTAAACATTTGTCTACATATCTTAATGGTCACATTTGGGTCAAAGTTTTAATTTGAAATGTTAATTCCTTTCAGGCCTCCCTGTCATCTTGAAGGGTGGTATAATCAACGTTGCCCTACGATCAGCTAGTGGCTTCTCGATGGTGAAACCCTTGTCTGCCATGCAGCCATCTCCTGGCTCCAGTAAATCCAGCAGTCCACTTCGTTCAGTCAGCTCTGGGTCGGAGATGGAGCCGGTGAAGAGACTTGACACAAAAGTCACAGCACTACAAGGGGCAATCCCAATCAAGGCCTTAAAGGTTGTTGTGTTCTTGTAAGATGATATTCGGGTGCAGTCGATGATTACCCGAACATCTGGACTGTACTGCACAAATTTGCTTGGCATGGTGTTCTTGACTTGCTGTTTACTCATCCAGATGGGGAGGGAGCCAAGGAGCAGGGGAGGGAGCCAAGGAGCAGGTAACGGTAGTTGGCCCACGGTATAACAACATGGGAGACAGTGGACACACTGACCTGAAACATGTCAGCCAGCACCTTCTCTTGCAGGCCTGCAGCAACCCGGCAGCAGAAGAGAAAAAAACTCAACCAGTTGCAGTCTACACGTTGGACTGGGAGAAATGGCTTCAAATGTTTGTTTCTTTTTCTGAGCTTTCGACCAATAAACCAACATGGAGGCAGATGGTTGAATAACCACATCTCTTGACGTGAATCTGGTGTAAAAAAGGATCTCCTCGTCTGAGACACAAAATCTGTGAAAAGGCACTTGAACCACTTTCAGCTGTGACTGCTCTCATCAGCTCCTTGACTGTTTCTTTCAATTGCTGTATGTTTACAGCAGCAGCATCCAGTGCACCTGTATGAGATGAGGAATAAAGATTAAAACATCTAACCCAGATTTTGGCTGTGACTTGCATATTGGAAGCAGTTTGGACCTCTAAAGAAATTGCTTTTTGTAGCTCAATATTTACCTTTACAATTAATTAAGTAAGATATAAAATGCAACATTTGTACTTGTGATGAAGCTTTTCACATTGTGGTTTGGTCAAATGCTGGGACATTAATAAGACTAAACATTTTGTGCCCGAGTTCTGAAAAGTTGACCACCTACTCTGTATAACCTACTAAGAGCCCATTCTGTGATTAAACCATAGGTAGCACATCCTGTCAGGTAGGTGGTTTAAGAACAGTATGGGGTAATAGTAGGCCAATATTTCAGAACACTAACAAACACTGACAAACCTGGTTTAGGAGCAGAACCGAAATCGTGTTCTGTCATCACCACCGAAGCTGCGATCTCCTCCATCGGCTCTTATTCACAGGGCAGCGGTTGCTCCAGAGGAAGGGCTGGGTGAACGTCATAAGCAAGTTGATGCTCTTTTATAAACAGACCCCCTTCTTGGCAGTCCCCAGTTGTTCCACTGGAAACGGGAGGGTACAGACCCGATTTTCAGTCTCTTGTTGTGACCCCGGTTGGTTGCTAGCTGTAGCGTTTGTAGTCTGATTCACTAAAGTGCCGGCTACAAACAAACGTGCTACCTTGTTTTATTTTAAAGTTTGGCCCTTCATCCCGGCGAACCGCTTGAATCCACTTCTTCCTTAGACTCAATTCAGTCGGGAATCCATGAAAACTTAAGTAGGGTTGGTGTTGTTTGTTAGATGTACAAAGTGGAACAGAGCAGTGACATCTAGCCTTTGTTTCAGCCATTTTTGAAGTACGCCGGAAGTGTTCATGCACAACGAAGACAAATCCCGCCACCGGAACCAGGAAGCGTGATAATCCCCTATATCATCCAACTGCAGACACAAATGGGCGTTTTCGTGAGGTGGGGGTTCCCGTTTACGCAGACTGGAACGCCCCCTTCTTATTCTTCGTCGCCTTTCTCGCTGAACTGTATTAAAATGTCAAAGTGTACTACTCCGAAACCACGTAAATAGTGTTGTAAATAAACTTCCAAAGCTTTTCAAATCTTATTTGGAAAATAACTTCACATGGTGTGTCTTTTTACAATTTATTCGTTCCCAGCATTCGTAGTGTTGATCAGCAGTGAAATAGTCCGCCAAAGATGTTGACGTCGCTTAGCAACCGAAGACGCTGGGGTTGACAAGTTACCGGATTACTACCCATGCAAGTGAACGTAGCGTTCCACGGCATTGAGAAGACCCGTGTAATAAAGGCCTATAATATTTCTGTTTATGGCATAGATTTCTCCTCAGATTAGGCCAATAAAGCAATGAGAACCGAAACAAAAAAAACACAAACGCTCGATCAAAGGCCCGGCCCGACCCGGCTCAAGGATAGTAATTGAGTATTTAAACACAATTCAAATCGTGCATCACGTGAGATTTATTTCCATTGATCATTCTGACCGGGGACATTTCAAATTTTCGGTCCTCCTCATTTTTTTAGCAGAGTTTTCGTTGTCCGGTAATAACCGGACAACGAAAACTCTGCTATAAACCGGCCTAACTTTTACCGTTAACACCGAACCCCTTCTTCTTCGCACGGCTGTTAACATCCGGAACATTCGCTAGTTAGATTTTCTCAAACAGAAGTTTCAAAATAAGATCTAGTAGTAAGTACGGGTTAGAACTAACGCTAGCAAAGTGGGGGCTCTATGATTGCTAAATCTAATGAGAGAGGTAAAATTGCCATCAAGGAAGGAAAGCATTGCCTTTCGACTGTGCTTCACAGTATGCCTTGCGAAACCCAGTATGCCTTTCAAAACACCTTGTGATTGGTCGATGAAACGCTACCAGGAACGCCTAAAGGGCGTTCTTGTGTCATGACGGAAACGGCCAATGCTGCTGGACCCTTCTCACCAGCTGGGGGACGTCAGAGTTGCGTTGGATGGTTTTATTTATTAATTTATTTGTATTCTTTTTGTAGCTTTAAATAAAGCCCCTTGATAAATGTAATCACTAACTGTACATTAAAAAGTATTTCTGCTCAATTTAAAAGGTTGAATCTCCTTGTTTTTGTATACAGCGAGCAGGCTGTATGCGCTCCACTTTTTTCTGTGGAGAACCAGCGCCTTGAATATCTACTACAGCATTTTCTGCAGCTCGATGTGGTTTCACAATGACTCCGTCTTTACGGAGATATTCCTGAACCGCATAAAACGAAACCGGATCGTTTTCGCCCGCTTTGGCTCCGTGTGGACAGGGCCTTAGTTAAAACATGTTTTCTGTGGGCTTCATACTAAAAAAAAACATGACCCAGGAGCAGGAGCAGGAATCCTAGGTGTCAACAGAAAGAGAGGGGGGGGGTAGGAAGAGGGGGAGCGTGAAATACCCAGGAGAGTGAAGGTTACCTTTCCCTTGATCCAGGGCCTTGAGGAAGGGTCTGAGGTTGTGTTGGTAGAGAACGGAGCACTCTGTGTACCGCTGGCGTAGCACCGTCCACGTCTGCTTTAGCCTAGCAACCTGTAGACACAAATGCACACTATTACTCTGTGCATATAGCCGTGTATTTATATTTTCTGTCAATGTAACAGTATGCTTTATATACATATTACACGGCTATGATGGTTACTCTTTTTTGATAATTGTGTAATTTAATTAATTAATTAAGGGCGCCACCAGAGTGCGCCCCCGACACATTTGCCGCCCTAGGCAATCGCCTAGGTCCTTTTTTTTTTTCTCCATGGGCCCCTGAGGCCGTCTGGGCCCCGGTGCAATGCACCTGTTGCACCGTCGATATTTACGCCACTGTGTCGGTTATTTCTGAATAACAGACAACTGCTTTGAATAATAGACTGTTGCTATTTCCAAACAAACTAATACATTGTTTCCCTAGTGAGTGGTTGTGAATCTCTGCGATGGTGTCAAGTTTTTCTCCTTTATGTTCTCTGGAGAGTTAGAGCCTGACCGACATGTTGCAGTGTACTTTTCACATGAATGACAGAAGGTGGGCCCCCTCTCCTTCTCAATCCTCTCATGTTGGACCGGAGGTATGCTGGACGCTGCAGTAACAGCAGTGGCCTCTTGTGGTACGAAGTGGTAATACGAGAACCTACAGACTAGTGCTAGCTGGGTAAACTGCTAAATTAAGTCAATACCTCTGCAATGTCTAATTGACATTAGACGTCTTTTGCATAATTTCAACACTGATATTTCTCCACATTCCGTTGATTATTGTAGGTCATTCTTGAAGGTTTTAGACTAATAATCTTACAAAATGTACATTCAAGTTATTAGACTGGAGTAGCTCAGGCGGTAGACCTGGTTGACTTGTAACCCGAAGGTTGCTAGTATGATCCCAAGCTCCTACTAGCTAAGTATCGAGGTGACCATGAGCAAGACACCTAACCCTCACTGCTCCCGATGAGCTGGCTGTTGCCTTGCATGGTTGACACTGCCGTTGATGTGTGAATGGTTGTAAGTTGCTTTGGACAAAAGCCTCTGCTAAATCCCATACATTTTAATATAAATTCAATAGCCCTGTTATGTCAAATTATTTCCCCAAGTTGGTCAATGTAAATAATCTGTGAGTATGTGTTTAGTGTGTGTGTATGCATAACATATGTTTCTTAAGGTGTTCTCCTTCCACGGACCCATTTGGATGGGACAACGTGACTCCGCTCTCCGTCTACCTCTTTTAGTTAACACACATAGAGCATAGTGATAATGTAACACTTTATCAGCTGGATGAAGTAACCCAAGGGTCACAGTGAGTGATGGAAAATCACCATACAAAGGGTTAAAAAGGGTGTGTGTGTGTGTGTGTGTGTGTGTGTGTGTGTGTGTGTGTGTGTGTGTGTGTGTGTGTGTGTGTGTGTGTGTGTGTCTCTCTCTGATAGCGTTGCCTTTGTGTGCTGTTCATCAAGGTAGCACAGTAGTGGAGGGCCCTGCGGTTTCTATTTCATCCTTACTGACCGCCAGAGGCGGTGCTTTAAGCACTGGATTTATCCGTCTCGCGCATGCGCAGTTCGAGTACCTAATATCAACAAAGTCACCTGTGACCCCTGATGAGCTCCGGACAGCCTATATCTTCCGGTGACATCAGAGGATCTGTTCCTCCTTTCATCTTCTCGCTTCGCAGGTATCGTATCACCTTGCTAGCTAAAAGCTAATTGGATATTATTATCATTGATCGTTCGTTGCTGGTGGCCTTGCGACATATTGTCGGAGCCGTGAGCTGCTCACCCTCCAAAGGCCGCAACGGACCCGCCGAGAGGTTCGGATTGCGTGGAACGCATCTCCCTCGGCTGGATACGTTTACTTTGTTATAATTTCGTGTTCGGTGAAGGCAGTGTACCCGCTCCCTCTCCCGGCGTTTGTACTGCGCTTATCATTTAATTTCTCCCGGCGTTTGTATTGCGCTTATCACTTAATTTTCAAGTTGTGTATCGTTGCTATTGGTGACGGCAGTGTGTGCGCTCCCACTCCCGGCTTAGGTACATTTTACCTCGGTGCCAACTCGGTTGTGCCCGCTTTGTGTTAACTGGTGAAGGCAGTGTTTTCGCTCCCGCTCCCAGCATTTATAGTTATATTTAGCCTTGTAGTTAGTAGCAGTGCTCCCGCTGAGGCTAACTGTCTGGGCTGTTATCCCGCCAATATTTGTCGGTGAAGGCTGTGCTTTCGCTCCCTCTCCCGGCATTTATACTGCTATTATTATCTACGTTTCGTTCTGACCGCTACCCTCAACTGGTGAAGGCAGTGCTCTCGCTCCCGCTCCCAGCAGAGGTGTGACTGTAGTTGGTAGCAGCGTTCCCGCTGAGGCTAACTTGTTTGGTTTTTTTTCTGTTCATATATCCAGTGGTTAAATTGGGATTTTCTATGTGGGGGGGCTCTGATCCGGAGGGGCCGCCGCTCCCCATACGCAGAGTACGCAGAGTACGCAGAGCCAAAATTAAGGTTGCAAAAAAAAAAATCCATGATAGTCGTTATATTAGTACATTAAAGAAATTATATAAATTTGTTATGAACAAGCCCACCGTTGTTTTTTTCTTAATTGTGTACCCTATTACTCAATTTGGGCAAATTCGATGTGCTGACCTATACCCCCCCCACCCTCCTTCCCTGAAATGGTACACAGTCTTCAGTTCAACTCACCGTTTCCCAATTATACCCATATCATGTGAAATATGACCTGCCATTAATCAGAAGAAGAAGATACCAGTATCAAGCTGAATTTAAACGGTACCAAAACGAAAAGAAGAAGTATTTGAACGGTGCCAAGTAAGAGCAACATGAATCTGGCACTGAAAAAGAGAAAGAAAAGGATGACGCCCGCCTCAGCTCCTCTGCCCTCAGTGTCCTCATCTCTGCCCTGTCCATCCTCAGCTCCTCTGCCCGGTCCATCCTCAGCTCCTCTGCCCTGTCCATCCTCAGCTCCTCTGCCCTGTCCATCCTCAGCTCCTCTGCCCTCAGTGTCCTCATCTCTGCCCTGTCCATCCTCAGCTCCTCTGCCCGGTCCATCCTCAGCTCCTCTGCCCTCAGTGTCCTCATCTCTGCCCTGTCCATCCTCAGCTCCTCTGCCCTGTCCATCCTCAGCTCCTCTGCCCTGTCCATCCTCAGCTCCTCTGCCCGGTCCATCCTCAGCTCCTCTGCCCTGTCCAGCCTCATCTCCTCTGCCCTCAGCTCCATCCTCATCCCTGTTCTGTTCAACTCTGCATTTTTAGTTTAGTGGAGGAAGAGACAGCACTTAAGACATGACAGACACACTATCAGGATGAAAAGATCTAGCAACAAATCACAGCTTGGTTACAGTGACTTCTGCACACGGGCCTAGCTTAATTATTTCAAAATTATGTCTTGGATAGCAGCTGCCCACCTTTTGAAGAAATCTGTAAGCTTCCTCCTCTTTGTTCCACTCATGTTTACCTTTTATCTCTGAAATGTTCACTTGTTGACTTTCACCCTAAGTTAAGAAGTAGATAGAATGTATTTTAAAATGGTTCATATTATATAACGTTCTTTAAATAAAACACTTTTGAATGAATGAATGAATGAATGAATGAAGCTATCTTTTTCTTAAAGGCTAGCCGATAGGCTACGTCACCATCATGTTAACGCGGGCTTTTAAATCTAACCTGCTGTGTAGCCTATATGCAAACATTAAATCACAGGACCTACTGTACTCACAAATAGCCTAGGCAATGCACTGCAATTCATAGATACAAATAAGTTTGAAATTCATCCAGCTAGGAATGAGAAATGTGATTCGGAGATCGCATAGACTACTTGCTAAATCATTAAGAATTAACAGCATTGTTCTTCTTAACTAGCGCTTGCCATTTGACATACCAGTAGCAGGCTATCCCTGCATGTCTAAGGTTAATTTTTCCTGCTTAATGAAAATGCAAGCCCATATCTAATGATATTAGCCTATTGGTGATGATCGACCTCTTTCAAAATACCGTGCACCTTTAATTTAGTTTCTCTTACCTCGCCATTCACCTGTCTACTACGATAATTATGTCTGATGATGACCGTTGATTTGACGTTGTGTTGTCTGATCTGGGGGGAGGAGGAGCTGCTGCGCAAGTTTCGTGCGCGATATGCCTACGTCTCAAACTTGCTCCAGATGTCTAGGCCAGCCTATCCCTACTCCATTATTTAGAATTGTGTTTTAAAACAACATAGATTTGCAATGGAAAAGTTGTAAATGAGTAGGACAACATTGCTCGTGATGGACTAGGCAGACTGCCAAAATCGGCTGGAGCTGATCTGCTGCGCAGAACTCCAGACCCGGCCGCTTATGTGCCAGGGCTCCGCCCCGGACAGCCCCGGCCCAATTTAACCTCTGCATATATCCATTGGTGAAGGTTGTGTTTTCGCCCCCTCTCCCAGTGTTTATTGTTTTTCTTGCTTTATACAGTGTTATTTTTTCTGGTTGTCAACATGGTTGGCGACCACTCATGCTCGGCCTGTATGGCTCCTCTGCAGATTGAGGATGGCCATGATTTGTGTCCCTCATGCCTTGGCCTCGGGCATCTGAAGGAGGGTCTTTCAGATGATCCCTGCATGAATTGCACTTTTATGCCTCGGGCAGTTAGAGTTGCTAGATTAGCTGAGGTGGAACAACGGTTGGGCCTCGTTTCATCCCCCGAACTGTTGCCCCCAGCCCAGCGACGTAATCCAGCCCAGGATGGTCGCTCCAAACGTCGGGCTGCGGTGACCGCAGGCCCCACTTCTAGGAAGAAGGTTAGGGAGTCCGGGCTTGCCTCCAAGGTAGGCCAATTGACGGCAGAGCTCGAAAGCATGTAGTGCCTCTTCCTAGCCTTTCAGGCTGGGACTGGTGCAGGGGGGCCAGGTGCTCTTGCTCCTCCGGCAGCCACCTTGGAGCCGGAGGAAGATGTGCTTTCTCTGGCAGCGTCGGCTGCCGAGTTTGCTGAATACGAGCCGGATGGGGTCCTACAGGACGCAGCCTCCCGTGCCTCCGCAGCGTGCTCCCGTCCTTCGACCCACAGCTCTACTAGTGCTTCTGAGGACAACTCAATGGGAGCCATGATTCATATGGCCCTGGCCAGTCTGCAGCTAGACGTGCCACAAGCGCAGCCGGCTCCGGCCAGTGCGTTCTTCAGGCGTGGCCCAGCCCCCGCCAGCTTTACTGTGCCTCCATCGAAGGAGTATCTGAGGGAATTGCATGCATGCTGGAGGGATCCTAGAGCCCACTCTCATGCAACATCAGACGGTCGGTCACTGGCAGCCATGCAGGATGCACCCAAGTTTGGCTTGGACCGCATGCCAGCAGTTGAGCCAACCATAGCCGCTCTAATTGTCTCACCTGATGAGGTTCTAAGACCGGATGCGAGGTGTCCTCGTCCCCAGTGTCGGGTTACGGATGACTTGCTCTCCAAAGCCTATGACGCAGCGGCACGCACGCTTCCTTGCAGGCGTTCGCACTGATGTCCAGAGAGTTGGGGCGGGTGATGTCCACTCTCGTCCAGGCTCGCCGCCAGGTTTGGTTGGCACAGTCTCCTCTTACTGAGGCGTGCAGGAGAACCCTCCGCAGTGTTCCAGTTGAACCTGGGGAGCTGTTTGGCTCTGCAGCTCTAGAGGCGCTTGAGCGAACAGTCCAGGCCAGGAAGACTCGCGAGCATCTATCTGTGCTTCAAAGGAGTGTGTCTCCTCCTAGCAGGCCTAGAGGTTCTTCAGCTGCCCCACAGCGCAGCTATCACCCTCAGGCTCAACCCAGTGGCTACCTTAGGTCTCAGCGCCCACGTCCACAGCCTGCTCAGCAGCAGGCACAGGCCTTTCGGGCCCCTGAGCGGCTGCCCTCGGGGCAGCCTCAGGTCCCATATGCTGCCCGTCCTTCCCCCAGGACCTTTAGAGGTCGGGGGACCCGGCGCTGAGAGTCAGGGGTCAGTGGGGGTCGTCAGATGTTTTTCCCAGCAGCAACTCAGCTATTGGGCTGCTTCCACCAGGGACCCGTGGGTGCTTTCCACCTTGACCCATGGGTACAAACTTCAGTTCCGGCGCCGGCCCCCAGCCTATGGCCGGGTCAAGATGACCATCATACACGACCCGGCCAAAGCCCAAGCCCAAGCCCAGGAGCTTTCCGCCCTCCTGGACAAGGGTGCCATCGAGCCAGTAGATCCCCTGTTGCAACCCGGGGGGTTCTACTCGACTTATTTTCTGGTAGCAAAGAAAGACGGCGGACTCCGTCCTATCCTCGACTTGAGGGGCCTAAACAGGTTCCTGAAGATCCTGAGGTTCCACATGCTAAGCACCGCAGAGGTTCTGCGTACTGTTGCCAGGGGGGAGTGGTTTACATTAGTAGACCTGAAGGATGCCTACTTTCACGTTCCCATAGCACCGCACCACAGACAGTTTCTGCGGTTTGCTTTCCAGGGGCGTCGTTTTCAGTTCAGGGTGCTCCCGTTTGGCCTCCCCCTTTCCCCACGGGTGTTCACCAGGTGTGTGGCAGCAGCCCTCTCACCCCTACAGTCACGGGGCATGAAGATCCTGCCATATCTGGACGACTGGCTCATCTGTGCACCATCCCAGTCTCACGTGGCCCTGGACACGACACTTCTTCTCTCCCATGTGGCCCGTCTGGGTCTCCGGGTGAATCTTACGAAGAGTTGCCTGGTGCCATCGCAGAGCATAGTCTTTCTCGGTGTGTCTCTCGACGCAGTCGCCATGAAGGCCTGTCCGTCGCCACAGCGGGTGGACGGCATCCTCCGCCTCCTTCTCCTGTTTCGGGAAGGCAGGCTGTTGCGCTATGTGGAGTTTTTGCGCCTCCTAGGGAAACTGACGGCTGCCGCTACAGTGGTTCCTCTAGGAGTGCTGTTGCTACGCCCCCTCCAGAGGTGGCTGCACAGCTTTCATCTGGATGTCAGGTGGCATCGGCACAGGGGACTCAAGGTGTCACGCTGCTGCCTACTTGCTCTGGCTCCGTGGAGGGACAGATCGTTTCTTCTCCAGGGCATGCCCATGGGTTCCATTGCATCCCGTCGGGAAACCGTCAAAACAGATGCCTCCCTCTCGGGGTGGGGTGCTGTGTGGCAGAACCGGACAGCTCAGGGGCTGTGGCCTGTTCAGGTCCGCTCAGAGCATATCAATGTTCTGGAGCTGCGGGCTGTGCACAGGGCACTGCAGTCATTTCTTCCCTTTCTGGGGGGCCGGCATGTGCTTGTGCGGTCGGACAATGTCTCGGCCGTCTCTCACATAAACCACCAGGGAGGCACCAGGTCTGCACGGCTGTTGCAGGCATCCCGGGACCTCCTGTTGTGGGCAGCACCACGCCTGGCAAGCCTGAGAGCAATGTATTTGCCTGGGGTACAGAATCAGGCTGCAGACTCACTCTCCCGTTGCAAGCCGCCGCCGGGGGAGTGGCGGCTTCATCCGGAGGTTATCCTCAACATCTGGAACGTCTTCGGCAGGGCAGAGGTGGATCTCTTTGCCACAAAGGAGTCGACCCATTGCCCCCTGTGGTTCTCCTGGACAGAGGAGAGCAGCCCTCTGGGTCAGGATGCTCTCGCCCACGATTGGCCAGAGGGTCCCCTCTATGCCTTTCCTCTGATTTTTCCGACGCTACAGAGGGTCCTCCAGCAGGGTCACAGACTGCTGTTGGTAGCCCCCTTCTGGCCAGGGAGAACATGGTTTCCACTGCTGCACAGGCTCTGCAGCAGTTCACCACAGCGCCTTCCCGACAGGAAGGATCTCCTGTCACAGTTACAGGGCAAGATCTGGCATCCCGACCCTCGTTGCCTACAGCTATGGGTCTGGCCGCTGCAGGGCCCAATCCGCTGCTGACTGAGTGCTCAGACGGTGTCTGCAATACCATACTGAACGCCAGGGCGCCTTCTACCCGGGCGCAGTATGAGAATAGGTGGCAGCTATTTACGGCATGGTGTTCAGACAGGGCTGAGGACCCTGTGCATTGTTCAGTTCCAATGATTTTGGAGTTCCTCCAGTCACTCCTGGATGGCGGCCGGGCCCCAGCTACTCTGAGGGTATCTGAGCCATCTCCTCGAGACATGCTCTCTCCAAGCAGCGATTGTCTCATTGGGTTGTGGACGTCATCACCCATGCCTATAAGGAGGTGGTCACCCCCTGCCATCCGGGGTCAGGTGCCACTCTACCAGGGCTGTCTCAACGTCATGGGCTGCCCTGCGGGGCGTGCCCCTGGAAGACATCTGTGATGCAGCATCATGGACATCACCATGTACCTTTTCCAGGTTCTACCGGGTGAACGTTGCCACTCCCCATCCGTTGGCCGTGGTCCTGTTGCCCGACTCTGCTGTTCCCTCTCAATGAGGTGGGTGTTGGAGTTCCTCGTGACCTTGTTGGTATGAGCCATCCAGTGCTTAAAGCACCGCCTCTGGCGGTCAGTAAGGATGAAATAGAACGATAGTTACGTACGTAACTACGGTTCTATGAATCCTGGATGACCGCCAGACCGCTCTGTCACTCAGAATCCTTGTGTACTCGCGAGAAGATTCTGCAGGAACAGATCCTCTGATGTCACCGGAAGATATAGGCTGTCCGGAGCTCATCAGGGGTCACAGGTGACTTTGTTGATATTAGGTACTCGAACTGCGCATGCGCGAGACGGATAAATCCAGTGCTTAAAGCACCGCCTCTGGCGGTCATCCAGGATTCATAGAACCGTAGTTACATACGTAACTATCGCTCTGTGGTTACCTGCGGGAGCTCCAGGGCCCTCATGACAGCAGAGAACCCGAACATGTTCCCCATGCTGCTCTTCAGCTGGGCAGCGATCTGGATGGCTTTATGCAGCAGAGCCGCCCTCTCCTCAGGGCTCCCTGTACATCCCAGAATAAACACCGCCAGCACCACTGACATGGTCTGGTACCTGAGCTCCCAAAGACATCCGTTTACTTCAGATCAGATCAGATCAGATCAGATTAATTTACATTCTATTACATAACATTTGACCAGAGAATGTACATCCAACGATTCAATGTGGGCAGAAATCCAAGTGAGCAGTGTTTAACTCTTTACTGAAATGGGGAAGATGGTTTATGCCCTACTGGGCTATAGGAAGTATATTTTCAATGGAAGTTGAATGTGCTTCTTTTTTACTTGACATGGTCCATAAAGCACATTTCTGGTCAATAACTAGCCTAGCCTTAACTTCATGGAAGAATTTCAATTTGTGTTGCATTTTAAGCTCTAACCTTAAGCTTTAAGCTCCTTAGTCGACTAAAACTACAGGAAACTGAAAACATTGTGTAAACAATTCTCGGGAAGTAGATTATATAGTATTATTATGATTGTATTACACCATAGTAGAGTGTATTACAAACCATGAAACTAGCCTAAAGAGCGTGACTACCTCTCCAGAAGGTCCAGGCGGAGCTGGTGTCCGTGGGCTAGGGTCAGCAACTCCACCCCCGACGCTACACCCATCCTCCTCTGGTCCTCCACCCTCACCTCCACGATGCCTGCCACCTACACCACCAAACCACACAAAAACACCCATCAGTCCAAACCACACACACCTGTCTATCTGCTTCACAAACCAAACAGGTCTGTGCTTCGGTCGATAATATAATGTTATTCACACTGATAAGGAGAACAGTACAGGAGCAATACATTGTTGCCTAGCACAGTAGAGGGAGTCTCTGGAGCTGGTAAAATCGCTGATTTGTGGAAGCAGAATTACTCAGCTTTATTTAATTGTGTAAAAAGTGACCCTTATACAGTTGGCAGTATTTCCAATAGGGATGCAGTAGGAATCACAACACATGAGGTTTTTTAAGCTATCACAAAATTATCTGTGAATAAAGCAAGTGGCTCAGATCAGATCACTGCGGAGCACCTTGGGTTTGCTAGCCCGAAAGTGGCCGCTCTACTTGCCATATGTTTCACTGGCTTTATGACGCATGGGCTGTTGCCCGACTATGTTGGCCGTAACTCTTGCCTGTCATTAAGAACAAAGCAGGCAAGATTGGGAGCATGGACAATTATAGGCCAATCGCACTGGCAAGTGTGATTTCCAAAGTTCTGGAGAGTATTCTTTTAGATCGATTGGGTAATTATATTAATACCAGAGACAATCAGTTTGGTTTCAAACCGAAGCATGGCACTGAGTTGTGTATTTATAGTTTGAAAGAAATAGTAGAAATGTATAGAGGGCAACATTCCTCTGTTTTAATTGGTGTTATTGATGCCTCTAAGGCCTTTGATAGAGTCAATCACCAGCAGCTATTTACAAAATTAAGTCAAAGGGGTGTACCTGCTAGCATTATAAGAATACTTGCATACTGGTATGCTAACCAGAGTATGCAAGTCAGATGGGGTAGCAGTGTCTCTGGTCCTTTCAATGTTGCTAATGGAGTTCAACAAGGGGGGCTACTGTCACCAGCCCTCTTCAATCTGTACATGAACGATTTATCTGACCAATTGAACGATTGTAGAACGGGCTGTATGATTGGTAACACAGTGATGAACCATTTAATGTATGCGGATGATTTGGCCATTCTCTCTCCAAGTAGTGCTGGATTTCAGCAGTTGTTAAATGTGTGTACAGAATATGGTGTCAAACATGATGTGCAATACAATACAAATAAGAGCAGTGTGATAATATGTAGGGCGAAGGGAGGTAAGGACCTCCACTTTCCACCATTTTATCTTTCTGGGGAAGAGCTTTGTGTTTGTTATAAAGTTAAGTACCTCAGGCACTTTATAACAGATCTAATGTCTGACGATGACGACATCTTAAGACAGTGTCGTACATTATGTTAAAATATGTCTCTTTAGAGCATATTGCACTCCCCTGTATACTGCCCCCTTATGGGGTAAGTTCAAAAAATCAAGTATGCACAGACTACAGGTTGCTTACAACGATTGTTTTAGGATCTTACTTAAAAGACCTAGGAGGAGTAGTGCAAGTGAGCTATTTGTGAATGCAGGAGTTAACACCGTACAAGCTTTATTGAGGAACCTTATGTACAGATTTATCTGTCGCCTGAATAACTCAAAGAATGGAGTCATAATGCTGCTGTCGAACCCAAGTTATAGCGCAGTACGCTACCAGTCATACCTTTGGAGGCATTGGTATAATTGGTTGTCATGTTTGTATTCTTATTTATGTGTGTGTTGTCTATTTCTTTTATTGTATGTTTTTAAATGGACCTTGAGTCTAATAATAAAAGAATGATGATGATGATGAGTACCATGCAGTCGGCCCGGGTGATGTGTTGAGCAGCGGTCCTGGGCTCCACGCCCTCCAGCACCTCCTTCACTCTGCGGAGGAGCCCCACATCCAGGGGCTGGTTCTCCCCAGGCAGCAACCTGGACCGGTACCTAGTGGGCCAGAGCGCTGACCTGCGGACCGCTGTGTAGCTGTTTCCTGATAAGTCCTGATAGAGGAAGGCAACCGAGTCCTGGCTTACTTGTTCCTGGCAAACGGGGTTGTGGTATATCGGGTTGGGGTTCTCATGGTTTATAGGTTCCTGATATATGTTATGGTTAATAGGGTCCTGGTTAATGGGCTCCTGGTAAATGGTGTTATGGTTTAGAGGGTCCTGGTATATGATGTTGCGGTTTGAAGGGTCCTGGTATACACTGTTTGGGTTAATAGGGTCATGGTAAACGTTTTTGTGGTTTATAGGGTCCTGGTATATAGTGTTTTGGTTTATAGGGTCCTGGTATTCTATGTTGTGGCTTACAGGGTCCTGGTATACGGTGTTGTGGTTTATAGGGTCCTGGTATACATTATTGTGGTTTACAGGGTCCTGGTATACCATGTTGGGGCTTACAGGGTCCTGGTATACCATGTTGTGGCTTACAGGGTCCTGGTATACAGTGTTGTGGTTTATAGGGTCCTGGTATACCATGTTGTGGCTTACAGGGTCCTGGTATACAGTGTTGGAGTTGTCATTGTGTATAGCATACTGGTATATGTGGTTTGGGTTTATAGCATCCTGGTGTATTATGCTGTGGTTTAGGGGGTCTCGTGGTCTTGCGTTCCTGTGCTCCTGGTTCGTCTGAAGGCTGGTGATCAAGGGGGGACCAGGGGCCGACCGGACCGGAGAAGGACCTTGACTGCCACTGGATGTCCAAGGGTCAGGGTCTGCAGATGATTGACAATACAATGAAAACCTTTAGAAGGGGCCTGCTGACAGAGTGTCCCTGGGAGGGCCCTCTCGACATCCAGATTATAACACTTATCATCAAAGTTTGTAATTGTTTTGCAGGAAGATGACTTTAAATACAAATTAATCTTGTGGATGAAGAAGATGTGATCATCTCATTGGTAAAAGTGGCTAAACCCTACAAAACATAACATTTTGAAACATGTTATAAATGACATGAGAATGCTATTACTGTTACTTGTTGCAAAAGTTATCAAGTCAAACATTATTTATTATATGTCGCCATGGAATTAGATTAAATTGCATTGTGTATTAAGAGAAGAGGTGGGGGGTCAGATATTCAAGTTGCAAGTTGGCCGTCACAGCAAGTCGCCGTTATCTTTTGGCTAAACACTAGCAAAAGATATGCTATCTCTACGTTTTCAAGGTTCTCCTTCTATGGTGTTCTAATCTACCTGTAGGTGTATATCTACTGTTTCTATGATATTTTACTTTACATATAGCGTATATTTACTGTTTATATGATATTCTACTGTACCTATAAGTGTGTATTTACTGTTTATATGATATTCTACTGTACCTATAAGTGTGTATTTACTGTTTATATGATATTCTACTGTACCTATAGGTGTGTATTTAGTACTGTTTCTATTATATTCTACTCTACTTATAGGTGTAGATCAAATGTTTTGATGATATTCTACTCTGTTATCCTAGGTGTGTATCTACAGTTTCTACCCTTCTGAACCAGAAAGAGTAGAACACAATTGGTGTGAAGGTGGGAGGGCCCTGTTGGGAGGAAACCTGTTTGTAGTTTCTTGTGTAACCAGAAGAACCTTTGATCCAGTTACCCAACATCCTGCGTTCCCTTGTGGGATATCCCCTGAGGTTCAGAGGGGTAAAAGTGCCAGCCTCACTTCGCTTCCAGTGTCCCTTTTCTGCTGAGGAAGGAGCGAGGACTTCAACAGACTGCTCTCCTGTCCTCAGAGACGAGAGTCATCTAGAGCAGGTATTTGTGACGATGTTTACTATTCTGTTTAGTATAGTATTTGTTATTGTTCTCCAGGGATGAATGAAGAACCCATCTTAACCCACCAGATCGTGTTCTGTGCCCATTCACCACAGTGACTCTTAAACCTGTAGGACTTCTGATGTCTTCAAATGTAGAACACTACAAGAAGCCAGTAATCAAAAGTAGAATGCAAAAAGAAGTCAGTACTCAAATGTAGAATACAACATGAGGCCAGTACTCAAATGTAGAATACAACAAGAAGCCAGTACCAACAATTATCCTACTTCTCCAACTTAGCCTCTAGATCATAAGGTGCAACAAACACCAAGGCTCTCCTCCTCAACGTATGCCAAAATATCTACCAAAAAATTATGAATATTAACATTTAACGTTTCTGATCTAGAAGATACATCTGCAGAAGGTAATTTATTGGACGTGTAGTGACATGCAAGTTAATTCAATCTTCAGAGAGATAGAAAGAGAGAGCGAGAGAGAGAGAGAGCGAGAGAAGTAAAGACTAGAGAGCCCTCATGTGGAGGGGGAAAGGAGGCAGGGCTCTCTGTTCTGCACAGACAGGCCCCTCATCCCCTGGACAAAGGGCTGTACGGTAGTGATGTTACGTTTTGCGTCGAGGCATCGAGGCGTGTGTCGAGTATCTCGGCTCCTCCCCCAGCGAAGCTCCGCTTCGAGTAGGATTCACGTTGGCGAAATGACGTAGGGTGTGACGTTCGAGGCTTCGCCTCGGACTTCTGCTTCGAAATATGGGTTCAGTATTGGCGGGAGATTTCGACTATAAAGATGTCCCGTATACGATCACAACCTTGTGGTATATTCAATATACCACTAGTCTGTGATCGTAGTAGTTTGAGCATTGCATTTTCTGTAGTATCAATCGAAACATCACGTTCATTATTCATCATGGAGTTTGCCAAGAAGAGAAGGTTTTCCCCTGTTTGGGAGCATTTTCATCTAGTTGCTCCCAATAAGGTTTCAATAACTACTGTCCAGAACACTTTAATGGCTATTAAATTAATAAGTCCTTCTCAGTTAACATGCAGTGTGGGTCGGCTTAGCTCAGGAGGTAGAGCAGTTGACTTGTAACCAGTAGGTTGCTAGTTCACCACAGCTCCTCCTAGCTCCGTGTTGTTGTGACCCTGTCACTTTGCTCCTGACAGCTGACTGTCGCCTTGCATGGGTCACACTGCATGATAACTGAGAAGGACTGATTCATTTAATAGCCATTAAAGTGTTCTGGACAGTGGTTATTGAAACCTTATTGGGAGCAACTAGATGAAAATGCTCCCAAACAGGGGAAAACCTTGTGTCAATATGCGTGTATTTACCGAAGTAAGTCGCTTTGGATAAAAGCGTCTGTTAAGACACACTTTTGTTAAGACACACTTTTGCCAAATGATTTATTTTCTAGCATGAGCTCTGTGCCATTTTATGAATGTCACACTCACACACATGTATCATTGAAATGACTTCAATTCTCAAATGATTTAATGTTGTATCGGCACACGAAGCAAAAATCACATTTTGGGTTGGGTTGTCATAATTTCATTCACCACTAGATGTCCCTAGCGTACTCATTTGAAGCTTCGAGCACGAACCACTTTGGTGGTTCATCTGGCTTTGAGGCTTTGACGTTTCATGAGGCATTATCTCGGCACCACTACTGTACGGTAAGCTTCAGCCTGCAGGGAGGGAACATGCCCCGTTATAATCAGGCCTGCCTTAACCTGCCATTGGGCCCTGGGGCTGAGGTTTCGTAGGCCCCAGAGAGGGGATCTTACAATGAAGATGTGTAACTTATTTCCGACATTTTGCCGTTGTTGATGGGGGGGGGGGGGGGGTAGTGTGGCTAAAAAAATCACATTCTCTTGGGCCTTCGCCGATCTGGGGGCCTATCATGGGCCAGTATAATATATAAATAAAAAATAAATAATTTTTTTACTGCAGCTCATGATAGGCCCCCCGATCGGCGTAGGCCCTGGGGCTTCAGCCCAGGCAAGCCCGTGCATTAAGGCGGCCTTGGTTATAATACCTCCAGTGCTGCATTCTTTAGAGATAATACGTTTGGTAGGTGTCTGCATCATTGTTTGAGAGCACAGTCACACAGCTCAGAACTTATGTAAAAGCCTAATCTACTGTCCCTGTGTGAACATTTGCACTCTGCAAGCAGAGGGCGCAAACTACCATCCACAGAATCATTACAGTAGGCCGTACATGACCTGCGTATTAATATATATTCCCTTAAAGTATCAACATGCCTGTGATAGTGCTGTCAGTATTGATGTTTCATGGTTTCTGCCCCCGTAGACCTCCACCAACGCTACCCCTTCAACCACCACCAACCCCCTCAATCCCAGTACCAGCGCCTCTTTCCACACCCACCACCCACCATCACCACCATCACCACCACATCTACCACCACCAACACAATCATTCAGCTCCACCACCACCATAACCACCACCCAACTTGGAAAACCAGCTCTTCTACCTCCACCTCCACCATGCTCCCTGCGGTGCTACTCGCCGCGTTGTTCTGCTACGTGGGCCCCGTCGACGGTGGTAAGGTCCTGGTTGTCCCGGTTGATGGGAGCCACTGGATCAACATGAAGGTGCTGATGGAGGAGCTGCACTCCAGAGGTCATGAAATCACAGTGCTGCGGCCCAACGACGCCTGGTACATCAAGGACAACTCTCCTCACTACCGCACTGTCACAGTCGACTTCTCCGCTGGCTTCAACGAGGAGGACTTTGGTTCAATGGCTGCCCGCATCATCAGTCTGCGGCGTGCTGGGGGGTCCGTATGGCACCGCATGTCCGTGGAGATGGAGATGTTATTCATGTTCCGGCAGTTTCACTTGTCAACCGTCAACATGATTGAGAAAATCTTTGAAGACGGGGAGCTGATGCAGAGCTTCCAACAGGCCGGGTACGACCTGGTTCTGACAGACCCGGCCATGGGGACGGGCGTGCTGCTGGCCCGACGTCTGGGTCTCCCTCTGGTCCTCAATGTCAGGTGGACCATCCAGGGGGAGGGCCATGGAGCAATAGGCCCAAGCCCCCTCTCCTATGTTCCCACCCCAGGGGCAGAGCTGACGGACGTGATGAGCTTCACCCAGCGGATCAGCAACACCCTCTTCTATCTATTCACCCGGCTACAGATCGCCTTCATCATTGAACCGAACTATGGGCCCCTGGTGCAGCGCTACTTCGGCGTGCACTACATGGAGCTGTTCCAGGCCGCAGACATCTGGTTGATGAGGACCGACTTCACCTTTGAGTTCCCTCGGCCCACCATGCCCAACATCGTCTACATGGCCGGCTTCCAGTGCAAGCCCTCCAAGCCCCTCTCCCCAGACCTGGAGGCCTTTGTCCAGAGTGCGGGGGAGCACGGCGTCATCATCATGACCCTGGGGACGCTGGTGGGAGGGCTGCCTGAGGAACTGACGGAGGACATCGCTGCAGCGTTCGCTGAGTTGCCCCAGAAGGTGGTGTGGCGGCACACCGGCAAAAGGCCCTCCACCGTGGGGAACAACACCTTGCTGCTAGACTGGCTGCCCCAGAATGACCTCCTCGGCCACCCCAGCACCAGACTTTTTGTGGCACATGGTGGGACCAATGGCATCCAGGAGGCTATCTACCACGGGGTGCCTCTGGTGGGCCTGCCGCTGATGTTCGACCAGCTGGACAACTTCTCCAGGGTGAGAGCCAGAGGCGTGGCCAAGGTCCTCGACCTCTCCACGGTGAACAGAGAAAGCTTCCTGTCGGCCCTGAAGGAGGTGCTCTACCAGCCCACCTACCGGGACAAGATGCAGCGTCTGTCTGCGCTGCACAGAGACCAGCCCACCAAGCCCCTGGAGAGAGCCATGTTCTGGATAGAGTTTGTGATGAGACACAAGGGGGCGCCACACCTCAGAACGGACTCCTACAAGATGTCAACAGTTCAGTACTACAGTGTGGATGTGGCCCTGTTCCTCCTGTCGGTTGTGCTGCTGGTCCTGCTTATCTCCGGTGCTACACTCAGGTTCTTATGGCGCCGGGTGGTGCGCAGGAGTAAAGGCAAGCAGGAATAATGTAAACATTCTAACAGGCGTTCCTTCAAAGGGATTGTTAAGATATGGGATTCTTATGTAAATCATGTAAAACAAAAATATAATATAACTTACCTGTGTATCTTACATAAATAAATCTGTTCATATTGCCACACTGCCCTATCTTTAGTTTCTGGTTTCACGAGAAAACCTTGATTGTTGATTGGGTCATAGTGAACGAGAGGAGTGGAAAAGTAGGAAGTGGTTATAATCCTCACCTAGAGACTCTTCTTCACCCTCCAACCTGGCCTGGGTGACCTCTGACCTCCTGTGTGTTGGAAGATTAGACAGACTGAAGAAAGAGAGAGTGAAATGAGGGGGTGAAATAGAAAGAAGGACGATGGAACAAGGGGTGTGTGAGGGGAGACAGAGACAGAGGGAAAGAAGAGAGAGAGAGAGAGAGAGAGAGAGAGAGAGAGAGAGAGAGAGAGAGAGAGAGAGAGAGAGAGAGAGAGAGAGAGAGAGAGAGAGAGAGGAGAGAGAGAGGGAGAGAGAGAGAGAGAGAGAGAGAGAGAGAGAGAGAGAGAGAGAGAGTGAGGGGAGGTATAATGAGAGAGGGGGGAGAAAGAGAGAGGGGGAGAAGAGAAAAAAGAGAAAATATAAAGAAAGGAGAGAGGAGAAATAGAGGGGAGGGAGAGAAAGAGACAGAGAGAGAGAGAGGACAGGGATTGAGTGGACAGTGGGAACAAGGGGGCAATAGGAAGATTAGTGCGAGGAGAGAGGGAAAATTATAGAGAGGGAAAGGGAGGGATGGGAGGGGAGAGGGGGAAAGAAAGTTATAGAGAAAAGATATACCAACATGTATCCCCTTAGGGGATGAATGTAACTACCGAGGGGGGTAGAGAATAGAGGGTTGTCATTAACAGTGGACGGTGAGAGGGAGTGAGAGGATGAGTGACAGGGAGATTCGATCTGTCTATTCCACAGCCAAGCGTAGCCGTAATTGTAGTACCAGTAGTTGTATTTGTACCATACAAAAACAAACAACTACACAGAGACATATAAATGTAAATGTTTGGACCCTTGTGTGAGCAAACATTTTTTCCAGACAGACCCCAGTGTCCGCTATCAATGGAACAAACAAACAAAGATTACATCAAGAATGAAAAGACAGAGAAAATGTGTGAGAGAGAGAGAGAGAGAGAGAGAGAGAGAGAGAGAGAGAGAGAGAGAGAGAGAGAGAGAGAGAGAGAGAGAGAGAGAGAGAGAGAGAGAGAGAGAGAGAGAAAGAGACCACCCTCTGTTCTGTTCTCGTCTCTTGGTACGGCTAAAAGAAAACACACATTAACGTGCACAGGCCCCCCCTAACACACGCACACTCACCAGCGCCCACACACAAACTAACACACACACACACACACACACACACACACACACACACACACACACACACACACACACACACACACACACACACACACACACACACACACACACACACACACACACACACACACACACACAGAATGCCCAATATACATATGATAAAGTGCTTTAATGCAAATAACTAGCAATATACAATTTTTTAAAAGGACCAAAGTTCAAACCAAAGTAATCATATTTAATTGGTGAACCTCCTCAGCCTACAGGCTATTTAAATATGCATGTTCACCGAAGTCCATATCTACTAATGGTCGTTAATTGATCAACTTTTTTCATCTTGATCGTTGTTCACATTGATACGAAAACGAGTATTAATAATAGTTTATTTTTAACCAAGAGAACAGTGTGCTTACCCCTTCATCGCAGTGTCGGCGTCCTGGGTTCACTCTGCTGTCCGCTCCGCGCGTCTCTCAGCCGACATCGGTGGGACCTAATGCGCATGCTCGGACACCACTCAACACTCTGAATGGCCGTTTTCTGCCTTCTCTTTCACCATGTTTATGAATGAAAACATTCATTAACAATATAATAATAATATGAATAACTATTAGTATTGTTGCATTACTATTGTGATTATCATGATCAAGTCTTTTTATACAAACATGGCTTAAATCTGGTTCTGTTGTTCTAGTGGGGAGCGTCATCTCTTAGTAACGCCTGTGTTTTGGTTGCTCGGTAACTAGGCTCACTAAACGTTCCCTCGCCCAGAAACACATGCTGAATACGCTAACATGTCGAAAAAGAATGATAGAAAAGACGGAGAGAGGCCACAAAAGAAAAGTAACGTCAGCGCGGCCCCGACGGAGAGGTCTGAAAGGGACGATGGCTTCTACCGGCTGCAGGTCCGAGCTCTGAAGGGCCAGGTGGAGAGGTAACTGCTCTAAAGCAGGGGTGCCCAAATTCTTCCCAGTGGAGGGCCAACATATAATCGGGGGGAGGCTCGTTGGCCAACATTTAAAATGTTCAGTATATTAAGTTAAATATGGGTATAAATAGCATGCGTGTGCAAAATCAACACTATCACAAGGTCATTTTGAAAAATGAATGACACTTTTTATTGTGCTTCACATTAAAAAAAATCATAAATCTATCTTCTTTAAATTAGAAAAATAATTGAAGTACTATGAAATATTTGAAGACAGACATGGAACATTACTAGGCCTCGGGCCTGTATCTTCAAATACAAAGAATTTTTTTTGGTGCAAAAAGCAAAGTAACACAGGACAAAACATGCCCCCATTAAACATACAGAGCAGAACATACTCTGACACATTGGAGGTCCAGGCCTACACATTCTGCTTGAAGTAGGCCCATCAGTGGGAGACATGAAGCCTGTCATTGGTTTTTAAAATAACATGGGACAAAACATGCCCCCATTAAACATACAGAGCAGGGGCCGTATTACATAAACCTCCTATCTTAAGTCCTAAGTTAAGATAGGAGAAGTGTAAGATAGGATTTTTCTCAATTTGGTATTGCAGAAACATATCCTATCTTAATTTAGAAATCCTTATCTCAGGTTAAGATATCCTAAGTAGGTGATCTAGCATCGAAATTCAGCTTTTATGTCTGTTGCCTAGCATCAGATGAAGCTTACGCGCGCATCCAATATTTTTTAATTATCCGTCAACCAGTGTTTCCGCTAGAAGAAATTGGTGCCGGTCATGTGACCGGGAAGGTTTCATTTTACCGGTCAAATTGGAAAAAAAACGGTCGGATATTGTCCGTGTTTATTGTACTTAAAAAAAATGATAGGCAGGCTATATAAAGAAGAAGTGTGTAATCATATTTTGATTCGCCATGGTTGTTAAATACCGGTGCTCCGCAAAGCTTGCCGCCGGCTTTCGCTAGCTTGCCGCCGTTTAGTTCATAAACCTACGGTAGTCTATAGGGGAGCGTGTCTATGTTCCCCGAGTCCTATGTTCCCCTCTTTGTATGAGACTGGGGAACATAGGACCCTTTTTTTCAAAAAGGGTCCTATGTTCCCTGCTTTTCCCAAAAAAGGGTCCTATGTTCCCCGATATGTATGTGACCGGGGAACATAGGACCCTTTTTTTAAAAAGGGGTTCTATGTTCCCCGGTCTGTTACTTTTTCCACCATTAGTGCCAAATTCCGGCCGAGAAAACTACCATTGCATGTCCTTACCTTTAGTGGAAGAGGGAGAGACGTCGGAGAACCTGACGAAGTATATTCATACGCCGGTAAACAAACCCCGAGAAGCCCAATCCCTACGAGAGCTCCCCGCGTTACGGCCATCCGGAGGCGCAAAGAGCTTTTGGCCGTGATATTATTATACAATTATATTATATACTATTATATAAAGAGCTCCGGGAGTCGCAAACGGCAACAATCACTTTCTCCTCCATGCTGCAGTTCACCCCGGACTGCACTGCACTGAGTTGGCCGGTTGAACGCTGATTGGCTGTTACGTTAGACATGTCACTCTGTTGAACGCCGATTGGCTGTCATTACGCGAATGCCGCGTCAAAGTTTAAATATTTTTAAAGATTGATAGATTGCGGGGAACATAGGACCCTTTTCTGGGAAAAGGGTCCTATGTTCCCCGCTTTTCCCAAAAAGGGTCCTATGCTCCCCGGTATGTATGGCTACAGGGGAACATAGGACCCTTTTTGGGGAAAACCGGGAACATAGGACCTGCTCAATTTTGTTCTGCTCAATGGTTGAATCTCCTCGTGACTGAATGTTTGTATACAGCGCGCATGCTGTATGAGCGCAGGGTTGATGCGCTCCACTTTTTTCTGTGGAGAACCAGCACCTTGAACATTAAGCATAAAACGAAACCGGATCGTTTTCGCCCGTTTCGGCTCCGTGTGGACGGGGCCTTATTTCCAATCGGTCATTCTGACCGGAGACATTTAGAATTTTCGTCATTTTTTTCCGGTCAAAGACCGGTAATTACCGGACAACGGGAACTCTGCCGTCAACGCAATGGAGACAACAAGCGCTGTGATTGGTCCGCTAACAAAATCATTTCCTGTAATAGAGCGAATAGCGAAGTCACGCCCCTTCCGGTAGAGAAAAATATGAATGGGTTTTCAATGGAGAGAAAGTAATTATTTTCTTATTGCCCAGGATTACACATATGTTGTTTGTGGATTTAAATTCTAATTTTTCATGTCAAGAGTTTGACCGTTTATTGTGCAATTCTTCAGCTAAAGGCTTTAGAGAAAACACAATGAGAAAGACTACACGTCTCGTATGTGACGTCACGCTCCCTGCGACTGCCGTGGCGTGGACAAGACCAATAATCTCCCCATCGGCATAACTGAAACTCGCCACATGCCCCAATTTATAATGGTTTTCACCTCTTTCAATGATTTTTTCTGGGGGGCAAGTGGGGCAGAAAATTTCTCGATATTTTTTTGTTTTCTTTGCGTGAAAAATTATCCTTTAAATCCACAAACAACATATGTGTAATCCAGGGCATATAAAGACTGGGACCAGAAGATAATTACTTTCTCTCCATTGAAACCCATTCATTTTTTTCTATCTCATAGGTCCCATGGGCTCTACCGGAAGGGGCGTGACTTCGCCACTCTATAACTTCTCCGGTTTGACCTTGACCCTTATTTACTTTGTACATTGTTTACTTTGCAAATTAAGGACCAATACAACACTACATTGTTTGTAATCAACATATAAGATCGATCAGGCGGCGAATTGCATTGCGTATCCGACATCCCAACGGAGAACTTTGAATGCTCGAAAGGTCTCCGTAGTTACGGGGTCGGATTACGGATAACGGATTAAGCCTTTCAACTAACATATTTCGTAGATCACCATTAAGCCTACATCTACGATTTTGCTGCGCCACATGTAACAAAAGAGTAAAAGTAAATGACAGTTAGGAGAGCTGATGGGTCATCCTAAAATTTGGACAGTTTATTTGGGATTTGGATAATTTAGGATATTTCTGTAATACACATTTCCTATCTGGAGTTAAGATAAGAACACTGACTTTAGGATCGGCCGTTCTGTAATGACTTTTTTCCTAAATCCGATCCTATCCCTTGTTACCATAATTACCAAACAGATAAGATAGGATTTTCGAGTTAGGAAGTTTCTGTAATACGGCCCCTGGGGCCTCATTACAGAAACTTCCTAACACTGAAACCCTATCCTATTTTGAGATAGGAAGGCATTTAGGGGTTTTGATATTACAGAAGGAGGTTTCCTAACTTAACTTAGGAAGAAATCCTATCTTATCTTAAGATAGGAATTTAGCCATTACAGAACTATCCTAAATTAGGAATTTCTTAAGATAGGATCCCTAAGTTAGGTAGCCATACACCCTGTCCTAAATTCAAAATAACTGTCAACAACAGAAGAAAATGCTAGCAGCACTGCTAGTAGGTCTGTATGACAATGAAGACGAGGAACATCACAAAAGAAATGTGATGGCTAAAAGGCTACCGAGACCGCATAATGATTTCTTTCTTTTTATTATTTGTATTTTAATTTCATTTTATCGCCTACGAAGACATTTAATTTTGAATTTGGTGGAAGAAATACTTTACTACTTTACTACTTTATTACTACCTCTTCTTGTTCTCTGTACCAATACCCGCCATGACCGTAGTACTAGTGCTACTAGCTTGCCGTCAGTGGTGGGTAGAGTAAGGAAAATCTATACTCAAGTAAAAGTAAAATTACTTCCTTCAAAATCGACTTTAGTAAAAGTAAATATTCCAATTGGAAAACCTACTTGAGTAAGAGTAAAAAGGTACTTCTTTTTTTTTTAAAGCTACTCAAATTACAAGTTACTTTACATTTTTGTATTGGAGTGCTTGGATCAATGAAAAATACATAACGTGTTAGAATGCGTGAGTGAGTGAGGGAGAGAAAGAGATGTACTCCTAAAACATTTCTTCACAAGTTGTGCAACAAAAGCAATATGTACAACAAAAAATTTAAGCTCTGTGCATGTGACAAAAGGCAAGAGCTTTGTAGGAACACAACCAATTAAACACAAACGAGACTTGGCTGATTGGGCAATCAGATTTATCCAGCCTACGCACATAGCATGCACGCACACTCACAGAGCCAGACATGACAATGACGAACAAGTTTGTGAGTGGTGTGCAGTAGGGTTGCCGCGGTGTGGACATTTTCACACCGAGTAATACGCTCGTGTCAACACTGGTATTACCGGTATAAACGGTATTAACTTTGAAACTATAGGTCAACCGCCATCTTCTCCGTCAACTCTCCACTCACACTCTGTGACAGCGGCTGGCAGCGCGCCAATTCACGGCGTCTTATAACGTTCTATATATAATAGTATAATATAATTGTATATAGGCCTATCATAATATCACGGCCAAAAGCTCTATGCGCCTCCGGATGGCCGTAGCATGGGGAGCTCACGTAGGGATTGGGCTTCGCGGGGTTTGTTTACCGGCGTTGCTATGGCAGAGGTTGACACTAAGGTTTCAAAAGCACTTGCCCATCGGGCAAGTACCGGTCATGTTCGACTTGCCCGAATGTAATGTTCACTTGACCAAATCAAAATCTGAATCATGAACGGGCCTCTTTTTGCGAGGCACCTGGCCTAATTTGGGGAACTCAGAAAACTCATCCTAGCTCAATCTGAAGCTGAATGTTAGCTTCCACATAGCACGTGTTTAAAAAATAACAAACTTCTTCTTTGTTTACTTATATACCAAATGTTCACATCGTGCCATGAAGTTATTTCAGTCCACCGTTGCAACCTATTAAAGCTACCGCCCAGTTATATGTAGACCTGCATGCTTTCATCTGGATTTTATGCAAATGTAAATAACTAAGGCCCTGTTTACACGAAGGGAAAACGCAGATATTTCCACGCGGTTTTTGTCACAGAAAACAATCATTTCTAAAAACTCCGGCCAAAGTGGAGATTTCTGAAAACGCCGGTTGTGTGTTGTCGTGTCAACGGGGAGAAACGGGGTTTTAGGTTCTGAAGCGTCACATTATGCGGCAGGAAATGCTTAAGGTCATATGAGCGCCCTATGTTTACAGTTTGTTTGTTACAGGAAGACGCTCGTGTTATTCGTTGTTGTTGATTCTGAGGATTCTGATTGGCTTGCACGGCTTTATCCTTCTTCCTACTAGAGTTTAGATTATCTGCCCGAGATAATACATAGGTTATACACTATATCATTGGTTTATTGGCCTAATCTGAGGAGAAACCTATGCCATAAACAGAAAAAATATAGGCCTTTATTACACGGGTCTTCTCAATGCCGTGGAACGCTCCGTTCACTTGCATGGGTAGTAGTCCGGTGAATTGTCAAGCCCAGCGTCTTCCGTTGCTAAGCGACGTCACCGTCTTCGCAGACAAATTATTTCTCTGCTGATCAACACTAAGAATGTTGGTAACGAATAAATTGTAAAAAGACACACCATGTGAAGTTATTTTTTCGTTTTGGCAAGTAGCCGTGTAATAAGCGGGATAATGTATAGAACGTCGCCGGTTATTGTCGAAAATAAGCCCCTTCAGGGCGAAGCAAGACGCCTTCGCTGCGCGTCGGTCTGTGTACTGTTCGTCCTGTCGGGGCTTATTTTCCCGATAATGACCGGCGTTCTATACATTATCCCTTACATATATATTTAGCAGAGTAGGCCTAGTAACAAATGTATACAAAGTTACATATGTATTAAAAAAAAAAGTCGGGTTGAAATCGGGCTCGGGCTCATAATTACGGTTAATGTGTCGGGTCGGTCCGGGCTCGGACAGAACGTGCACGGGCTCGGGCCGGGTCGGGCTTGATTTTCTGGGCCCGATCTAAGCTCTACTACACTGCCGCCCATAGGTTTGTCATAGTTATAATGGCGCTCGACGGCGTATTTATGCGTTTTGATGTAAACGACAACTTTTTTGAAAACGATGCTGTGTGCACAATGTTATTTTGGAAAACGGAGCGGGAGAAATATTAGTTTCTATAAATACCCTGCTACGTATAAACGTGGCCTGTGACTAGTGCCGAAACACTGCCAGAGACCGCACTGCGAGTGAGTGACAGGAGGCGGGGCTATGTTCGCGCTGTAGCGCTGTGTGTCTGTTAACTCGCTGTCCGAAAGAAGAGAAGACAGATCAATTGCAAATGTATCTATTTTGTGTGATTTTACGGAAGAAAATGGTTGCTTTGCAGTTTTTAGAAACTCTTAAATATATATGAATATATATGAACAAACCCTAAAAAATGCACTTGCCCTTTCGGGCAACCAGGAATAATCTCAATTTGCCCAAATATTATTTTTTGTTGCCCCGGGCAAGCGGGCAACCGTTAGTGTCAACCCCTGTATGGTAACCGGTCTTGTAAGAAAGCACGTCAATTCTCGGTGCGACAATTCTCCCGCACAGAGCAGAACTGTGGCCTACTCTACACATTTTCATTTTCTTAATTATAAATATATTTACTGAATTTGTTTTTTATTACTAAAAAAAAAACTAAAAAAAACGGTGTTGCCAGTGTGCAACACCGAGTAATCGGTGTTGGCCTCAACACCGGTAACACCATTAATACCGTATACCGCGTAGAGCTGTGTTGAAAAAATCGATTTTCCGATTTTTAATCGATTCGCATATTAATGACCGATTATCGATTCGTATGTCCATAGATCGATTTCTTTTAATTAATAATTTTTTTTTTTTTTTTTTTCAGTTTCAGTACTTCTCAGTTTATTAAGTGTGAGCAGTTTTAAAATAAAAATGCTTTTGGTAGCAACCGCTTTTGGGTGAATTCTTAATTATTTTCAAGCATAATAATAATGCACTGGTTAGTGTTCCAGTAGGAATCCACTGTTGCAGATATAGTCACCTCAATGATGTCCTCCATTTATTGTCCTGAATTATCTTTCTTGAAGGTAGATTGACCCTTAACCTTTTCATCAGTCTTCCGGCCATCAGTAACTACCAATACTTGTAAGATTTGCTGTTTAATATTGATATAATACTAGAGTTAATATGTTGCTTCTCTACACAGTCATGAAGTGAAGGAAACGGTTCAAATACATTTTTCCTTTTTAATAACATTAACCCCCGGATCGAATCGAAATCGGATCGAATCGGAAATCAGATCAAAATCGGATCGAATCGGATGGAATCTGAGAAAATCGGAAAAAATCGATTCTGAAACTTAAAAATCGGAATAAAATAGATTCTTGAAATTTGAATCGAAACCCAGCTCTAATACCGCGGCAACCCTAGTGTGCAGAATACAGTGTAACATAGTATCTTTAGAATTATATAAACTATACGTGGACCGTAACTCCGCACCCCCTGGCGAAAATATCTTCCTGCGCGTCTGCATTCATGCGTTTCTAGTCCTCAGTCCCAACGTAACGGTCGACTCGTCATATGGAATTGCAACAATGTTGCAACCTAGGGAGGGTGCGTCGCTAACGTGTACGCTTGTATTAGTCAAGAGTGAGTCTGTAATTGTATTAGTCAACGAAGATAATGTCTTTATTAAAATACTAATTTTAATGAAGGCACAATGGAAAATGTAATTGAGTAAAGAGTAGAATTCTAAATCAAATATTTACTTGAGTAAGAGTAAAATTACAGACTTAAAAAAGGAACGTGAAAAGTACTCGTTACACAATTTTTTTTACTCATTTGCGTTACTTTAACGCGTTATTACCCACCACTGCTTGGCGTCATTAACAAAGATCCTCAACAGTCTCTGTTAACGTTAAAAGTAACTAATTCTATCAATCTCACGCACACTCTGAGTGCAGAAACAGACATAACCTGACGATTGCCGATCGAAAAATCGGATTGAAAGAACAGTTAGGGTTATCTTAATTACCTAAATTAAGATAAGATAGGATGCCAAAAATAAGATAGGAAACGGCCAACAGGTTAGGGACTGCTTCTGTAATAGAAAGTTATATAGGATGTTCCTATCTTTGAGTCCCTAACTTAAAGGAGCATTTCACCGGTGGAGGCATGAATATGTATTGAAATTGGGTCCTATATGTAGTCGAATAATAAAATAAAATTCTAATTTGGTGCCGTCTTGACCGAGAAAAGGCAAAAAGTGACTCTTTGGCGCTTGTGGATTGAAGACAACAACTCCCACCAAGCACCACGATGCACAGCTTCGCTGGCCACTCCCGCTGATCTAGATCTCCGCCTATCGGACACCTCGTTGTTCCATCTACCAAGCTGATACTGCAAGACTGCTTGAAAATCATTTCACACAACATTTCTAGTGAAGATCCAGTACCTTCCGCCATTGTACTTCAGTTTTATCAACAGCCTCTGTTAGCATAGCTTCAGACGCTGTGGATGTTAGTTTCTGCTGGTGAAGTCCCACCCACTGGCACTGCTCTAATAGTTCTGTAGCGTCAGTGGGTCCCACCCGGGTGGGACTAGTGCTTGTAGTCTTACGAGAATCCTCCCCTCTTACACTTCCTATTTACTTCTATGCAAAAATCGTCATATTGCGTCATCTTAAACCCGAAGTGTTGGAGATTGATACGGATCGCTCCAGTCTCTCAAGAAAATAAGGGAATGATGCACGACAGGCAAAAGTATGAGTGTGTTTCTAACGATACAAAGCTTAATGGAAATGGGTGAAGTTTCCCTTTAAGTTAGGATGAGAAGTTAGGCTTTTTTCTCAGAAAAAAAAGTAAAACATTTAAAAAAAACATGACCCTTCTTACCTATGCCCGCCACCTCTATATATAGGCTAGTAATAATTTCAAAACAAAAGCATAAATAAACTCAAATTAACTAATTTATAATAAAACTAGAAAAAAAAACAAAATAGTCATATTATTTTATATTAAGCAAACAAACTAAAAAAATGTTTTCAATTAAATCTAAGAACTGCATAGCTCCAACATACTGGCCCCTAATAGGGAAAAGTGTAAACACCCAATTACTTGAATACATAAGGGGAGCTATTCTCTCTACCTGCCCCTAACTCTTAAGACTATATTCTACAGTCTTCTTCCTGATAGCTGGATGGATTGTGCTGGAAGAAATAGAAATTAAAGATAGAAGACAGGACAGATGGAGAAAAATAAAGAATATTGTCCATTGTCTTATGCCGTAGCCTCCAGGAGCAGGCATATCTTGGTCACAGGTCTTTCCAACACGCTGGTCTTGGTTTGGATGCAGACGGAGCGGACCAATCCTTTGGAGTCCGGTTTTGTACTCAGAACTCTGCCAATCTGTAGCATCAGCAATGATGACAATATCTCCTTGAGAGAAGTTTCTTCTTGGATAAGCCCATTTTCGTCTTTCTTGCATTGCAAGTAAATATTCAGATGTCCACCTTTTCCAGAACAGCTCTGCCTTATACTGCATTTGCCTCCATCTTCTTTGGATGTAGAGGTCACTCTGCTCAAAAAATCCATCTTTCCACTCTCCTGGTGGAAAGATGGATTTGCCTTTTAGCAGAAGAATATGGTTTGGCGTTTAGGCTTCAAGATAATTGGGGTCATCCGAAACCTTTGTGATGGGTCTCTCATTTAGTATTGCCTCTACCTCACAAAACAGCGTCTGCAGGCCTTCATTGTTCAATACCTGCTGTCCAAGAACTGAGGTGAGTATGCTTCGTACTGAGCGAATCAGACGTTCCCAAACACCATCTTGATGTGAAGCAGCTGGTGTGTTAATGCTCCACTTAATTCCATCTTGAATCAAGGCACCTTGGATTTTCGCATTGTTTAGCTCTACAAGGCTTCGTTTTAACTCTTTGTTCGCACCCACAAAATTTGTGCCGTTGTCGGATCTCAAACTCGACACAGGGCCTCTTCTGCAAATTAATCTCTGTATGGCATTAATGCAAGAGTGTGTGTCAAGGGAGTCTGCCACTGCAAGGTGCACTGCACGACTGGTCAAACAGGTGAAGAGCACACCATACCTTTTTAAAAGGCCTCTTCCTCTTTTGACTGCGATTGGGCCAAAATAATCAACTCCCACGTTTGTGAAAGCGGCCTTGTCTGGCATAATCCCCTCTTCAGGTAAGTCTGCCATCTTTTGCTCTCCAAGTTTTCCTCTGTGGCGTCTACACACAGTGCATTCTGTTATTGTCCTTCTTGCTGCAGAATTGGCACTAATGATCCAGTATTTCTGTCGAAGTCTGTAAAACATGTGGTTTCTACCAGCATGTCCAAGTTGTTGATGAATGTGGCGTGTAATAAGCTGGGAAACATGCAGGTCCTTGAAAGGATAACAGGATGCTTGGTCTCCGATGGTAATGCAGATTTATGCAAGCGACCACCAACTCAAATAATTTCATCCTCCAGTATAGGATCTAGCTTGTACAGAGGACTGTCCTTGGATACGTTTGAGTCGCCTTTCAATGAGGTGATTTCACTCGCAAACCTTTGTTTCTGAACAAAACAAATGATTGCCTTTTCTGCTTCATCATAATCTTGTGGAGTCGAGGTTTTTCCTACAAGAGCGCCTTTAAAACTCTGAAGTTTCTGTTCCACAGAACGTTTAACTCTGGCGTCCTCATCGCTCTCAGTGGCTTTAAGTTCTCTCCTCTTTTGACTCAGAAGCGAAATAACTCTTTTAAGCTGAAGGAACCAGGCAACAGACACTTTAAGTTTCCTCCATGATGAGAAGTAGTTGATGAAGTGGTTTGTGGCATTATCTGCGTATTTGACAATGGCATTCACTTTTGTTTCTCTTTTGACCTCGGGGTCATCAGCAGGAATCACAGCTGGATCCATGTCAGCTACAGGCCACTCCTTTTCTGGCAAGTAGAGGAACTCTGGGCCTTTAATCCATCGTGATCGTGTCAGAAATTCCTCAGGTCTCATTCCACGAGATGCCTCATCTGCAGGGTTGACCTTGGTGTTTACATACTTCCACTGGTCCCCGTTGGTGGCTTCTCTTGACAACTCCAGCTGCTCCTCTAATATGTTCTCGTTAAAATCTTGGTTGTATTGTTTAATGAGCATTTCTTCAAGGTGTGCCACAGATATATGGTTTGTTGTAACAACTGAGCAGCCAGTCTTCACTTGGTTGTTATCTCCACCACGAAGTGGTCCATTAATGACCCAGCCGACTCTTGTTCGGACTGCGTATGGTCCTTCGCCTTGACTGTTGATCAGCTCCCAGGGTTCCATCACTTTTTCTGCATCAGTGCCGATGAGCAAATCCACATCTGCATTAATATCGTGAAGCTTTCCATTCCTCAGATATGACCACATTCAAACATCTTCTTGACGTGGGATGTTCAACCTTGACACCGGCATAGTGTTATGAGTTAAAGTATCAGGCAACTCAATAAAATCAATGGAATCTATACCCAGAGGTGGGTAGGAACGCGCTACATTTACTCCGTTACAAATACTTGAGTAACTTTTTGGATAAATTCTAATTTTAGGAGTAGTTTTATTGCAACATACTTTTACTTTTACTTGAGTAAATATTTGAAGAAAGAACGGTACCTTTACGCCGTTCCATTTGGCTACGTGACGGTCGTTACTTTGTTTTTTTAGATCTTTTCTTTTATTACATGCGAGATCTATTTCTATCACGTGAATATTCCTTAGCCCAGTGGTTTTCAAACTGTGGGGCGCGCCCCCCCTGGGGGGCGCCAGAGTTCTTCAGGGGGGGCGCGACGTGAGAAAAAAATAAACCCGAAAAAAAACCTGAAAGTCGTTGATTCAAATCATCAGTCGTACTTCAACTGTAGAAGTAACATAACCAAATCAATTTTCAACCGTTTATCTTCGTGCAAACCATTTAACAAATCTACACACTTGTATCTTCAATAATATCGAAACAGAATTTCGATATCATTTAAAATTTCTTCAGAATCACAGTTTTAGTTTCATACCGCTTCGTTTTCAGCTGTTTTCATTGACGACGTCTGGCCATTCTGATACACCTAATTCTAGACATCGTAACTCATTCCTTTTTCAACCGTTTACCATCGTTCGAACCATTAAACAAGTCTACACACTTGTATCTTCAATACTATCGAAACGGAATTTTGATAGCATTTATACTTTTTTCAGAATCACAGTTTTAGTTTCAAACCAGCATCGTTTTCAGTTGCTTATAATAATTTAGGTCACCATAGCAACGCCGGTAAACAAACCCCGCCGAATAGTCGAATCTCCGGACTGAAAAGGCAGATCTGATTCGACTCAGAAAATTCAGAGTCGGGGATATGGAGTTAGATTCATGCCAAAACCCCGCACACACGCAAAACGTGTTTTGCTCACGCATAACGATTCACACGCACACAAAACGTGTTTTACTCACGCAAAATGATTCACACACACGCTCAGTGTGGTTTGCAAATACAAAACATCATTCACAAACTAAAGCATTTTGCTTCAGAAACAAATACAGTGGCCCTCATTTATCAAACGAACGTAGAAATGAGCGCAAATCTGAACGCATGATTCATCTTACGATAGGACCCACGTGAGATTTACGAAACCTTCGTATCACACCAATCCCAGCGTACGAAGGATCTTGCGTTGATAAATACGGCGGCTGAGATCGATCGTAATTAACGTAACACGCCCATATAAAAGCACGTCTTCAGAAGTCTCGCCCCTAACTTTTACGACATGGAGAAACGTCCAACGGTAAAATAAAGGAATTTTTCCGAGACCCAAATGGAGACGCTCGGGTCACTGGTGGATGCGAACCGTCTGGTTTTATTTGGTAGCCTAAAAGCTGGCATTAAAGGCCAGCATATAACCCTATATGGAAGGAAATAACTGTTGCAGTGAATAGTGTTTCCAATGTTCGTCGGGCTACGGAAGAGGTTTGTTAATTAAATCAATTAAATAATACATTTAATGTACAACTTCTGTTATCCAGCTTAAAACATTTCATATATATGCTATTGTGTGCATTCCGTTAAAGTTATTTAATTCCGAATAAGGTGAAGAAAAAATGGTCCGACATGAAGCTCCAAAAAACGTGTTGCGGCTGTGAAGCCGGCCAAGCAAGAAACGGGAGGAGGCCGGTGCAGTGCGACTGCAGCGTAACTCACCGAGATGACTCTGACCATGTAGTGCGCCCTGATGTAGACGATGCCCAACGTTGCTATTTTGGAAAATAAAAGAATCGTGCGTGCCCCCAGGCCATCGGGCTACCATGTTCAGGATTTGACATTCTGGCATCGCAAATAATCGGAACATTAACTGAATGGTAGCTTTTGCGGTTGATGTACGCGTAATCATTAATAGATGGTTCATACGTAGCCTACATGGGTACAATCAACCGCACCAATCACATTTGGAAACCTAGCAATAGCATAAAAATCCCGTTTGATTCCAGTTTGCTGATCGTTATTATATGGGAATTTAATATAACGTTCGGAGAGGGACATTATAGCTGCCAAAACTGCTGGCATGGTTCGGCTAATACTTGGCTGGGAAATAGCAGACCTGTCCCCGATCTCCCGCTGCAAGATCCCGGTGGCCAAAAATCCCAAGGTAGAGCAAACCTGCACAGGTATTGCGTTTGATCGCCTAGTTTCTCGCCTTAACTGTGGCTCCAAAGCATTGCATAGCTCCATCAGGAGATGCCTTGGGAGACGAAAACGACTCAAGAGCCATTCAGCGCCCTCCTTAAAAAAATCGGCGCGGTCTCGAAAAACTCTCGTCTGTGCGTTGAGGTCCTTAACAGAGCCAGATCTGCCATCGCTGCGACTCGACCACCTATTTGGCAAAGCTCCTGTTTATATAGACAGCTGAATAAACATTTCACCTGTCACATTCTAATTATTTTCATAGCAATACTGTTTTTAATTAGGGCTGACTTGATTGTAATTGTTTGAACGGCTGGGCTAATTCCAATTTATTTAGTAATTAATACAGATGTGCAACATGGGCTACTTGTGCTGCACTATTCATCAGTGAAATACCCGTGTGCTGCGCCAAAAAAACTTGCGTACACGAGCTCAGACCTGACGTGAGATTTCATCGCAGCCTGCGCTCACGTTCAAATTGATAAATGCCAAGCTCAACGTTGAAATGAGCGTAGATCCATTTTACGCACGTTTTCTGTCGTACGCTCGTTTGATAAATGAGGGCCAGTATGTTTTCCACAAAGTACAAAAAAAAATCCTTCAAGTACACAAAACAATTCTACAAGTACGGAACACGAAAGCTGCGCGTGGATCGGAATGCATTTGCGCACGGATCGGATTGCATTTGCGTACGGAACAGCAAGGCGGAAAATTAGTGCCAAAAGTCACGTGACAAATAAATGTCCTGTTATTCACACTACACAACAGCAGGTGGCGGTGTTGAGTCAGTTTAAGGCCGCCAGGACGATCTTTTTTCTCCCCAAAATCTTTATTTGATGCCAAAACAGAGTGGCGACACTTCCATTGGACTCACCTGTTGGCCGCTCATTTTGTTCAATTTAATCTCCCAAACTAGCTTTTCTCCGTGTCGTACGATTCCGTGACAAAGGGGCGGAAAGTCGCATAGTATGGAGTTGAATCCACACACGTTTGGCCGGCATCAAATAAAGATTTTGGGGAGAAAAAAGATCGTCCTGGCGGCCTTAAACTGACTCAACACCGCCACCTGCTGTTGTGTAGTGTGAATAACAGGACATTTATTTGTCACGTGACTTTTGGCACTAATTTTCCGCCTTGCTGTTCCGTACGCAAATGCAATCCGATCCGTGCGCAAATGCATTCCGATCCACGCGCAGCTTTCGTGTTCCGTACTTGTAGAATTATTTTGTGTATTTGAAGGATTTTTTTTTGTACTTTGTGTAAAACATACTGTATTTGTTTCTGAAGCAAAATGCTTTAGTTTGTGAATGATGTTTTGCATTTGCAAACCACACTGAGCGTGTGTGTGAATCATTTTGTGTGAGTAAAACACGTTTTGTGTGCGTGTGAATCGTTATGTGTGAGCGAAACACGTTTTGCGTGAGCAAAACACGTTTCGCGTGTGTGCAGGGTTTTGGCATGAATCTAACTCCATACGGGGACATCCCTAGAAAATAATATTGCTGGCTAACTTTAGCAAAATGGATCGGTTTTTTGTATCTAAAGCTACGGTGAGTAAGGAGACAGAGTCTGGGGCAGGCAAAAAAAGAAGGAAGTATGACCATGAATATTTAAACTTGGGATTTTCATGGACTGGATCTGAAGATGCTCCACTGCCACAGTGTGTGGTTTGCAAAGAGGTGCTAGCTAATGACGGTATGAGACCATGTCGACTCCGGCGTCATATTGAGACCAAGCACCCAAGTCTGGTGACCAAGCCCCGGGAGTTTTTTGATAGGAAGCTAAATTAACTGCGGTCACCGAAGAAAGTAATCCAGGGGGGGGGGGCTCAGCTGAAATTTCATCTCTGAGGGGGGGCTCACTCTCTCACACTTTGAAAACCCCTGCCTTAGCCCAAGTGAAGGAGTTCAAGTACCTCGGGGTCTTGTTCGCGAGTGAGGGTAGTACTATGGAGCTTGAGATTGGCCGGAGAATCGGAGCAGCGGGGGCGGTATTGCGTTCGCTTTACCGCACCGTTGTTACGAAAAGAGAGCTGAGTCGCAAGGCAAAGCTCTCGATCTACCGGTCGATCTTTGTTCCTATCCTCACCTATGGTCATGAGGGTTGGGTGATGGCCGAAAGGACGAGATCGCGGGTACAAGCGGCCGAGAGGCAATTGAATAACGCCTGCACACACACACACAGGCACGCACGCACGCACAACGCAGAGTGGTAATCGGGAGAGTTGGGAAAATTCCCTGTGGCCCGTTAACGTTTCGGGGGGCGCCGGGTCAACGTCGCAACCGATTCGGTTTTGTCTAGAGGGGAGTAACTGAGCGCCCCCTCCCGAAGTGGCACAGCCCAGGTCGGCCTTGAACTGCGATTGGTCAGAAAGACGTTACAGCTAATGACAACATTGAACTCTCATGCAGGCTCGAACAGAGTGACACACACACACACACACACACACACACACACACACACACACACACACACACACACACACACACACACACACACACACACACACACACACACACACACACACACAGTTTTTCACCCACTCCGTATAACAATTATATGTGTATTGGTTTTAATTAATATAATTTTGGATACACAAATTTATTTTAATTTTATTTAAAGGTTGATGTATTTAATTTGGCAAAGATTTAATTTGGTATTGTTTTAGTTCAAGGGTTATGCATTTTATTTTTAAAGACCTTATTTATTTTATTTAAAAGGATGTTATTTACATTATCTTTATTTGAACATTGCTGTTTTATATTTTGCTGGTGTCTATTTTGTACCGTTTGTGTTGCTCTGTTTATTTAAAAAATAAATCGGAGAAACTCAGTACTTGTACTCTTGAGTACTTGAGTAGTCTTTTCACTGCATACTTTTTTACTCTTACTTGAGTAATTATTTTTACGAGTACTTTTACTTCTACCTGAGTAATTATAATCTTAACAGTACTTTTACTTGAGTACATTTTTAAGCTACTCTGCCCACCACTGTCTATACCAGACACTTCCAAACCAGTCAATATGGTGGTGCCCACAATTTTTTGTTGACCCATTGTCCTTAGTAGGATGTTGGCTAGCTTGCCTTTCAAGCCCAATTTCTCTGCCAAACTGACTGTACAGAATGTACCGGAACTCCCCGGGTCCAGAAATGCATAGGTCTGCAGAATTGTGTTACTCATGTGGGCTTTAACTTTGACTGCAACAATGGAAAAGACAGCATTGTCCTCATCCCCGGCCCCTATATTCAAGATTCAAGATGCTTTATTTATCCCGAGGGAAATTACTATGCAACAGTTACAATACAAAGGTGGGAAAGTAATACAGGGTTAGAGTCAAAATAGATAAAATAGATTGAAATAAAATAAGTACAAACTAAATAAGTGAAAAGGAGCGATTGGATAAAAGTGCTATTAGTGGTAAAAGTGGTAAAGTGATAAATATTATAGCAGCAATTGTTGGCAGCATAAATTAACTAAAGTGATTAATTGAAAATTGGGTTAAAATAAAAATAAGTAAATATATAAATAAATAAATTGGGTAAAAATAATTAAATAAATAAAGTGACATTGGTCTCAGGGCATAGTGTCTCCACGGTCCCTTCTGCAGCTGGAGGTAGATGCATTAAACAGTCTGATGGCCACAGGAAGAAAAGACTTCCTCTGGCGTTCTGTGTTACACCGGGGGAGGATGAGTCTGTATGCCTACATGTCTGAGGCTGTCCAGGTGAAACACTTAGTGGAGAACTCACAGATGCTTGTATTTCTTTTAAGGATGTACTTCTATCGTTTATCTCAATGTGAAGTACTGAGGGATGCTTCTTCTGACACATTGCAATCCAGGCGACTCCTGCAGTCTTTACTTATGTGGCCAGGCTTTAGGCAACCAAAAAGAAATTCCCTTTTCCTTTATGAAACGTATCTTGTCCTGATGCATTTTCATCTTAATGAGTGAGCATTTCTCCATCGAGTGACTTGTTTGTTGACAAAATAAACAGCATTCGATGTTACCTTGAGTAGAAGCGGATTTTATCTCATTGTTGTCATAGCTTTGTCACGACCCTAACGAGGGGAGCTTAACGAGCTCATTGACAACACCTGAGCTATGCTTATTTAAGTAGACCTGTGAGCCCAGTGTCGGGGTGTTGACCTCGGGGCTGATCACCGGATGCGTCTGAGGAATTGCAGAGGAAGCAGATCAGGGTGGAGTAGTGGCGTGCTAGTGGCGGTGTTTTCAATTGTTTATTAATTAAACTTGTTGGCTTCAGAACAACAGCTAAAGGAGATTTCTGAATTGGTTGATTTTTGGGTTGTTCAGCTTGGGTGTTGTGGGGATCTGTTTGTAGGGATATTTCCCGACGGCCTGTATAGGTCCGGGAACGATATCCCTGCACAGGTCTGTGCAAACTCAGCTGTTCGATCTGACGATCGCTTGCTGAGTTGGGGATTGCCTAAATCAGAGTTGGCCCATGCCGACGGGAGCGTAATGGGATGGGGGTGGGGGGGAATGGAGTAAAGTGGGTGAGGATAGACTCAAAAGGAAAGGGAGAGGATATCATTCTCCAGCCAGTGATGTGGATAATTCACAGGCTAAAGCAATGAGACCAGACCAAAAAAGTGATCATGGGTTTAAGGTTCTGATCAAAGTGAAGGGAGGTGTTGGGTTTTCTGCTGCTAGTCCCCTTAAATTGACTGAGTTAAAAAAAGAGATAGGTGATGTAATGCATGCTTCTATTCTGCAAAATGGAATGATTTCTATCATCTGCAAGTCTGCAAGGCAACAAGACAAGGTGCTTAATATAAAAAATGTGCTGGGTAAGGGAGTGGATATGTTCAAGCAACGGATTAGTACAGGGGTTAAATGAGTTGTGTATAATGTGTCCTTGGAAGTGTCTGAGCAAGAATTGTTATCTTCTCTGAAGGGGGCTAATGTCATAGCTGCAAAACGAATGGGGAAGGGTGAGAATGGAAGAGGGACCGCTCCTGTCCTTCTTACCTTTAAAGATGATGTGGTTCCTAAGAGTCATGTTGGGACACATGAGTTACCCAGTGAGAGAGTATGAAAGACCTCCTCTGAGATGCTTTAAGTGCCAGAGATATGGCCATGTGGCAGCTGTGTGTAGAGGAAAGCAAAGGTGTAGACGATGTAGCAAGGCTCATGATGGAAAAGAGTGCAAGGAACCTGTGAAGTGTTGTAACTGTGGGGGTGATCACCTGGCTTCCGTTCAGGGGGTGTCAAAACTATGTCGAAGCAGAAAAAGTTGAATGAATAAAGAAGGAAAACAAAATATCTTATGCAGAGGCAGCCAGAAGGGTGGAGGAGAGCAGGCTGGGCAGTCAAAGTACGGCTGTTGACTTTGCCCCTTTTGCAAAGGGGCATGCTATAGCTGTAAATGATGATTCAGTTTTGACAAGCAAGGGCTACGGCATTCATGGTTGAAGCAATGTGGAGGGTTAAATTGGTGGCAAAGAAAAAATCAGATGTGGCGCGAGAAATTGCTTCTGCTGCAGAAAGTCTGCTAGGTTTCAAGGGAATAAATCCTATGTTATTCTATGGTCAGGAATGGAAGTGCACCAATAAATAATATTCAATGAGAGTGAGCACAGATTCCGAGCGTTGATGGCAGAAAACAATGATAGTGGGTGAGGAGTGGGCCAAATAAAATCGGTTGCGGGCCAAGTTTGGCCTTGGGCCCCAAATTGGGCAGCCCTGCTCTAGAGTCTAGAGGGACAGGTGGAGAGGTAACAACCTTAGTGCTCTAGAGGGCCAGGTGGAGAGGTAGGAACAGCCTCAGGGCTTTTACTTTTCAAAAAAGAACATTGATTCTCGGACTCCAATGCCTAACAGTTTAATATAAGGTGAAAGTTGTCAAACCCTTCCCTGTCGTGTCATTAAAGGAGACGTATTATGGCGTTTTCACAACAAGTAAACATAGTATTTGAGTTCCAGAAAACATGTTTTTAAAGATGTTTGCTGGATATAGCTTTTAGGAAAAAAAAACTCACCTACCGCTATTCCCTTCTGTTTAAGTACCTGCAGAATAGGCTGTTTCTGGTGTCTGTAGCTTTAATGTAAATGATCTGCTGCCCATTGACCAATGAGCTGTCAGATTGAACCACAGCATGGACAAGAAGGAACTTTTGGCGTTTTCGGACTCCTGGAGCTCTATCTATATAATATAATATATTATTATATTATATAATATAGTATTTTTTTTTTTTTTCTTTGGCTCAAATTAAACAAGCAGTAGCCTGACTGCTATGTCCAAGGCAGTATGTTTGCATATTCATCGTTTAATTGCACTATAGGCTTTTTTTTGTATCGTCCTGTTTTGATCAGTAAGCTATATGCCAATGTTATCAATAAACAAATATTTGCACAAGGCAAGCCGATGCACTTCTCCATGTTGATTAGAGCATTAAAATGAGAAATTAAATGGACAAAGAAATCAAGGGATATTTAGCATAGAATTTTTTTTTCCGATTAATCGTGAGTTAACTATGCCATTAATGCGATTAAATATTTTAATCGCTTGACGGCACTAGTATTTATATATTATTGTATCTAATAGCACGGCCAAAAGCTACGTGCGTCTCGGATGATATTATCAATCATAGAGTGCGTCTGACGTCTCTGGCACTTTCACAACAAGTAAAGACACTAGTGGGGGATATCTTGGACATGGTTTAAGACAGGGATGGGCAACTTTCATGATAAAGAGGGCCACATTTTTCATCATAACCATCGGAGGGCCACATGACTGCACACTTCAACTAAACGTGAGCTGAGAGAAGCTACACAATTTTGAATTTGGTAGATATGATTTCCTGTATTCTGGTGCATTTTGGGGATGGCCACTACCTAAAAAATCTTCCAGAATCATAACCTATGTACGGTATGTTAATTGAACCAACATACATACATTTCATGTTTTCCATGCTCAAACAGACACATGAATGGTCTGTATTTTTCATTCAATGAAGTCAAAAAACTGAAAAACAGTGGCCCAACATTAAGTGCAAAAACTCAATGAACTCAAACCCAACAAGCAGTTGTAGTAGCCTAGTTGTAGTGGAGGCTTAAGTGGATATCTTTAATGACTGATATCGCTTCTAAGCAAACTAGACGCATGGGTTTGCCTTCGAATTCTATGAATTCTTCTCATCTTTCTTGACCGAGTTTTCTGTAACTCGATCAATTATTATTATTCTTTTTATTTTTTATTATTATGTGCGGGCCTGGCTGAGTGAGGATGCGGGCCGCACTGAGTGAGGATGCGGGCCGCCAGTTGCCCATCCCTGGTTTAAGAGAATTGGGGGAAAGGGACTTTTGCCTTGACCCTCTGAAGTCCATGAGCCGTGACATGGAGGAGAAAGGGATTGTACTCCTGGAGCTGAGCTGCCGGACTGCCGCCGTGCTCCCCGCGCCGGAGCTGCTGGACTGTAGCCGTCGAAGCAGTTCGGCCGCCACCGAGGCAGTCCGGCAGCTCCGGCGGGGGTACTCCGGGAGCTGAACTACCGCCGAAGCTTTCCGGCTGTTCCGGCGACAGTCCGGCAGCTCAGCTCCGAGAGTCCAATCCCTTTCTCCATGTCTCCTCCGGATTGGCAGCTCCGGCGGGGGGAGCTCGGCGGCAGTCCGGCAGAGAAAGGGATTGTACTCCCGGAGCTGAGCTGCCGCCGAGTTCCTCCCCCCCAGAGCAGCTCATCCGCTGGTCCACAAAATCTTAGCTATGCTCAGATTGGAGGGGAGTTGGGAAGTGGGAGGTAATATTCAACTGTGCCCCCTTCCTACGTAGGGTCGCTGAAACTGACTCGCTTGTTTGGTAACGGTAGGCGGGGTACTTTCAGAAATGCATATCTCACTCAAAAGATCATGTAGGGACTTTTTTCAAAGCGTGTGTGGGAGCACCAGAGACCCAAAACAAATACCTGGAAAAGTGTTGTTTTCATAATATGTCCCCTTTAACAAACATTGTTTGAATGCTCCTTCTTTAGGCTACTAAACAAATATTTAATAGGAACACATTTTCCTTTCCATGGCCTAGTCCCACTTGGCTACACGGTGCTAGGGATGTAGGTCAACTCATGTTTTGACAATGCTGCCGTCCTCCAGGTATCAGCAGAAGTGCGATGAGGCAGAGCTGCAGAAGTCGGACTCCTTGTTGCGCTACTCCCAGCTGGAGCAGGAGATGAAGGACGTGGTCCAGTACCTGAAGCGCTCCGTGGCCCAGCTGGAGGAGGAGCTGATGAGATGCGCAGCGCGACTGGAGTCTGAACAACGCACCTGGGAGGAGCAGAACCGTTCCCTGGAACTCCGGCTCAGTAAGCTCGAAGAGGAGCACCAGGAGAAGAGCGAGAAGCTCTCCTCTGAGAACATGATGCTGGGTGGGTTGAAGATTGATCACCTGTCATGATGTTTCCATCACATGGAATGTGTCATTGATCACCTCTGATATTTTATTGATCATCTGTAATATTTTTTATATTTTATTGATTACTTGTGATGTTTTATTGATCACCTGCTATATTCTATTGATATTTTAATGATCACCTTGCCCTATGGACAGGATGTGTATGTACAAATGACCATCTGAGGTATAGAAGGCACTAGTTTATTCCAGCGGTGCGGTGAATGAACTGCTTGTTTCAGGCAGCATGTCATGATCTCCGGCTGAAACCCTGTTTGTCTGCATACCAACTCACTGTTTACTTCTCCTATCATCTACTCCCCTCTCTCCTTTGCCCTCTCCTTCCCCTTCTCACTCCTATCCTCTGTCAACCTCTCTGCTCTCCTCCTTTCCAGTCCGCTCTCTCCCCTCCTCCTCTCTCTGCTCTCCTCCGTTCCTCCTCTCCTCTCCTCTGACCGCCTCTGCCTCTCCCCTCTTCCTTTCTCTCTCCTCTTCCAGTCTCTTTCCTCTCCTCCTCCCTTCTACTCCTCCTCTCCTCCTCCCTTCCTCTCCTCCTTCCCGTGTCCTCCTCTCTAATCTCCTGCGCCCTCTTTCCACATCCCTATTTCCTCTGTCCACCTCGGTTCTCTTTCCCTCCTTCTCTCTTCTCTCCTCCCCCTCCAGCCGGAAAGCTAGCGTCTCTAGAAGAGTTTGGGGAGCAGAAGGAGAGATTGATGTCAGATTTGTCCTCGCTGGAGAAACAATTAGCCAATGAGGAGGAGGCGCACAACAACCAACTTTATGAGCTGCATATGGAAGCTGCTCTGGAACAAGCTAGGTGCATTACACTTAGTATTAACATAAGGCTACTATATTAGATGCACTATATTAGCATAGTATAAAATTACTTTATTTGCTATATATTATGTTAGTATCCTATACAATTACTATATTAGATGTATTATATTAGTTTAGTATATGACTATAATTGATGTATTAATACTAATATATATGTATAGTATAATTAGTATTATATTGCTATATTAGATATATTAGTACAGTATAATATGCCTATATGTAGATCAATTAATTAATTAAATTAATTAATCAGTATAGTATATTAGTATAGTATAATATTACTTTATTAGCTCTTTTATATTAGAATAGTATAATATTATATTGTACTCAAAAAAGGGACAAAGGATAACTTAACAACTTAACTATATACTATAATATATAAGCATAAAGTATATTATAGTGTACTATATTGTAATATTCTATACTATATTAGTATTAAGTATATTACAGTATAGTATACTGTAATATACTATACTATATCAGTATAAAGTATATCATAGTGTATGACAGCATATTTTAAAGTGTTATTGTTGTATAGGTTAAGGCTGGAATGTGTGGGGAAGGTGGCAGTCTACATAGAAGTGTAGGATACTATGTGTGCACAACGGTTATATATTAACTTCAGTTTTCACGCGCGCGTTGCGCACGCTTATCTCTAGCTGTAATTAAACCCATAGCATTAATGTGGAAAGCCCAGTCCATAATGAAACAAATTTCTGAGCGCATAATATAATAACATCTCGGGCTCTACATCGGTTGATCCACACATTTACACACCGCGACAACCATGCAAGGCGACAGCCAGCTCGTCAGGAGCAGTTAACTAGCAACCTTTCGGTTACAAGACAACTGCTCTACCTCCTGAGCTAAGCCGAGCCTTGACATACGGTTTGTGTGCTTCCGTGTATGTGTCGCTGTCTTTGTCTTGACGTGCGGTGTGTGCGCGTGCGTGTTTGTGTGTGCGTTTCAATGCATTATTGTGCGCATGTGCGTGTGTGTATGCGGTGTGTATGTGCGTGCTTGCGTTGTATGTATGCGTTCGCGCGTGCTGCGAGTGTGTGTGAGCTGCAGGCTGCCTGGCACATGCGCACATGAGTAACTTGAGTAACTGCTGCGACAGGCCTGCTATTATAGTAGTAAGATGTTCTCCAGGGGTAAAACCAAGCATGCAGACCACATGAAGCAGGCTGCGGTGGAGCTCCAGCTGCAGGCCCGGCGTGACGTCTCGGAGGAGGTGGCTCAGTGTCTGGGGGAGAGGGAGGCACTGCATGAGGAGCTGGCCCACCTGGCCGAGCAGAACCAGGCCCTGGTCCGGGAGAACCAGACCCTCAGGGATTCAGAGACCCTCACCCGCAGGAAGGACCAGCTCATTCATCCCCTGATGAGAGACCTCAGCCATAAGAATAAGAGCAATCTCGGGGTGAGAGACACACACACACACACACACAGATAGGAGGAGAGAGAGAGAGAGTAAAACACAAACTTAGAAAGACAGAGAGGCGGAGAGACATAAGCCCCTAAAGATGATATGTCGTTATGCTGGCTTTGCTTTTCTACAAAGAACCCAAGTCAAACCATGCAGCATTTGTTGGCGTTATCATCCCCAGTTTATTATAGGAATATCCACATATAAAAATTCAATTACTGTGCGTTCTTGTGTCTGAGCCTTCTCAACAGCTTGATTCGTCATCCTTTGATTGTTCTTGACTATATAGGCCTGCTTGTAGAAATATATTTACATTGAATTTAGTCTTGTAAAGAATGGACACAAGACTAACATGAAATAAATCGCCTATTGAACGTCAAACTGAATTCATCCTCGAGGATATAGCTGTGTGATCTGTCTGAAACAAATGTACTAAGTAAAATAATGAGTGTGTTGTTTTGTCAGTTGAAGACACACCTTCATGTGGGTAGCTAATGTAATGAAGACTCAAATCAAGTCAAAACAGTCCTCTTGGTCCGACAAAGCAGGACCAGCACTACACTCCTGTACATCAGTAGATGATGCTGTACCCGGCCCCTCGGTTACTCGCTGGACCCAAAGGTCCAGCAGCCTCTGTATGAAACAATGTGATCTCAGGCCTAGAACAGTACTGCCTGTACATTCTCCAGAGTATGGTCTGGTCTTCTACGGAGAAGGGAAACGTAATGCAAATCTGTATGCCATATTTTGTTGTTAAAAAGCTGAAATTGCAGCCATGGCTTATAGCCCCCAAGACCAATGAGTAAAAAGCTGGCCATGACTGCGATCACTATACTATCAACAGGGTTCAACCAGTATACCAATTAACGATACATTAAACAAAGCAATTTAAACCAACCCATAAAATAGAAAGGGGGAGAGAGACGCAGAGATAGGGAGAGACGGAGTAAGAGAGACACACGGAGGCAGAGAAAGAGCGACAGAGACAGAGAAAGAGATGGTCAGAGAGAGACGGTATGACTCTCAACCCCTCCCCCCAGGTGATAAGGAAGTTGACTGACAAGTGCGAGGAGCTGGGGGTGGAGCTTAAGGAGCAGTCCTCTGTATGCAAGGGCCTGCAGCATATACACACCCGACACACCTTGCTGCTGGCTGAGGCTCAGGCCCTCAGGTATGCCCTATACCTTGACCCTTGACCCGAACCCTGGAATCTATACCCCCTTCACCCTATAAATGTGGAATCTATAACCCCTTCATCCTAATACCCTGGAATCTATTCCCATGTATCCTAGAACCCTGTAATCTATACCTGTGTGTGTACCCTATAACCCTGTCATCTATACCCGTGTACCCTATAACCCTGTCATCTATACCCGTGTACCCTATAACTCTGGAATCTATTTCCGTATACCCTATAACTCTGGAATCTATATCCGAGTACCCTATAATTCTGGAATCTATACCCCCTTCACCCTAGAACCCTGTCATCTATACCCGTGTACCCTATACCCCACTCCCCTTTCCCCCTGTACCCCCTGTACTAGGGATGGGAATTGATAAGAATTTCACGATTCCGATTCTGCTTATCGATCCGATTCTTTATCGATTCTCTTATCGATTCTCATTGGGTGAGAAAATAAGTATAAATGTGTTTGTTTGCATTACATCTCTTTAATATCTGATCAGAAGTGCTTCTAGTATTAGGAAATTGTACATTTTCAAATCAATTGGTCTAGACGAAAAGATATATGTTTCGCTTTTTAAGCCCAAATGCCATCATTATGTGCCATACAACTAAAAACACAGACTGAAAACAGCCAAGTAAGAGCTTGTGCCTTTTGGAATTCTAACAGTGCTCATTTACATTCAACTTGTAACAAAATTAAACTGACATAAACAAAATGAAGCATTGATTAGACAGAGATTTATTAGATGGGCCTACCTAATAAACCGTTGGAACACACAAGACCGGAAACCATAGCAATGCCGGTAAACAAACCCCGAGAAGCCCAATCCCTATGAGAGCTCCCCACGCTACGGCCATCCGGAGGCGACAGAGCTGTTGGCCGTGATATTATATATACAATTATAATATAGTATATAATATATTATATACTATTATATATATAGAGCTCCGGGAGTCGCAAACTGCAACAATCACTTTCTCCTCCATTCCGCGGTTCACCCGGACTGCACTGCACTGAGTTTGACGGCTGAACGCGGATTGGCTGTTACGTTACACATGTCACTCAGTTATCACGCTGTTGAACGCTGATTGGCTGTCATCACGACAAAAACTTGTCATCGGTTTTCTCCCGCGAAAAACTCGCCCTTATACGCGTCTCTACGTTCACTTTGTATGGGATCTTGTCGCCCCGTCGCGTTTGGTGTGAACGCACAATGCAATTCTTCCCCGGCGGCGACATGTTTGCTGCGTTCTGAACCAAATCAAAGCAGCGTGTGTGTGACGTCACGACGCATTTGCCGCGACCGGAACCGATAAGCGGAATCGTTAAGCAGGCTTGCTAACGATTCCAAGGAATCGGTTGACTCGGAACCGGTTCTGAACAAGAACCGGTTCTCGATTCCCATCCCTACCCTGTACCCCATACTCCCGGGTATCCCTTAATAATGTTCCAGTGCCTCATTTGTCAATCAGGAGGAGGCTAAACAGAGAGATTCTGCTGGTCTGGTGGGTTGGGGGAGAAACAGAAGACAACACCTATTATACATACCTAACAAAAAGGACATCATAAACAATGCTATGTGCAGCGCACCGATAGAAAATGTTGTTGCATCTTCTGACATGATAATGGAGCCTAGTAGACCCTATATGCCCCAAACAAGGGGAATGATTATAGACATACTCATTGTTTTTGCAGAGGTTTTCCAAATTCAAATCGCAGTAACATGAGCTGACCTGCACGCTTCAGGCATCACGGCCTGACCTTAGTCAGGCCGTGATGCCTGAAGCGTGTGAGTTTTGTGCAGGTCAGCTCATGTTACTGCGATTTGATCATCATGGCCTGACCTTAGTCAGGCCATGATGCCTACTAGAATAATATATTATATATGACTAGAATATTGTGGAAAAGTTCATTTAATTAAATTAATAAATTAAAAAAGAATATATATTAAAATAAAAATATATGTTACATAGATTCATTCCACCAAAAGTGAAACATCTAAAGCCTTCATTTGTATTAATCTTGATGTTTATGGATTACAGCTGATGAAAACCCCGAATTATAGTATAGTGTTCTTGTGGACAGGAAGGAGCATGAGCTCGTCCTGGAGCGAGGCCGGGAGGACGCAATAACGGTGAAGCGCTTGGGGGCGGAGCTAGATGAGGAGCAGAGGAGGCGGGGCCAGACAGAGGTCATCCTGAGTGAGGCTGCCATGGCGCTCAGACAGGCACTGACGGTAAGTCTGGGCGGTTTGGTTCTGTTTAGGGAATGGCAGGGAGCCAAGCAGCCAATCAGCCACAGAGCCGGCCGCAACATGATGTTCAAATCAAGTACATTTCTTTGTATAGCCCTTAATCACATTTGGAATGCTTAACAGGCTACATTTTGTGCTCGCCACCCTCCCACCATGTCTCAAGGGCTAAAGAGAGATATGGTGGAGCTGAGGCGGTGGTGGGTGTTGTGCACTTGAAGCCATGCAGCAAGCAGCTGTCAGATGAATGAGTGTGTGGTCTCTAAAACAATGCAACTGAGTGCGTTACTCCCGATTGGCTTATGTCCGAGGCAGCAGAGCTATTGACTATCAGTTCATGCGGGGATGGGTGTGACCTGAAGGCAGTATTAGTCAATCAATATGATGTATCCTTTTGTATCCTGCTCAGGATGAGAGGCCAGGGTTGGAGGAGCAGGAGGAGGAGGTGCAGGCTGTGGTCCGCAGGAACCAGAACATGCAGAAGCTCCTGGCCGTCCTGGATAGAGCTGCGCGGCTCGGGGCCAACGGCCGCGGGACCCCAGAGCTGACCTCAGCCCCAACGGCCGGTCAACACCAGACTCACTACAGGCCGGGGGACCTGGGTCTGGTGCCACGGCAGAACCAGACCTCCAGGGAGTTCAAGGTGGGCCCCCATCCCATGACTACCAGCCAGCACCCCAGGTCAGTGGTCTGCCATGTCGGAGGTCAACATCTACCAAACATTATATCTGCTTATTACACAGGTCTTCTCAATGCCATGTAACGCTCCGTTCACTTGCATGGACCCTTCACAACTTCCAGCGGTGAATTAGGGGCCACTCACACTAGGGCCGCGGCACCGTGCCCGAGCTCATTTGCATACTAAAGTCTAGACCGTTTGGCTAGTGTGACCACGCCATCCGTATTCCAGCACGGAACAGCCCCTTGGCCACGGCACACTTGGGAGAGGTGTGCCGTGGCCAAAGTACAGATGCTAATGAGATGACACACGCGGATACGCAACGTGAGCTGATGACCTAGTCCTTGCGCGACCCTTCTTTCTTTATAGGTCCATGCCCTTCTTCCCCACAACAATCATTTTAAACAATGGTGGTAAGCGGTTCACGAGTGGGTTTACGTTGGTGCGATAGTGAAGTCGAGTGTTTACTTGAAATTTGGGCAGACGACAGCATTCAGTCGCAGCTGGACACCACGCTTGGTGATGACGTATTTATCATATTACGACTTGATGACGTATGTATGAAGGAGCAATCGTGCCCAGGCCACGGCCTTTGGGAGCAGTGTGACCACGGGCCAGCGGGAGGAGTGGGGAGGGGGGGAATCGTGCTGAATCTTCCTGCAGCACGGAACAGGCAAGCGGCCCTAGTGTGAGTGCCCCCTTATATTTGATAATTCACTGTTGCTAAGTATAATTCACCGCTGTCAAGGAGAACAAAGGTTTTTTTGCCTCTAATGACGTCTTTGGAATCACTCCGCAAGTAGTCCGGTAACTTGTCAACCCCAGCGTCTTTCTGCATATCTCTAAACAGACAGAGAGTTTCCAAAAGGCTTTATAGAAGGTATGATTGATTTGTTCCATGCCCCCCCCCCCCCACCCGACTACACTTACGTATCTACACACTCTGATACCATAGATGGCGGTATGCACCTAGTTGATTTCAGACCCACCACCTAACACAAGTAAGAAGAAGAGTACACTTTTCATAGGTTTATGTTGTCGGTACAGTGTAAAAGAGCACGCCAATCGCAAGATCCCAAGCCAATACGATGGAGTGTACCCGTTCACTGATCCTCTGGTAAGGTACACAGTAATCAAACAGGACTTTTGAGTAACATGTACTCAGATCAGTCCATGGGTCCCTGATGTGAAAGCAGCCTTATTAGTATGACAGATATATACTATAATAACTATCTTGTAATTCAAAACACAATTATTTTTCAGACCAAATTTGTTAGGCTCTTACTGTTTTCAAATACTGTAAATGATGATGACATATGGGTAAAAAAACTATGTGAAGTGAGATCTGCTATTTTTCTATTCTCTAGGAAGACAAGCCAGAAGAGAAGTGGTCCCTCCAGCCCGGCCCGATGATTCAAGAACCCTGACCTTTACCCTATCAGCTACCTGTACCCCCTGACCTTTACCCTACCACCTCCCTGTACCCCCTGACCTTTACCCTACCACCTTCCTGTACCCCCTGACCTTTACCCTACCACCTCCCTGTACCCCCTGACCTTTACCCTACCACCTCCCTGTGGCCCCTGACCTTTACCCTACCACCTCCCTGTGGCCCCTCACCCTACCACCTCCCTGTACCCCCTGACCTTTACCCTACCACCTCCCTGAAGCCCCTCACCCTACCACCTCCCTGTGGCCCCTCACCCTACCACCTCCCTGAAGCCCCTGACCTTTACCCTACCACCTCCCTGTACCCCCTGACCTTTACCCTACCACCTCCCTGTACCCCCTGACCTTTACCCTACCACCTCCCTGTGGTCCCTCACCCTACCACCTCCCTGTGGCCCCTCACCCTACCACCTCCCTGTGGCCCCTCACCCTATCAGCTGCCTGTGGCCCCTCACCCTACCACCTCCCTGTGGCCCCTCACCCTACCACCTCCCTGTACCCCCTGACCTTTACCCTACCACCTCCCTGAAGCCCCTCACCCTACCACCTCCCTGTGGCCCCTCACCCTACCACCTCCCTGAAGCCCCTCACCCTACCACCTCCCTGAAGCCCCTCACCCTATCACCTCCCTGTGGCCCCTCACCCTACCACCTCCCTGTGGCCCCTCACCCTACCACCTCCCTGTGGCCCCTCACCCTACCACCTCCCTGTGGCCCCTCACCCTACCACCTCCCTGTGGCCCCTCACCCTACCACCTCCCTGTGGCCCCTCACCCTACCACCTCCCTGAAGCCCCTCACCCTACCACCTCCCTGTGGCCCCTCACCCTACCACCTCCCTGTGGCCCCTCACCCTACCACCTCCCTGTGGCCCCTCACCCTACCACCTCCCTGAGGCCCCTCACCCTACCACCTCCCTGAGGCCCCTCACCCTACCACCTCCCTGTGGCCCCTCACCCTACCACCTCCCTGTGGCCCCTCACCCTACCACCTCCCTGTGGCCCCTCACCCTACCACCTCCCTGTGGCCCCTCACCCTACCACCTCCCTGTGGCCCCTCACCCTACCACCTCCCTGTGGCCCCTCACCCTATCAGCTGCCTGTGGCCCCTCACCCTACCAACTCCCTGAGGCCCCTCACCTTACCACCTCCCCGACCTTTACCCTACCACCTCCCTGTGACCCCTGACCTTTACCCTACCAGCTCCCTGTGGCCCCTGACCTTTACCCTACCAGCTCCCTGTGGCCCCTCACCCTATCACCTCCCTGTGGCCCCTCACCCTATTACCTCCCTGAAGCCCCTCACCCTACCACCTCCCTGTAGCCCCTCACCCTATCACCTCCCTGTAGCCCCTAACCCTATCAGCTGCCTGTAGCCCCTAACCCTATCAGCTGCCTGTAGCCCCTAACCCTATCAGCTGCCTGTAGCCCCTAACCCTATCAGCTGCCTGTAGCCCCTAACCCTATCAGCTGCCTGTAGCCCCTAACCCTATCAGCTGCATGTGTCTCCACAGAATATTATTGTCCTCAGTTTCTGTCTGCTGAACCGTCGGTACTCATTTCTTCGACACATTGGCAGCCTAGTGTTATAATGTTGAACAATAAATCCTAAATAATAATGGCATTATAATGAATGTACAATCTTAATTGGTCAGACACCATAATCTGATTAAACAACGTTCCTTAAATATTATTAATGTCTATATAAAGGAGGATGTAGATGCATTTCGGGGATGTACTTTAGTTCAATATGGTTCCCAATTCAATGGCAGTTCCCTCACATTGATATCTCTTCACTTAAGACATTGACAACCTTGACACTAACATTGACATCACTCTAGGTCTAAAATCTATTAATAACCAGGATCCCCACTGGCCAGACACTGATGATATGTATCTAGAAACTGATGATGCTTTTGACTCTGCAAAGATCGTTGTGAAGAAGAAAAGTTAATAGTATGTTTACACTGAAATAAAATGCAATCTTGTTAATTAAATCCTGTTTTTTATAGTTATTTTGTTTGTATGGCCGAGGGTCTGATAAGATGGGGACAGGGAAAATATAGAAACCTTACTGCATTCACACATCCAAAACCATAATATAAAACAATATCTATAAAACACATTTGTAAATTAAATATTAGCGGTAGATCGGCTTGGAGACCTGATGATAGCATGATGTAACCTCACCAAGTCATCGGACCCTTCATAAACCATGCTGTAGGGCCACCTGCTAGGTATGTGTGTGTGTTTGTGTGTGTGAAAAGCGGCGCCTGGCAAGCACTCAGAAGAAAGTACACCCTCACATACCCACGCCCCCCCCCCCGCCCCCAACACTGTTGTTTGGTGCTTGTGTTTTTCAGTATGTTTTCTCAGTTTTTATCAACTAAATCAAGTTTGTTCATTCAAAAATAAAACTTAATTTAATTTATTTTGTGCACGTACCGTAATATTTTACGAAAACCTTTCTAGTTTCATACTTTTCCCAAGAACTAATCTGAGACCCATTCTCTTCAACGAAATAACCAAGGGTAAACATACATAAATAAGGGCATTAAAATACAATAAAACCATTAAAAAAAAACAATGTTTTAATAAAGATGTTTTAAGTAACAATGTGTTTTAGACTCAACTTAGTATTCATTATGCCATTATAAATGTAAAATCTAATAAGTGGATATAATTGAGGCAAATTGTGGCTTTTTAATGAGGATGTATGTCATGAGACATCTCAGGTTCAGAGAAGGTGTTAGGTAACCTATCATTCAATAGAAAGGGAGGGATATCTGTTTCCACAACTTGCTTCGCTTTGCCAAATTATTAAAAAACTCCATAGTCATCCTCCTCATCGTTGCCATCATTGTTGTTGTTCTTCTTCTCGCAGCTGAAAATGTAAACTGACATATGAAGCTCACGGGAAGTAAGCGTAAGAGATGGTAAATGGCCTTTCGATTGTAGGGAGGACAGAACTGACCAGATATAGTCGATGAAACCAAGCACGGTCTCCCAGCTAAAACGGGCTGCTCAGCCTAACACGGCCTTAAAGTGCTACGCACTAAAGGGAATTTGGATGAACAACCAACCGTGTTCTGTTATGTTTAACAAATAGCTAATGATGCAATGAGTCATGCCTGAACTGGCAATATCATTCAGGCCATTAAATACAGTATAACACTTGATAATGCCCAGACAGGCCACCTTCTTATGCAGGTTGTCTAGGATCTCCTTCCAGAAAGAAATGTCACTGCAAAGACTTTATGTCCTTCATTCTGGTGAACTTTAGTACATGTGAATTGGAAAACAAATGAGCTAACAACTTCTAAGTACAATAGTTGGCATCTCTCTTTAATTTCTCACTAATACTGCGGCTCTAGCAATTCTACTCTCTCCACCTTCCGAAAGAAAGAAGCAAGATCACAAAGTAACTTTCAGTTTACGTGAACCACTTTCTCCTCCTATTCAAAGAACAGGACGAAAGCACATTACCCTATTTAGATGAATGATACACTAACCATCAATAGTTACAGAAGGCCTTTAACCAATGCAAACACAAAATAACATAAGCCTTTCAACAATTCTGTAGATAGTTGCCCGAATATTGTAACACGTGCTGAGCGCACTTGCACACACAAATGCATGCCCAACATGCCAAATGATAAAACAACACATTAACGATTGTATTCTACCTCACCGAGAGTGACCTAGTAGGATAATTACAGATTGTTGGCTCACAAATGAGGCGCCCAGTACAACCAGTCTTCTACTGGTAGAATTTGGAGCTGCGCAGTACAACTAGTCTTCTATTGATGGAAACTGAATGCTGCCCACTACCACAGGCTTTAACTGGTGGACACTGGGAGCTACCCAGTACAAGCACAGGCTTTAACTGGTGGACACTGGGAGCTACCCAGTTCCAGCACAGGCTTTAACTGGTGGACACTGGGATCTACCCAGTACAAGCACAGACTTTAAGTGGTGGACACTGGGAGCTTCCCAGTACAAGCACAGGCTTTAACTGGTGGACACTGGGAGCTGCCCAGCACAACCACAGGCTTCTTGTCTTTACAATTCAGCATCTTTAAAACTGAGGCAAATTGAATTGAAAAGATTTGATTGTTTCTATTAAATCCCTCCATAATCCATAGTGTTAGTGTTGTTAGGGCATCACAAATCACTGCTGCTGTTCAGCGGGCCAATGTGTGTTAGTCTTTAGCAGTTAATCAGTGTTGTCTGAGCCTGAAGCCGGTTAAACAGGGTTATCTGGGTTATCTGGGCCTGAAGCCCTGGTAGTCTCCGTCCAAGCTGGGAAACTCCGCCCTGATCTTGTCTACACAGCAGCGGGGGACGACCGGGTGGCTGTCGGCCGGCGGGACCCCGAGCCTCCAGGCGATGTACTGCTCATAAGCACAGTGGCGGAGGGCGTCGGTGGAGCCGGCCGGGTCACCCAGTGGGTCCCGGTACCGCAGCAGAGCCTCCAGCAGGGGGCGGCTCAGCACCAGGGGATGAAACAGAGGAGAGGAGGTGATACATGGTCCCCTGGACCTCCGGCAGCACAGCTCCTCCTGGTGGAGGGGAGTGGAACTGCAGCCACCGCACAGGCACCACGCCGGCTCACCTGGCCCGCGCTGGGGCAAGGGTTTGGAGCCATGGCCGTTGACGGGGGTCAATTTTGGGGTGCTGCCTTGCTTTGGCAGCTCCAGCATGGCTTTGAGGTGACTTCCGTTGTTCTCCTGCATGATAAACAGACGTATTCTGTCATGAAGCCCGTTGACTCTGGCCACTATAATGGCACCATTTAAGTACGTTGACCACAGCCTGTGGTACGCATCACAGACTGGTCAGACCTAAATAGTGTCATTATAGTTCAGAATCAGAATCGCTTTATTGCATCGTAAGTATTGAATTTTTTCTTGGAATTAGGTGCCACAAATAACGATGAAACATAAATATATAAAAGTGAAAATAGAAACATTTACAAAAAAAGAAAATGTGTGTAACATTTTAGGAAAATGTAAATTATAAGGAAGAAAAAGTGGATGCCTCGTTTTAGAATTAAATGAAGCTAAACAGATCTGCACGAATGTGTAAAATGACCATGGCACATGCAAATATTCACTGTTGTTATTGTGTTTAAAAATATTTGCAATGTGCAGAAGAGATTTGAGATACAATTGTTTATTTCTCACCTGCCGCCATTTGACATGTTTAATGTGCGGTGAAATTAGTGGCTGCAACAATGATAACATACAACACTATATGAGGTGTTAGCATACTAGTTTTAGGTTTCTATGGTATGGGGGTCTAACCTTGCGTGGGAGCACAGACAAGGGCTTGACGTTCTGCAGACTCTTCTTCCGCGACTTCCGGACAAGGCGGAGTTGGTCCTCGTCCACGAACGACACAGAGAGGATGCACTGGAACAAGGACCCAGGACATGGGTATAGCTGCACCACAACAACAGATAACCCCGTTATAGACATCAAAACCATCAGCTGGGGGGTTACCTGTTGTTTATCTTGGACAGATTCCACCTTGCGCTCCGAGTAGTTCTGTTGGGCCTCCATCTTGTAACAGCTGGTCCCGATCAGCCAATCGATAAAGATGGTCGTCTGAAAAAGGGAATTGAAGCGGTCTGAATTACAAGAACCACTGTTTCACATTGTGTATGTGGGTAAAATGTTTTTTTATTATGCTTTCCAAAGCAAACAATCACTACTTGGGAACAATGCTTGCTAGCTTGTAGTGCTATAAAGGCTAGCTGGTTCAATACAGAGAAACCACTGTCATTGTGATGGGATGAAAGTATCGGTCATTTCATCTCAAGCTGTCACTTACCAGGGCGTAGTACGACAGTGTCGATCCAATGTAGACCACTAGCTGAATGAAACTGAATTTCCCTGCCTTAACAACAAAAAAAAAAAATTAAATATATATTCAAAATAAATATGTCACTAATGAAGTTCAGTCCATTATGATTATGGAATTGGAGAAACAGACGGTACAGGAGGAAATCATCCAACCTTTCCAAACACCATGACGTCGAAGCGGATTCCAAACGCTTTGTACAGCGTGCGCATCTCTACTCCGTTCTCGCTGTGGTACCGCGCAAACCTGCGTGAGACAGCGCCAATGTAAGACTTTGTTAGCATAGCGTGATACAGTGCTAGCCTGCCATGAAGCTGTGTTGATCTAGCATGAGACAGTGTTAGCCTTACGTAAGACTGTGTTAGCTGAGCATGACACTGGGATAGCCTAGAGTGAGGCAATGTAAACCTAGCATGAGAAAATGTAAGCGAGACAACAAGCTAATTTGAGACTGCAAGCCTAACAAGAGACAGTTGGTCTAGGGCTCCGGTCAAATAGTCAAAAATATGTGGTGCTATTTACATTCTTAAACCATTTTCCTTGAACTTGATGTAAAATGTCATGAGGTCGAGGGAATATGTGAAGGAGAAAGAGAAAAGACAACCCAAAATATTCCAACTGCATATACAATAGGCCATGTAATTATGCAACGGCTGACTAGGGTCAGCCGTGGTGAGACCTCTGAAGATGGACTGCTAAAGCTCATCGTATATACTTCGCCACGTGCGTTCTTCTGACAGTGTTGTTCCATGGAGGCTTTATAAACATGGACAACCCAGTAATAAATCAGGTTGGAATTTTAATAAGAAAGGAAATATAGGCTAGCAGTCACAAAAGTTAAACAAAATGGATGTCCCATTGAGAATCCACTTATATTTATCGACATGAATAACATGATTGTATGAAAACAATTTCATTTGATCGTTTCTTTGCATGAATGGAATGATTCGAATGTCGATTTAATTTTGCTGCCACTAGGATTGGAATTATGTTATTTCCTTTGGTAAAGGATTGTCCAGTGGACCTTCTGCTGAAAGATAAGAAAGAAAGCATAGAAGCACCTTTTCTTAGCATTCATAAAATTCAAACAGCTCTTAGCATGGCTGCCCCTTGGATCCTTCTCGGTAATTTCACTCAGTGAGGAACTTTCCGAAGCAAAGCTTTGGAACTCCCACCTGAAGTTGAGGCCGGGGTAGAGGGTTCGGTTGCTCTCTTTCTCATCCAGCCGTCTGAAGGAGTACTTAGGAAGGCATCGCTCCATGAGGCGGTCCAGGTTACAGTCCCAGTTGATCTGTATGCCAATCACGCCCCCCTGTAGTGGGAGGGGGGACAACACAAGCACCCCTCCTTTATATCGCAGATGTGCTTACATTTGAGCACTAAACACGCTGCAATCTAAATACTAATTAACAGTTCATCATTGACAACTGTAAACTTGTACATTTACATAGTTTACCCTGCTCCACGACCAGACATACCTTCACGGCAAGACCCACCCCATGATTACACCCAGTGTTCGAATTACGGGGGGTACCGGGGGGGTCTGACGGTCCCGATTGAGACTTGATACCCCCCAAATGGCATTAAAATGAAACTTTGGGGGGTACCGAGAATAATATATTCATTCTTCAAATTGCGTGTTTAAAAGTGTCTTCTTATTTCTTAAATGCGTTCGATGTTTACTATGAGTAATATACTGACATTAAAATTCAAACACCCCTTGAATGGACTGTACCATTAACACGTCTTCAGCGGTCTTTCAACGTCTTCTCTATGGCTTGACCTCAACTTGAACTCGTCGTCTGACTTTAACTTAAACTTGACGCGCTCACTACTTCAAGAACACCGACGAACAGGACACTGATGGACCGAAGTGTCTAAGCTGTGAGGGGATCTACTCGTATCAAGGTAAAGGTTTCTACGTTTTCTAGTTTCTACGGAGTTGTGATGTATATAGAAAGTATATATATATAGAAATTAGAAAGTATATACCAATTGGTTTTTTAAGTTCTGCATATATTGTGTTCAGTGCCGCCGCTCCCATAACGCGCACTACGCGCTGCGCGTAGGGCCTCAAGCCCTGAGGGGGCCCCCAAAAAAAATAAATAATAATAATAATAATTACAAAGTAAAGTGTGTAAATATTTGTGCAAATAGTTTCTGCTGGTAAATCTTTGCTTCATAGAAGAATTTTTCTTACTTGTATACTTCTGGTTTTAAGTTTGTATTTATGGATAACTATTTCATTTAAAAGATTTTGGACATTCCAATACTTGTGTGTACTGTATGTATGTTTTGGCTGTTCTGTGAACTGTGTTTACAAAGTAGATTTAACTTTTGCGTTTTAATAAAATGTTAAACTGGCAGAAACCAATTCTTTTTTTCGGGGGGGGGGGGGGGGGCATAAAGGAGTTATGCTTAGGGCCCCAAAATAGCTAGCAGCGGCACTGATTGTGTTGTTTGATTAACAGCCGCCACGGAATGGTTAGGTGCTAATCTATCTACGATGCTAGATGTGTAGGCTGTCCTTAAAATTAAACTCTTTGTTATGGTATTCGTCAATCTAAGTGTAAATTATCCCGTACACTGACGGCAATCTGACTTCTGATCTGACGCTTTTGCACACATCTGTAGTCGGACAGGTGCGAAGGATATTATCCCAGTGAAGATGTAATTCAAGTGTTAAAAAAAGACAGTTCCTGCCTACTGTCCATTCCACCAACAAACGTTAATACAACAACGAACTTGCGAAGCACCTGTCCAACTACACAGGTGCGCAAAAGCCTCTGTTTGAACAGTACGTCGTCATATGTAATTTCTTTCATATTTCAGTCACAGAGCAATGAGCAAGAAACGAAAAGCAACTACCTGATAGCAGTATCATATCTATAACGTAAAGCCTAATCTTTCATGCTTAACGTTACCAACCTAGCGGAATTCAACTCATAAACCTAGTCAGAAACTATTTTTGGATAGCTAGATAACTACACTTGTCTTAGATGCTATTAAAGACAGTGCTCTGTTTCTACCTTGATTGTCATAACGTTATTCAGCTATTAGGCTACTTAACTTGCGCTTACAGTTCTGCATGTTGATTCTTGTGTGAAATAGTATTTATTGTTACACTAGGCTCTATTGCTTGTAGCATCTCCTTTGTACGTCGCTTTGGACAAAAGCGTCTGCTAAATGACTTAATGTAAAAAACACCACAATAGGGATAGCACTACCGTATATTTATAACCTAGTTTCCTATGTACAGAGCCGCTTAAAAAAAAACAAAAAAAAAAAACATGTGACGTCAACACCATCCGTTTCAAAATGCTGACCCCCCCGAAGCTGCAGTGATAATTCGAACACTGATTACACCCAAGCAGTGTTGCCAGATTGGGCGGGTTCCCGCCCAATTGGGCTACTTTAGATTTAATCTCGCGGGGAAAAAATGCATTGGGCGGGTATATACATTTTGGGCTGCTTTTGCCAATATCTGGCGGTTTTTTAATAATGTGAAAACAGCACACCAAACTGTTATTTTATGGTTTAAAAACGGTATTATAATGTATATGTATGTGTACTATATGATGTCTATGGCCACACCAACCGCGTTACTCGCGTTGGATAACGCGAGTAACGCCCCGTGCCCACTACATGCGTCCGTTGCGTGATCCCCATTGACTTTAATGGGGACGGACGCGCAATGCATTGTGGATCCGTACGTTCCGTTGGAGCCTTCGGCTCAGTCAAGAAGTTGAAATATGTTCAACTTTTTCGGCAGCGACGGATCCGTCATCCAATCAGATCGCGTCTGCAAATTTAAGCACTGTGACGCGACTCGGGCTCTGACGATACTGGAAAGCGGGAAAGCGGGTCATCTTGCATCCCAACAAGCAGGAAGTAGCGGGAAGAACCCGGCGAAGCGATTAGATTGGCTGACGGATGCCTCTGCAAAGACTACTCCCCCATCAGTCAGCCACGCCTTCCCACATCAGTCAACGGACGCATGACGCTTAGCCGCGGTAGCCAATCAGCGTGGAGCTTGACCCGACGTCACTGGCAGAGAGTAGTGAGCTTGCACAGAAGCATACGGCCGACATCTTTCTTTTTTCTTCTGGGTGGAAATAGTAACATAGTTACGCCATTAAATGCGTTTATGGAAACATTTCTAGCGAGAAATGTGCATTTTACTTTCATAATGTTCGCTCAGTTAATGTGAAGGATGTTTGGTTTGATAGTTATGACGAAGAGGGAACGCTCCGTTCACTTGCATGGACAATGGACTCATCTAGCTGCGTTGGCGCGTTGACGCGTTGGAGCGTTGAACCACCACACACTGGTCAAGCGTCAGGTTAGGCGCGGTACTCGCGTTGTCCAACGCGAGTAACGCGGTTGGTGTGGCCGCACCATCACGCGTTGGAGCGTTGAAAGTTCAATTTTCTGAACTCCGGGCCTTGGTGCGTTGGGCGCGTTACTGCGTTTACGTGCGTAATTACGTGCAACTGCCGCGCCTAACGCCCCCAACGCAACGCTTCAACGCGTGTACCGCGCCTTGACCAATGGTTCCCTATGCAAAAATGCCGATTTTCAACGCCCTTAACGTGAGCAACGCGGTTGGTGTGGCCGTACTGTAACGCCAAGGCAGGTGGTTGATGTTACTGCTGTTCATTCTTGGGCCTGGCACTGGGATACAGGAAGTGCATTTTTCCACATTTTCTGTGACATGCACGGTCTGTGATAATAAAATAGAACTTGCCATTTGGGCTTAATTGTTTCAATACCGTAGCGTTACTGGCCGCGTAATCAGAAGGACGAGTCGATATGGTAAAATCCCCAGGGATGTTTATTATTACTCCTCAACCGGACGGAGCATAAAACATTGCAGCCATTAGAAGTAACTCTTGGCGCATATAACACTAGAACCACAACATGCGTTTAATGTTTATTCAAAAATTATTTTTTTCCTGTGAAAAACGTCATTGGGCGGTTTTTTGCTGAAGTGGGCGGGTTTTGGAACGTGATTGGGCGGATTTAGCTCAACCAAATCTGGCAACACTGCACCCAAGGCATGGTCAGACCCAGCTCCACCTCCAGATCCAGTTCCAGAATCAGATCTACCTCCAAGGCCAGAGTCATCTCCTCCACCAGACCCAACTCCTCCATCAAACCCACCTCCACAGCTAGCACTGCGAAGTCCTCCCTGGCCTGGTGAACGATGTCGCCCAGACGGAAGATGGGACACAGGGCGTCATCCCCCCTGTGGCAGCCTCTCAGATAGGCGTCATTCATCTGGGGGAGAATGTTCCTCCTGGAAGACAATAATAGTTTAACTAGCATAGCTTAGATTAGCCTAGTTTAGCTTACTTTAGCCGTAGCTAACCTCATTTATTTATATCCTAACACCGCCTAGTTTAGCTTTCTGTAGTCTAATTCAGCCAAGTTTAACATTAACCTAGAAGATTATGGTTGCTAGAGATTGTATCCTTGTGAGTCCAGCCTAAATCGTCCAAGTTCATCGCCTCAAGGTTTAAGTCTGGAACCAGCCTAATATAAGCAGCAGATATGCTCACAACCACATTCGCAGCATATCTTGCCGTTCTGGATTTAGAATATTGTTTGGAATAATTATAGTATTGTTTATTTAACAATGGGTCATTTAAATGTTCACAGCTTGGTGCCCAAGCGTGAACAGGTTGAACATTTGTTATGTAACTCTAACGTTGATTGCTTGGGTTTATCTGAAATGCGGCTCACAAGCTCCTCGCCTAAGGCTGCTGTGTCACTACCAGAATACAAAACTTTCAGGAAAGATAGGGGTCAAGGGAGGGGTGGGGGGGTTCTTATGTATGCAAAGAACAACTTGAAATCCGATCAGATTGAATGGCCCAGCAACATCACACTTGAATGCATTGGTGTACACACATCTCCCTTTCGAGAGAAATGTCTCTGACAGTTATCTTCATCTATCGCAAGCCTACTGCTAATCTGGATTTATATGACCAGCTCAAAGCACTCCTTACGTTATGTAATCATAAAAAAAGAAATCCTCCTCTTTGGCGATTTCAACAACAATTAGGATAACAAAAAAGACAGAAAAACCCTCAAGCTAATAACAGATTAGGCCTACTTCAACCTCACTCAGCTAATAGAAAAGCCCACCAGAATTACACACCACACTCAATCCAGAATTGGCTTAGTTTTCACCAATAAACCGGAAAGAATCACAAACACCCACAACCTGGGTGTTTGTGATTGCATTATGGTCTCTCAGACCATAATGCAATCTTTTTCTCTAGAAAGGTAAAATGCTCAGAAAATCTGTCATACGTCAACCAACCATATTATTAATATGACAGTCCCCAAGAATCAATGAGAAAAATGTTGATAGAACTCTGAAAGATATTGACTGGATTGGCCTTACGGAATGCAAGGATGCAGACGCTGGCAGTGACTTATTTCTCAGTTTCTCTTATTTCAAAAATCAAAGAGGTTTTCCTCTCTTTCTCCAGGAGGGGGCGCCATGGGAGAAAGAAGTCAAGCTCTCTCCCCTGGCTAAACTCTGCCTTTAAAGCTAATGAAGCATAGCGATCAGTTACTCAGAATTATTTATCCAAATTATTGAAAACGCTAGCGAGGTAACAGTAAAAAAATATGGCAGAACATAAATAAATTGACAAGGAAACAACCCAAGCAGGAAACTAAAGGCTTGGAATTGAAAATTAACAATCAGCTGGTGAGAGACCCTGTTTTTCTGGCACAATAACTTATTTCCTTCGTCATTAAATCAATTGATGATTTGGTGAAACAATTCACATCTTATGAGGGTTCTGATCAACAGGTTCCTGCTCTATCTGACAATGCTCATCCCAAAGTTCACGGAAAAAATCAAATGTCAGTTAGATAGAAAAAGATGCGTTGGTGCCGTATTCCTAGATTTAAAAAGAGCTTTGGACATCGTCAATCACAAGGTGCTGTAATCTAAATAGTTGTTTTTTTGCACATTTTCTGCAACATGCACGAGTTTGAAGCGTAGACAGGCATGAAGTCGTTCACGTGCGTAAACATGCACAAGCTTAAAACCTAATGTTTGAATCATCATCGATCACTCGGAATGGGTGCATTCGTTTTGTTACACCTGGCACACGTTGTTGTGTTGGTTAAGTGGCTGAATTAAAATGGTTGATATGCCACTGCGGTGGCATAACGAGAGCGCAATGAGCGCGCAGAGCCGACATTATTGCGCACCGAGTGGCATGATACAGATATGAATCAAATAAAAATCAGGTTGCTGCAGGCCCGGTTCCAGAACAGAATGCCTTGGGGTGCATCTGAGATTACAGGGGGTGCACCAGTACTATACTAAAACCAGCTACCCAGCTTCAGTTCAGAATTCGCTTTTTTACACACAGGCTTTTCCTACCATAGACAAGCACTTCTGCGTAGTTCTACTGACATGTTGGGACAACAAACAATTACTGTGCTTAAAAGATGGTATCATATCATGTCTTTTGATGTGGAGAACATTTCAGCTGCAACATTAGCTTATTGATATCTTAGATAGCTTTGAATATGAGATTTTTGAGGTGTAAAAATGAACAGAATTCTACAAAAAAAAAAAAACATGTGACTGCAATTCAAAAATAACGATTATTTTTTTATAAATTGTGGCAGGATATTTGACATAACAAATAATTGTACATTGCCACTTATAAATAAAACAGATTTTAGCTGAACAAGGAAAGAACACTTTCAGACTTTGAACTTTGAACAAAAAGTAATCAGTATAATACTCTTAAAGTTAACACGATTGTAAATAAATGCAATAAAAAGAAATATGGGTTCCTATGAACATAATACATTTAATACATGTATTGGATATCCAACGGATATAGAGTGGCGAAGTCACGCCCCTTCCGGTAGAGCTCATGGGACCTATGAGATCGAAAAATATGAATGGGTGTCAATGGAGAGAAAATAATTATTTTCTGGTCCCAGTCTTTATATGCCCTGGATTACACATATGTTGTTTGTGGATTTAAATGATAATTTTTCATGCAAAGAAAACTAAAAAATTTCGAGAAGAAGTTTGAAAATGTTTGGTTTTATGTGAGGCCGCTTTGTGAACTACAGCTCTTCGCTGCTCTCTACGCATATGATATACGTCCCCACACCCGCACTTGGAACTCGGCACAGAGATGGCACATAGGAGATGGCACATAACTAAAGCTCTCCACATGCCCCGACTTATAGTGGTTTTCACCTCTTTCTATGCTTTTATCCTCGCCTTGAAAAAAAGTGGTGAAGTGGAGCAGAGAGATCGCCATCTCTGTGCCGAGTTCCAAGTGCGGGTGTGGTGACGTATATCATATGCGTCGAGAGCAGCGAAGAGCTGTAGTTCACAAAGCGGCCTCACATAAAACCTAAAATTATCAAACTTCTTCACGAATTTTTTTTGATTTCTTTGCATGAAAAATGATCATTTAAATCCACAAACAACATATGTGTAATCCAGGGCATATAAAGACTGGGACCAGAAAATAATTATTTTCTCTCCATTGACACCCATTCATATTTTTCGATCTCATAGGTCCCATGAGCTCTACCGGAAGGGGCGTGACTTCGCCACTGAAGTTCAACGTCACTACCGTGCGCACCATAGATATACTATATGGGTGCGTGCATTTTGCACACGATGCCGGCCGGCGGCCAATCACAGCAGCGCTGATATAGAGCGACAACATTGCGACCTCGAGTGTGATATTGCTTTATACAACAGTTATACTAGTAAAATGTACTGTTAATAATAATAATTGACAATAGATTTTGATTTGTTTGTTTATTTAATCATATAAACGAATGAAATTGCTTCCGGCAACAAAAATAGATCCCCACTGAGCGGACTGTTGCCAAGCAACATATAAACAAAACACCATACATAAATGCGGAGTGATTTTGTCAGTTTGTGACAAAATCACAGTCAGAGTGATGTTGGATTCTGATATCTCAACGGTATTTAATGGAAATTGTCACAGGTTTCATTACAATTTGTTTTGTGAGCAAGTATTTATTATTTTTTATCATATTTATAAAAAAAAAATCTTTTTTTTTTTTTTCAATTGAGGGTGCAAAACATTTTTTTGGGGGTGCAATGCATGCTTATGCACCCCCGTAGAACCGGGCCTGGGTTGCTGTCGGGCGCCTCTTCCCGAGGCACGCCGTGCTTCAACTGGAACTACAGGCTGCTGCCGCTTCAGTGGCCAGTGCCACTCAGTGCGAAATACTGTCGGCTCTACGCGCTCTTTCCACAGCGTCCGCGGGCTTCAGATCGCCCCAGCATCACACCAAACCTAGGCAAAGGGACCTCGGAGCGCCCCAAATTGGTGCCCTAATATATTGGTCTCTTAACCCACTACACTTACCCTGCATGCAAATTCAGCAAAGTCGCTGCAATCACACACACACACTTCACATACAGGCATTAGTTTGTCGTTTATTTCATAAACTGCAGCAAAAGGGTAAAAAACAACAACAGTGTGCATTATAACAAAAGCATAAATAAATATAAGATCCCCCCCCTCACCTTCGTGCTTAATAAATACATTTGATTTCATTAGCATTTTACAGACCCAATTTGGATGGGGCGTTTAGTAGGCTACGTCCATCGTTGCTTCTTTACCCATTAAAAGCTACAGTCAGTGTTTCATGACGTTGACTTACCTTTGAGCATTTCCAATTATAGGCTACTGTGTAAAATGCTGTGTAGAATTAATGTTTGTATCAAGAAAGAAAGACATGTCCATGTCCAACGTTGCCGTTGGACATGGCTAAAACCGGCTTTGCACATGCCTTCCAGCAGGGCCGGCCCTGACCAATTTGGCGCCCTAGGCAAGATTTTTGCTGGCGCCCCCTACTACCCCTTTTGATCGCACAGTAAATTCGACTACGAATGTTCATAAACTCAGAGAAGCTACAAAGCTTTGTCTTTGAGACTCTTTGATTTTAGATAGAAAATTAAACACACGAAACGTATTAAAAACCAAGTAACAAGCAATGAATCATAAATACAATATGGTATGCACAAAATACTGCAGGCGTTAGAACTTTTAATAATTAAACACTTTGCAGTAAAAAAAAAGTCTTGCAAAACAAGTGACAATGAATCACTCATACAATAAGGTATGCACAAAATACTGCAAAGAAATGCATGATGTTTACTAAAGGCATTCATAAGCAAAATAATAGATAGAGTTCAGATTCAAATTATTGTAAATACAATTAAATGTAGTATGGTTTATCTAGTTTGGTTCTAACCAGAGATTAAACAAGCACTCAACTGAAGTGTAAAAAAAATACAATAATGTATTAGGGCTGTGCAGAGGTAGACGGGACGGCAGAACCTGATGCTGTGTCACTTGGGGTGGCACTGAAATATTTTAAAAGTGCATCTGAAGAGAGAAGAGAAGTATATGTGACAACTGCATGTTACATTTTAATAAAAAAAACAAATGCTTGGTGTGCTATACATGAGACTAATAATGAAAATGTGATGAGATTCATTCAGCTTTATTGTCATTGCAATGCAATTCAGTCTAACCACAGTGCAAAAACCAGTAAAGTGCAGTGAAATTAATATATATGTACTGTATATATAGCTTATGAATGATATGTGAAAGCTAATGTATGAAATATTAACAGTAATACACTTTAACTGCACTTTAACACTGATGTAAACTTTAACAAACATAAACTGTGACACATAAAACCAAATGCTTACAACCACCCTATTACAAAGTGGATGGACAACTAAAAGCATTGTAACTGACATACAAGCAGGAAAGACACCTGTAAAATAACACCCAACGTTAAGTTAGGTGTGAACAGGCCTTACGTTAAATTTCCAAACGTCCCTGATGAATTTAAGGTGGAGTAACATTAACACACGTCGACTCAGCTATTTTTTGATTATTAAACAATGTTGCTCTCGTCCGAAGTAAGCTAGCAAGCTAACACTCTGCCCCAACAACGGTAACTACGATGCATTAAGCTATTAATTTCATGCACTTCATCACATTGACATTACTGTACCTTTACCTTTTTCACGTTTTTCCTCCTCTTCTTTCCTTCTTTTCCTTCCTTGGGCGCCGGATGGCTTCAGTCTTTTGGACATAATTCCGACACAGTGTCATTAATCTTTTTCTTCGTCTCAGGGTCACGGTCCGGTCAGATTCAGGCAGCTGGCCTCTTGACACCGCCCCCCTCACAGAGGGCAGGTACAGAGCAACGAGCCAGGCAGGCACCCAGAAAAAAGGCTTCTCCATTATTTAATAGTCTTTGCTATGACTTTATGTTGCTGTGGGCTTAAATAATATTTCGAAATAATAGTAGTAATGGCACTGGTAAAAAAAAAGTAGTATTTATATATATTTATTATTATTATTATTATTATTATTATTTTTATTTAATTTTTTTCTCCCCCCGTTTTCGGCGCCCCCCGCGGATGACGGCGCCCCTAACATTTGCCTATACTGCCTATGCCCAGGGCCGGCTCTTCCAGCATCAGTCAGGTATCCAACGAGTGACGCTCGTATTCCCGCTTGCCTGACCACGATCTAGCATCTAGGATCGATTGCTCTTCCTTGGGATGTTAACACCGAATTTCGTACACTGAATTTTGCAGCTGAATTTGGCATGTAGAATTTGGGGACGTTCAAGAGCAAGGTACGTTTTATTACTCTGTTTTCTGGGAATAATTGACGCAAGCAGAAACCAGAAAACAAGCTTTTTGTTCGTTTTTTCGTTTTGACAAGCAGACACAGAGGGCCACACCGCCCACAGTGAAGACTGACACGGCTTCAAATAACAATAATAGTATTCATAATCATTTGAAAATGAGAACTTCTGAAGTTATGATGACTTCAGTGCAGTTGATGTTTAGCCACAGTTAATACATGCAGAGTAGACCTGAGGGCTTTACTACGACATCATTGTCCGGCGCTGAACTATGCGCTCTGTGCGCGTTCACATCAAAGGAGCTGCGATCGCTGGCTGCTGATTAGCTCACAGCCTGAGAGCTATGAGGAATACAAGTGATTACAACACATTTCTGACAGCTGAACATTGCGCAGGGCTCTCCGTGAGACGCACGCATTTCAACCCATGCACACGCTCACACACCACACAACTTGCGCCGCTATTTAACAGTGGAAGGGTAGGAATCAAATGCGCCCGAGTGAAATTTCAAAATCGTCCGGGATTTTATTAAAGCCTCAATACATGTTCACATTTAATTTGCGTTGTGTTCCTCTGGGTCTGTTACAATCTAGTTGGGCTACGCCCTCCCCTACTCAATTCTGTTCGCTTTGCATTGATGGAAGTGAGTAGGGGGAGTAGTTAAGTAAAGCCTTCAGATTTGACGGTTTGACTTTAGAGTTACCGTCATGTTTTGTATTTTTTTTTTTACCATTATTGTTTTATAGGGACAAACATTGACACATTTCTCCTGCAGGGGATTGTTAAAGTTCTATCTATGTAACAGAAGGAAACACTTACTCATACTCCATCAAATATTCATACTCATACTTTGCACACTTTACCACAGCATTGGCCTACTGAATGCCACAGATATATTTTTAAGCATTGGACTGAATGCCACATAAATATAATATATGATTTGCACGTTTGCAACGTTTAAAAGTTCAGGGAAAAGTATATGCCTCTACTGGTGTTGCTTAGGCCAATATCCTTTTGAGGCAGTGTTGTTTCTGAATATTAGTGTTAAGGGCCAATAATGCATACTATCATACATTCGTCACCATGTCTGTGGACAAATTTGTATGCAGTCACATATTAATATATGTGACTGCATATATATATCCTACTTGGAACGTGTTTTGAAATGGATCTATAGTAGCCTATATAAATTTGCCAGCTGGAATAAAAAACAAACTCTCCTTCAAATGCACATTCATGGAAGTCTTGTATTGTCATCCCCAAATAATGCTGCAATGTAATAATATACATCTTTAAATGCACAATAATGAGTCATTATTTTTATTATGACTTATCAAAGATTTTTATTGGCTCCCAGAATGCAGGTCTGTTAGTGACTCCCAGTATCTCTAAAAACAGACTGGGAAGTAGAGCATTCACTTACTGGGCTCCTTTACTGTGGAACCAGCTCTCCCCATGGGTCAGAGAGGCAGACACTCTTACTAAATTTAAGTACAGCCCACCCCCCCTCACCTTTCGCACCTTGTAGTTGGCGTCTCGCAGTCTCTCTGTGTTTCCACATATTCTCCACAGCTCCATCCCCAGTCTGAACCAAATGCAATTTTTCCCCTGGGTTTTCCTGGGAGTTTTTACTCAGTCGACGTGAGGGTTTAAGGGAAGAGGATGTTGTTATGATGCTCATGCTATGTAAAGCCCTTTGAGACAAACTGTTTGTAAAAACGGGCTATAAAAATAAAATTGCCTTGCCTTGCCTAACCCGCTTGGACTGTAATTCATATTCATGCTACTAGTTTGATCATTGACTGACTACATGAATAATTGCACAGAAGAGATTCTTATAGAGGTCTTATAGTCAAACGGTATAGGGTATATACAAATGTTATGTGTTTAGGCCAGTTATGAGATCTAGTTAACATCATTAAAAGTAATTTCCAAACACATTAAAGAAAAGAAAAAAACAAAAGCAAAGAGATTTTGCAGCAGTAGCACACTTTTACTAAAACAGAGTGGGATAGGAATCAGGTTAACAAAACATCTAAGAACATCTAAGCTATCATAAAACATCACAAAAAAAACAGCTGGAATACAAAGTTTGCTTTGTATTCCAGCTGGCCTGTTATGAGCAAATTTCTATACGCTACTATAGATCCATTCCAAAACGTATTCCAAGTAGGCTATAGGACAACGCATAATGCATCCTGGAATGAGTGAAGCTTGCCTGCTGACACGTTAAAATGACTGTCACAACTGCCATGAGCAAAGAGAAAAAACATTTGTACATAGTGTAGGCTACAGCCTAATAGCCTATTCGATATTGAATGAAGTAGGTAACTTTACACTCCCTGTCACTGTACAGAGTAGACGATATGATTTGCTTCTACAGCACCTTAAAAACCTCACTGTAGCCTATATTCATAGGCACACCCAGCCTCGCTTTCAATATACTCGCATTCTGTAAACACCATCAGTAAATAATAATATGAAAACAATATAAAATATCTTTCAACAAGAAAAAAATATTTGTTTACTTTAAATGGATAAAGGTCAACAAATGCGCAATTTTCAGCTGTCAGAAATGTGTTGTGATCACTTGTATTCCTCATAGCTCTCAGGCTGTGAGGAAATCAGCAGCCCGCGATCGCAGCTCCTTTGATGTGAATGCGCACAGAGTGCAGAGTTCAGAGCCGGACAATGATGTCGTAGTAAAGCCCTCAGGTCTACTCTGCATGTATTAACTGTGGCTAAACATCAACTGCAGTGAAGTCATCATAACTTCAGAAGTTTTCATTTTCAAATGATTATGAATATTATTATTGTTATTTGAAGCCATGTCAGTCTTGACTGTGGGTGGTGTGGTCCTCTGTGTCTGCTAGTGTCTATAATACAGTAATATTTTTGTTGACATTATCAAACGGAAGAACTTTTATTTTGAAGAGCACAGGGCAACGAAGCACACTAGCCAATACGAGGACACGCCCACCGGCGGAAACCAGATATTGAGTGGTCAATTGGTTTTGTTAAGAAGAACCAAAAGACGAATAAACGAACAGAAACTTTGATTTTCGTTTTTTTGGACAAAACGAAAAAACGAAAAAACGGCTGGTTTTTGAATGCGTGTATGGTTCGTTCTTTGAATATTCCGATTTAAAACAAAATCAGAAAAACCAAATAACAGAGTCGTTCTTTGGTTTTTCTGATTTGGTTTTGAAACGGAAAAAGGGCAAAAGGAATAAACAAATAAACGGCATTTCATTTGTGTTTGTGTTTGTGTTTTGTTTGTTGGTTTTTTAAACCCGAAACAGAAACAGAAAAACAAAAATAGATACATTTGTAGGCTACACCAGAAGGCAGAACGCAGCGAGCGAAGAAAAAAGAGCCTACCACCTAAACCAGCAATAGACTGTCCAATTATATTTAGCCTTAGTTATGGCCGCACTTGAACCATATGGGGATTTTATTCGTGAACTATTTGACAATGGAAAGACACACGACGAGATCAGTACCGCTCTAAAGCAATCTGGTGCACCGAAGTGCTCCGTTATGACGGTGAGGAGGTTCTGTGTGGAGCACAACCTTCGAAGAAGAAATCTAGTTTCTTTCTTCTTCTATGTAGCCTATTGTACAATATGTAGGCTACTTGTCATTCAGATGTATTTTAATGTTTTATGACCAGCTAGGTTTCTTAGTAAACAGCCACCTGGAATATCATGGCGATCTTCTCCACGGTCATATCGTCCACTCGCAGACTAAGTCGCCGGCTCCCACGGAAAACAATAAAGCTGGCCATTGTAGAATGCGAGACTCAATGGAAAGTTTGAAACGTCTTTATATGTATTTTTTAAAACCACGTGCCCTCTTCCTGGCATTCATTGTGGTTTTATCTAAATATCACACAAACAAAACAAGCAACTGGATTATTCAGTATTCCCGTTTTGATTTAAAAAACAGACAAAAAAAAGGCGTTTATTTGTTTATTCCTCTCTTTTTTTTTACGTTGAATATTTGATTTTGAATTTTTGAACAATGAAAAATAAAAGTGGAAATGATTTGTTGAAAAAAGTGTTAAATTCAGTGGCAAAAAATCCAGGCACGTTATTTCAATGGATAAATATTCAGTGCTTAAAATTCAATGGCTTTTTATTTTCCAAACCAGATTAGACAGATTTACTACCTACTACAGCATTCTAGATGTGGGTCTGGATTTCCAGGCTAGCATTTAGGTGGAACATTGCTAATTTTATCCGATGGTAATTGAATGGTCATTTCCTCATGCATTTTCATGAAAGCACTTCTGTCCACGCCACAGAGCTGCATATTAGCTCTGCATTGGTGGGGAGGGGAGCCTGTGCCCCTCTGAGCAACAACAACCTTGGACAGAGGGTCACATTTTGTTGTGCTATTGAGTTCCAGCGCTGGTGCTGCTGTCACCACAGTGTGAATGAAGAGACATGGCCGTACCTGACGTAGTTGAAGGCGGGGAAGCGGATGTTATTCTTGATGAGGACGGTGAAGTTCTCTGCTGCTGCCAGGAGAGCTGGCCTGAGGACAGGAAATAGAGAACATGAAGGGAGGAAATCAGGTGAGGGAAGGGAGTGGTCGATGGAGTCAAGGTGAGGGGTATGTATGTTAGGTGAGTTGTAGGGAGGAGAGCTGAAGTGAGGCAGTTGGAGGGAGGAGAGGGGAGTGAGGGGGATGTGGATGGGGAAAGGCGAGGGAGGTGATGTAAGGGGAGATGTAGGGATGTTTGTTAAGTGAGGGTGTTTGGATGAGGGGATGGAGTATGAAAGGTGAGGTGATGGGAGGTCTCTACCTGGGAGGTTTGCTCCTAGTTTCGACAGGACACCATGCCGATACCTCACAGGTCTTCCTCCTCACGTCAAACTTCACGCAGGCGCCCGTCTGCACTCCTGGAATACAAAAACAACTTGTACGGAGGCCGCCTAGGTGAGGAGGGGGGAGAAGGGGAGACTGAGGGGAAGAGAGAGGGAATAGGAGCCAGGAGGCTGGAGAATAGAAACGAGAAGAGGAGGAGAATAGAGGGGATACGAGATAGGAGGGGTGAGATGGACAGAGACGATGAGTTGTAATGACATAAGAGTGGCAGAGACGGAGAAGTGAGAGGAGGATAGAAAGAGAAGTGAGAGGAGGAGGGAAGAAGTGAGAGGAGGAGAGAAGAAGTGAGAGTAGGCGGGAAGGAGGAGTGAGGGCAGCAGAGAAGGAGGAGTGAGGGCAGCAGAGAAGGAGGAGTGAGGGCAGCAGAGAAGGAGGAGTGAGGGCAGCAGAGAAGGAGGAGTGAGGGCAGCAGAGAAGGAGGAGTGAGTACCATGGCTATGCTGGTCCCAGGCTCCTTTCGAACAATCTTTATCCGTCTGGCAGACCTTGTCCTCCCTAGGAACCTACAGGAACATCATAATAAGTAACATTATAGCTAGATATGTAATACTGATATTCTATACTGTCTAGAACTATTTAGAATAATAATAGTAATTGATTATTATTGTTTTTGTTATTTTATAAATACAATATCATTTTAATGTCATCAATAATCACAATATCAAAAATAATGAAAGAATGAATATGATGTTATATTATAATATTATATGAACAATTCAGAGCACCTCAGCACATTTTCCTTGCTTCTGGTTCTTTGTAATTATCACATTCGTCACCACGAAGAATGAATTCTTTTCCTAAAGAGAAAAAAATAAAAGTTAAAAAACAGTTTTAAACAGTCCATTGGTAAGGGGTTGGGTCCAGGACAAAGGCCCACCTGAGCTGGACCGCTGTAGTCCACCACGTCCCAGACTACATCCCCCAGCCCGGGAACCTGGGTCAGCGCCACCCCCTTCAGCTTTGCCGTGACGGAGCTCACAACAGGGTCCAACTCCTGGTACTGCTTGTTCCACAGCATCATGATACTAGAACACACACACACACAAGAACACGTCACACACACATCCAAAGTTTTGTGTCTCACTAAATGACATACTCTTGTGAGTTGTTTGTTTGTTTTATTTTAATTTTGTAATTCACGTTTTTATTCCTTATGCTACCTGGAATTGCTCTTAACCTTTCGTCTGCACGTCACTGCAGCTGATGTACCAGCTGCAGTTTATTTGTCTAGGTAAAGAAACGGAGTGGATATACATTTTCCATTTGTTTAATGGAAAATTGACCAACTTCATGTTTGTATTGTGTGGGCTGTGGGCAATAAACCTGATAAATCTATCAATTTATGTATCTATCTCTCTATCTATCTCGAGAAATAATGAGATCTCTCATAGGCCTATATATATATAATTAGTCAACCAATACAGTGGTTAACGACATTTGTTGCTGGCCCTGTGAATGGACTATTCAATAAATCCTGTGTTTATCTTTTACTTCATAAAATAGTTATGTTACGGAAAGTGTCAATATTTGGTATGTTAAAGTTATAACTACCGAATATCAACACATTCCGTAGCACCAAAAGGACACTGGTAGTAGCATGCGGCGGAGAAGTGGCATTCCGGGAGTCTGGAGAGGAGCTGCGGAGGCGTTCCGTGGCGTTATGCATATATTATATATTATTTTATCTCTGATTTAACTCACCAGATGAACATTAAGATCACCACGTTCAGCGTCCATTTCAGCGAACCGAGTCTCACGCTGTTTATTCGGACCAGTTTGTTTGTCTCGTACTGACACAGAGTGAGAAGTCTGCAAGACATTGCGCTGCAGCTCGGATCTCTGACTCACTGTCCGCTCCTTCCTGGTGAGGGTCACATGGTCACTCTCTACAGCTGCATGAATCCTGCAGCTTGACTCTTCTTGGTATTCAGTTCCTTTGTGTGTGGCATCTATGGAGTAAAAAAACGTGTTTTACTCACGCACAATGATTCACACACACGCTCAGTGTGGTTTGCAAATACAAAACATCATTCACAAACGAATGCATTTTGCTTCAGAAACAAATACAGTATGTTTTACACAAAGTACCGGAACACGAAAGCTGCGCGTGGATCGGAATGCATTTGCGCACGGATCGGAATGCATTTGCGCACGGATCAGCAAGGCGGAAAATTAGTGCCAAAAGTCACGTGACAAACAAATGTCCTGTGATTCACACTACAAAACAACAGGTGGCGTTGTTCCTGCCAAACCGCACGGATTCCGTACGGATTCCGTGCGGTTTCCGTGCGGTTTAGCACTTTTACCGCGTCCCTTCTAGGGGCATAATGCCCCTTTCACACCGCCGCAAAATCGGGGCCGGTTCCGGGCCAGTTCGGAGCTAGGGCCAGGGCTTTGGTTTCACACCGCCAAAGAACCGGCTCCGGCCCCTAAAAACCGGTTCAACTCTGGCCCCACTTTAGAGCTGGGCTAGAACTAGAACCGCTTTTACGCCGGGGGCAGGGGGCGGAGTTATCCGTACCTTGATAAACAGGAAGACCAACGAAGACCGGCATTTTTTAAAACACCGAAGTAAACAATGAACGTGAATCCGTGTATGGTTCTTTTTTGTTTTTTCTGATTTTGTTTTAAATCGGAATATTCAAAGAACGAACCATACACGGATTGAATCGAAGACGAAATTGTTGTTGTTGTTGTGTTTGAAACTGGCGCGAGGGTTCTTCTGCGCGCCTAACCTGACGCTTGATCATTGTGTGGTGGTTCAACGCGTCAACGCGCCAACGCAGCTAGATGAGTCCGTGTCCATGCAAGTGAACGGAGCGTTCCCTCTTCGTCATAACTATCAAACCAAACATCCTTCACATTCACCGATCGAACATTATGAAAGTAAAATGCACATTTCTCGCTAAAAATGTTTCCATAAACGCATTTAATGGCGTAACTATGTTACTATTTCCACCCAGAATAAAGAAAGATGTCGGCCGTATGCTTCTGTCCAAGCTCACTAGCGGAGACGTTTGTAGTGACGTCATGACGTTGCTCACGCCGGCTGTATGGCTGGCTCTGGCCGGTGTGAAACCAACCGGTTCTTAACTGGGGTAAGGCTGGAACCAGTTTGGAACTGGCCCTAGCACCAGCCCGGAACTGGCTCTCGGTTCTTTTTGGTGTGAAAGCGGCATTCGTGGCCTTCTTGGCTTTCCATAGAATCCACACACGGTTGGCCGGCATCAAATAAAGATTTTGGGGAGAAAAAAAGATCGTCCTGGCGGCCTTAAACTGACTCAACAGCGCCACCTGCTGTTGTGTAGTGCGAATCACAGGACATTTATTTGTCACGTGACTTTTGGCACTCATTTTCCGCCTTGCTGATCCGTGCGCAAATGCATTCCGATCCACGCGCAGCTTTCGTGTTCCGTACTTGTAGAATTGTTTTGTGTACTTGAAGGATTTATTTTTGTACTTTGTGTAAAACAAACTGTATTTGTTTCTGAAGCAAAATGCATTAGTTTGTGAATGATGTTTTGTATTTGCAAACCACACTGAGCGTGTGTGTGAATCATTGTGCGTGAGTAAAACACGTTTTGTGTGCGTGTGAATCGTTATGCATGAGCAAAACACGTGTGCGGGGTTTTGGCATAATTCTAACTCCATAGGCATCGGTTAACTTTTTAGGGGGTCAAGCAGCGAAGCTGCAAGACAACCATTGTTTTTGTACATTTTCCTATTATTGGGGATCAAGCAGCGAAGCTGCGAGACAACCATTGTTATTGTACGTTTTCCTATTATTATTATTTTCCTGCCGTGGGAGTCTATGGCAGGCAGCCCATAGAAAGCCATGGTCAAAAGTTGTGAAATTTGCACACTGATTCAGGACAGTCCCATGATCCCTCACAGCAAATTTGTGGTCGCTAGCTCATGAGCTCTAGCGCCACCATCGGGTCAAAGTTGGACACGCATTCATGTATATAACTTTTGACCCATTCATCCAATATTCCCAAAGAAGGTATCATTGGAATCCTTGGGCCAAGCCGAGTTCAACACACTCTATGTTATGGAAGCATATATGTATCAAAATTAAAATGGCAATGCAATTTGCAATTCAATAGGCTAAGTCATTACATTATGCAATTGACAATTCATTATGCAATTTAATAGCCTAATGTAAATTTGTAAATACGTAATAAAAAAAGTGTTTTAATATGCAAAGTGACAATGAAATCCTCAATTAAATGTGCAAAAGTTATAACAATAAAAACAGAATAACATTTTGTCCAATTTTTTTTTTGTTCCTTTATTCAAATTGAAAAGCTATAGTGGCAAAGTCACGCCCCTTCCGGTAGAGCCCATGGGACCTGTCAAACCAGCTGATCATCCACGACCTGGCACTTTCTTTTCTATGCCTAGCATTGTGCCAGGTTTGACGTATATAGTAATAACGTGAAAAGGGCGGAAAAGACGGTCGTGGAGCTGCTGCGGGAGGCCGCTGCAGCTCTAGAGAAGAGGGGGGCCAATCGGAAGTTTCAATTATTATAATTTTTTTTGAGACACGACCGTGCGAGCGCCACATGTGTGTGTGTGTGTGATTACACACACTGTAACGCAAGTGTTTGCTGTTGGTGTTATGGCGCATAACACGTTCTTTGACGTCTCTTGTATTTCCACAACAAGGGGTTATTTGGGGTTTGGGGTTATCTCAGCCATAGTTGAGAAGGAAATGGGGGAACAGAACTTTGGCTTTGACTCCCTGAAGTACATGAACTGCGACATGCTGCTTGCCGCCGGTTGCCGCGAGGCACCACCGCCGTGAAGCACCACCGCCCGGCAGCGGGCAGCCGGCAGCAGGCAGCGCGCGGTTCAGTATACTTCAGATTGATGTGGAAGTGGAAGAACCAGAGACGTCGGAGAACCCGACGAAGTCGTTTGAGATTCATAATATCGTCTGGAGGCACATGGCCGTGATAATATGTATTATATGATATAGATATCTATGTATTATATGATATTATTTAGATATAGAGCTCCCGGACTGCAAGTGTTGTACACTTCCTTGTTATTTGGATAACCGTTCTGCTGTGGGTGTTATGGCGCATAACACGTGGGACTCTCGTCTCTGGTATTTCCACAACGAGACTGGTAGTGGGTGTTATCTCCAGTGTTGCCACAGTTACCTTGAAAAAGTAATTAGATTACTGATTCCTAGTTACTCCTTAAAATACTAACTTACTTACTTTACTGATTACTTGATTTTAAAAGTAAATAAGTTAGATTACAAGTTACTTTATTAGTTACATTTAGCTGCGACAACACCCCCTACTGCCTCAAAAGAAAAAATTACAACCGGTCTTGTCAATTGCTCCCCTCTCAACAATTGCTTCCCCCACTGTCAACAATTGTTCTCCCCCCGTCAACAACTGGTCTTCCAATTCTGCGCAGGGGGCTGGTAGGGGGAATTCGGGGGGGCCCATCAGTACCTCTTTGATGCCCAGAATTTGGTGCTACGGCCCTGGTTGCACACACTGACACACGGCTTTCAATCGCTTCCGCCAACTTTTAGTGCGTAAACAAAATATCACTGCGCGCTTTACGGGGCGATCACCGGACGCAGCTCCACACACGCGCACACACACACACACACACACACACACACACACACACACACACACACACACACACACACACACACACACACACACACACACACACACACACACACACACACACACACACACACACACACGCGCGCAGCACCGCGCGACTAATTCCGCCGTTAATAACAACTGGTGGCGCGGACTCTGGAGAGTCAAGGTCGACACTCGCCTCTGATAGATTGAAGTCTTTGGAGACTGCTTCACACGCACATGCAGTCTCACACTAACAGACAGGCAGACAGACAGAAAGACACACACACACCACTCCATCGCTCTCAACGCCAATCGGGGATCCGGCAAAAATAAAATTTAATAGTAACGTACAGTGACTTTGATGAGTATGTTTAATCTGATTACTGGTTTGGAAATATTACTCGTCACTGAAAAAAGTGGTCAGACAGACAGACAGACACACACACACCACTCCATCGCTCTCAACGCCAATCGGTGATCCAGCAAAAATAAAATAAAATAGTAACGCACATTGACTTTGATGAGTAACTTTAATCTGATTACTGGTTTGGAAATATTACTCGTCACTGAAAAAAGTGGTCCGAGGCCAGTAACGCGTTACTGGCATCACTGGTTATCTCAGCCATGGTTGAGAGTGAATTGGGGGAAAGGAACTTTGGCTTTGACTCCCTGAAGTACATGAACCATGACATGGTGGAGAAAGGGATTGTTGGCTGCGAATGTCTCCCGATTGAGCCCCGCTTCCCGCTGCCGAGGGACCAACGCCTCGGCGCTACAGGAGGCGGTGGTGCCTAAGCGCTGACCGCTGCCGAGGTGGGGGTCCCTCGGCAGGGAAGCTCCGGCGGGAGACAACCGTGGTCAACTATCGCGGGCAACAATCCCTTTCTCCTCATTGTCGTGGTTCAGTCTACTTCAGATTGATGTGGACGTGGAAGAACCAGAGACGTTGGAGAACCCGACTATCGTCTGGAGGCTCACACAGCTTTTGGCCCTGATAATATAGATATCTATGTATAATATGATATTATTTAGATATAGAGCTCCAGGACTCTATATCTAAAGCCCAGTTCAGACCAAAGATTCACCTTGCAACGACTTGCAACTCGCAACTCCTTGCGACGCCTTGCAACGAGACGGGCTGCGACGTTCTAAAACTGGGCAGTTCACACTGGCTGCAACGCGCTGCAACGGTCTGCGACGGTAGGTGGTTTCCCTAGCAACTGTGAACGCAAGTTCACAAGTTGATCTGGCTGCCTTTCGTGTTTTCACGAAGAATTTATATTTTTTTTGCGGAAAATTTCTATGTGGGTCTACGGTACAACAGAATGAAATCCGACCTTATTAATATTCCCCCCCACGATAGTATGAGTTCGAATCCCGTAATGTATCATATTTTAAGCATTAGTTTTTCATTTATTTCGGCTTAAAACGGTTCTACGTGACAAGTTTCTTCCAATTACACTCCAAATACGAATGAGATGGGAATGTTTTTGACATTTTATTGAAAGACAAATCAAAGAGGCATTCGCAAGGACAGCTACGTGTCTGGCCCGATTTCCAACAGCTGGCGTAGCCACGACAACAAACGACGCATTCGGCTAATGGTCACCAGTTAACACGGTCACGAGTTGAACTTAATAATAATAATAATAATAAATGACATTTATATAGCGCTTTATATGGTACTCTAAGACGCTTTAAAACACCACACCAAGTGCCACCGCAATGTCGCAACAACATGCCAACGTCGTAAAGGACAGGTTGCTCCTCCAGCAAGCAAATTAAATTCTCCTCCCTCTCCTCGGACCAGAAGTCTGCCATCTTCGGATATTTGTATGCTGGAGTGGACAGTACGGTACCGGGACGGAGTAAGGCCGTGACGTACAAGTTGTTCTGTGCTGTGATTGGCTGAAGAGAAATAGTTAATTCGCCGCGTTCTAAAACTGGACCTTGTGATTTGACATGTTCAATCTCTGGCGACTCCTTGCAACGGCTTGCAACGACCCGTTCACACCGCCCCTGCGACGTTCTAAAACCGTCTCGTTGCAAGCCGTTGCAAGGTGAATCTTTGGTCTGAACTTAAGAGTCCTGGAGTGTTCTAGAATATTTACAGAACACGGCTAAAGGCAGTGTGCGCCTCGCCATTGCGATACATCCACTGTAAACAGAGCGCATGGTACCGTGGGTGCATGGGCGTAGTGGACGCGGGGTACACTACCCGTATCTGTGCCCTCTGTCCCCCGCACTTTTTACAGCCATTACAACCATTCAATTCATTTTTAACACGTGGAAACACGTTTTCCGAGCCGCCTTTGAACGCACCATCAGCAGGCGGAGCCAGGTGGCAAACACCGCTGTCGTGTTGTAATTTCAATCACAGAGACGTTGATTCAGATCTGTTTCAAGCATGTTCAGCAAACCAGCAGCCAAGAGGTAAAAAACTTTACCTTGTTTTATCCAAAAAAAACGTGTAAGTTGAGTAATGCTGTTGCATGTTGTTTAACTAAATGATGACTGACTAATAGATGTCAATATATCAAGTTAAGCTAGTTAACAATTGTTAACTGTTACCTATGTTAAATCGTTTGCTAGGTGCAGAGGTGATAGTAACTAGTGACAATTACTCTGACACATTTCCTTGAGTAACTTTTTGGATAGATTATACTCTTAAGAGTTGTTTTACTGCAAAATACTTTTTTACTTGTATTATTCTAAAGTAAGCACAACTTATTGTGCTTACTTACCTACTTATTTTGGAGCGCTTGGTCCTCTGCCAATGCTACCGCGACAACAGCTTTCCGGGTGGCGTCCATGTTTTCTTCCAACGACCGAGCGAAATAATAAAAAGCTTGAAGTGTGGGCGTGGCGTCAGATCCGAGATCCGAGTCGGTTCGCAGAGAATACTCGAACGCAGCACCCCGGGATGTACACGAAGACTGGCTCCGCCGCTGTTTGGAGTTTTGGAGGAAACTTGTCACGTAGAACCATTGTAAACTGTGTGATTTTTTTTCTTATAATAAATACGGGATTCTTTATTTATTTATTTTATTTTATTAACAATATGGCTTAATGGACATGAAGAAATTTAACTTTTTAATTTTTTGTTTTCAACATTTGACAATCGTATATAAACAAAAAAGGGTAATGTTCAAATAATGCGCAAAAATACCTTCCCCCCCAACCCACCCCAACCCAGCTTGTTGATTAAGTCCAAACCTTCACAAGAATAATAATAATAATAATAATAAATGACATTTACATATTGGCCTATCAAAACTATGTAAGACAGACTAGGAATAAAAGAAAAACAGAGGTTAAACATGAAGAATAAGGTGGGAGTTAGGTGGGGAAGGCTAGTGTGAAAAGGTATGTTTTGAGGGCAGATTTGAAAGAAGAGATGGTTGGAGAGACTGTGATGTGGGAGGGGAGTGAATTCCAAAGGGTGGGGGCAGCAACTGAGAAGGCCCGATCACCCCAAGTCCATCGCTCAGTCCGTGGAACTTGTAGCAGGTTGGCAGAATTGGACCTGAGGAATCGGGAGGGGGCGTGGTGATGGAGGAGGTCGGCAAGGTAGGGGGGGGCTAGGCTGTTGAGGGCCTTGTAGGTGATGAGTAAGATTTTGTAGTTGATTCTGTGTTTAATTGGAAGCCAATGGAGTTCACGGAGGACAGGTGTGATGTGTTCTCTGGAGCGGGTACCAGTGATGAGGCGTGCAGCTGAGTTCTGGACATATTGAAGTTTTTTGAGGACTTTGTATGTAAGAATGTCTATTGAAGTGTAAGTCCAAAGAGGGATTACAGAAGGAGCATATACAGTTTAGTACAATATGTCAAATAAGTAAGTATCAGTACAGTAAAGTAAACCTTGGAGAATAGTAATATATATATTTTTATATAATAATTAAATATTAATAAAATAACAGGAATTAAAATTAAGGGAGGGAGAGAGGGTGGGGTGGGGGGGGGGGGGGGGGTGCACCGCTTACCTCTGATAATAGCCCATTAGTCATTTTTAATTAATGGTATTTGCAAGCTCTCATAGTATTCTAAAAAGGGGACCCAAACCTTCCTACATTTTTGCAAGGAGCCTTTAAGAGTATATTTGATCTTTTCAAGCTTCAGGAAATGCATAATATGTCCATGATTTTTTTAGTTAATATAATTTGTGTTTGAAATTGTAAATAATTATACTTGAAGAAAATACTTTTGTTTTGAGAATTGAAAGGAGAATTGAAAGGTGTAGGTAATGTTAAAGAGTAAAAACTGCAACATACTTTAAATGAGACACTAAAGCCTTTATACTTCAACTGTTTATCCCAAAAGGATTAACTCAGGCCCAAGAAGTCAAATTTTTTCCTTAAAACCTAATTACCTATTATGGAAGGTTCATCATTGGTTTGTGAAATTATTTACACAGGTAGAAGACAAACATAACAAATCAATAGTCCATTTATAAGTTGTATCCACCTAGTGAAGCTGGGGGTGCTTGATTCTTCCAAGAGAGAAGGATGAGACGTCTGGCAATCAAGGAGGAGAATGCTATAAGTGAACGATTTTCAGGGGTAAAACCAAATAGGGCACATACAGGGTTAGGGGTGATGACTGTTTGACGCATTTTAGAGTAGGCGCCAAAGATGCTGGCCCAGAATGTTTTAAGTTTGGGGAAAGACCAGAACATGTGAATATAGTCTGCTGGTTGACCTTTGCAGCGAGGACATGAGGGGTCAACATTAGGGAAGATCTTCACCAGTCTTGACTTGGTCAAGTGTGCCTTAGAACTATTTTGAGTTGTATCACACTACCTGGCGCAAGGAGAAGATGTATGCATTAAGTCAAGCACAGCCTTCCAATGATCATCTGTAAAATCCTCACCAAGATCGCTCTCCCAGTTCCTCCTAACATCCTGCAAAGAGTGAGGGGAAATATTGGATATGCAGTTGTAAAGAGCTGAAATAAGACCTTTACGCAAAGGGGATAATGAGAGGATATGATCAACCGTATTGCTTGCTGGGAAATCTGGAAAGGAGGTAATACTTTACCAGACAAAGTGTCTAATTTGGAGAAATCTAAGGAATTTGGACTTTGGTAAATTATATAATTGAGAAAGTTGGGCAAAAGAACCAAACTTACCCTCCACATATAGATTTGAAATGGACTTGATGCCATATGAGAACCAAGTTCCAAATGTAGAATCTGACAGAGAAGGTGGGAAGTTAAAATTATTCCTTATGGGAGAATTCACAGATGTTATCTGCAACTTAAAAGGTCTTCTAAATTGTGAACAGATTCTGGTTGAGTGACAGACCACTGGGTTAGCACAAAATTGGCTTTGCGGAGGAGGTGATGGAGCAAATAGTATGGAACCTAGATCGAAAGAGCTAGAGGCACACTCCATTTGCACCCAGGCCTCACACCCACTGGGACGATCCCACCAAATCCAGTGTAGCATTGTCTTTATATTGCATGCCCAATAATAGTAAATAAAATTAGGTGGAGCTAGTCCAGCAAGCTTTTTAGGTCTTTGGAGGGCGCTTCTTTTAATTCTAGGGAGTTTACCCTTCCAAATAAACAAAGATATGCATCCCTCCAATGAGCTCAAGAATGATTTTAATCAGGATGGGGATATTTTGAAAGAGGTAAAGAAATGTTGGTAACACAAGCATTTTATTAATGAAAATTAACAAGGTTAATTCTGCCAGGGGGAGATTCATCCATCTAGCAAAGTCTTTTTTACATTTTTCAAACAAGATTTTAAATTTTTTAGTAAAGAGGGTTAAAAAAGCAGGATTGATCTCCACGCCAAGATATTTAAAGCACTTGTTGACAATTCTGAATGGGAAATGGGATGGAGCGATTGAAGTGGCTGACTGATTAAGAGGAAACATCTCACTTTCTTCTAAATTTATTTTATAGCCAGAGAAATTTCCGAATTGAGCTAGGATATTAAGAATGGAAGGAACAGAACTCAGTGGATCCGAGACATATAAAAGAAGGTCATCCGCATATAGATATAATTTGTGTGTCCGGCCCCAACGTTCTATACCCTGGAAATCCTCTGATTGTCTAAGAGCTATGGCAAGAGGCTCAATGGCAATAGCGAAGAGTAACGCCCCGTGCCCACTACCTCCGTCCGTTGCGTGATCCCCATTGACTTTAATGGGGACGGACGCGCAATGCATTGTTGATCCGTCCGTTCCGTTGGAGCCTTCGGCTCAGTCAAGAAGTTGAAAAATGTTCAAGTTTTTCGGCAGCGACGGATCCGTCATCCAATCAGATCGCGTCTGCAAATTTAAGCACTGTGACGCGACTCGGGCTCTGACGATACTGGAAAGCGGGAAAGCGGGTCATCTTGCATCGCAACAAGCAGGAAGTAGCGGGAAGAACCCGGCGAAACGATTTGATTGGCTGACGGATGCCTCTGCAAAGACTACTCCCCCATCAGTCAGCAACGCCTTCCCACCTCCGTTGACTTAAGGAGGTAGTGGGCACGGGGCGTAAAGGGACAGACGCGTACCTCTGCAAAGAGAGAATTGCTCCGATTGCTGTCCGTTAGTAATTACTGTGGCTGTGTTCTGTGGCTGTGTTCTGTGTGGTGTGCTGCTACGGCACCGGCCGCTACGGTACAGATGCTAATGAGCCGACACGCGCACATGCACGGCTACGCAACCTGAGCTGGATGACGTATAGTCAATGCGACGACCACGGACATAATAAAGGCGACAAGCCTTCTTTCCCATTAAACGGTAAACATCGCGTCAAGCGGTTCAACTGTTGGTGTGTTCTCTGTGTTGTTGTCCATTGTTGTTAAAACTCTGACTGGCGGCAGACTTTATTATGGTCCATTCAGCGGACGCTTGGTGATGACGTGTTACGACGTGATGACGTATGTACAAGAGCCTTCCGTGGCCAGGCCACAGCTGCGACGGCCAACGGCCACGGCCAGATGGCCTAGTGTGAGTTCACCCTAATACCACCTTTAACATGTAGCTAAGTGACATTCAAAATAAAGGTATATTACGAGGGACAAATAGTATTAAAAAAATCCTTTATTTAAACATGCCAATTACAAAATATAAATACCATTTCAGGTTAAACATCTTTACAATGGGTCTTGCTCGTTGCCCGAGACAATGGCAGCCAGTCTGTCTCTTGTAACATTACCAGGGGTCTGGTTATCTGCTAGGGGGCACGGGGAGGCCATGATGACGTCACAGGGTAGGGTTGTCCCATTTGGTAGGGGATCGGTTAGGGGTAGCAATGAGCATGAGCTATGAGGGTAAGGGTTAGGGTTGAGATGTAGGGTTGAGACAGTGAGCAAAGAAACGGGATTGGGCCCAAGTCTTCTGCCTATCGGTTTTGGATCTCTTGCCAGTACCTGTCCGTCTGTATCTGTCTACCTGCCTGCCTGTTTACGAACCCCGCCTGTACCTGGAATCTGATTTGCCTGCTGGACTGTTTGTGAATAAATCCTTTTGATCTGCAATTGATTCCCGTTCTGAGTCGTGACACAGCATCGTGATCTGAGATTGTAATACTATGATATGTGCAAGAGCTAACATTTCCCAATAATCTATTATCTAAAAGAAAATAGTCGATGCGAGTGTATGTGTGATGGACATTAGAAAAAAAAGAGAATACCTTTTGATTATTAAATTTGAATCTCCAAATGTCCGAAACACCACCATGAGCTATGAAATCGTTTATAACTTGAGCAGATTTGGTGATGGATTGGACCTTATTTGAAGATCTGTCTAAGGCCTAAAAAAATCTTTGTTTGGTTCCGGTTTCCGACCGACCCTGTCAATTTATGTGCGACCCAAATTATTTTATGATCTTTATTTTTTTGATGCAAACTATAATTACGTTTTGGTACAGCACCTCTTCATTCTGTCCAAGGATGAGCGAATTTTCTCGTTTTTAAATGAAAACAACCTACCTATCATTCGCTGCCGCTGGAAAAAATAAAATAAAATAATAAAATAAATTCCCTACCTACCCATGACCTCAACTGACAACCAACAGGAACCAAACTTTTTTTTTTTTTTAGGCCTAACACAGTACACAGCTGAGTACACAGTTAAAATCCACTCCTATTATCAGCTTATAATTGTTATAACCGGGAATGGCAGAGAGCAGATTGTTAAAAAAAGTTGTAATCATCAGTTTGGGGCATAGACGTTGAACAAAATTACAAGACTGGTGAATAGTCGACCTACAACAATGACAAATCTCCCATTCTTATCGGCAATCACCTCCTAAGCTTCAAAGGGGATGTCTTTATGTATGAGGATTGCTGTCCCTTTGGCTTTAGCATTAAACTGTGAGTGGAACACCTGGCTGACACAGCTTTTTTTAAGATGGTTGACATGGTCATTCTTAAGGTGGGTTTCCTGTAAGAAGGTTATGTCTGAGTTTAATTGTTGTAGGTAGGATGTTATATATTGTCTTTTCACCCAGGTGTTCATTCCATTTGTATTTAAAGAAACAAAGTGAATAGGACTATTTTGAGTGCAATTAGTTGTAGATGTCATATCTTACAAGATTATGAGGGCATGTGAAGTGAGCTACGACGGAAGGGGCTGGGGAGAGGGTAGGGAGTAGGAAGGAGTAATAAAATAATAATAATAACAATATAATAATAATAATAAATAAAATAAATAAGAATTCTAATGACAAGGTGAAGAAAGGCGTCTGAAGGGGGACAGGGGCCAGGAACAGTGCTCTGAGCTAACATCTAAGAGAACACTTAACTTACACTTGTACTCTGTTTTCACAAAAAAATCACTAAAGAGTAATACAGGTTTAAGGATGTAACAGCTGAAAGACACTGCGTGTCTGGTAAGAGCAAACGGAACAGGTGTAAACTATCGTCAGCAGTTGTACATATATGTCCCTAAAACAAAAAAAACAATCGCTGCTGCATTGGAGGGTAAGTTATATTCTATCCTTGGAGTTACACATGCAATGCTTGTTCAACAACTGTGGACCATATGTAGAGTATAACGCCATAAATAGGCTACAAATATAAACTAAATCAGAGCAAAATAAGCATGGAGCTTAACAGATCTCGGTAGATAATGTAGGCAACACCATTCAACAGGAGGCTACACAGCTGACAACAGTATTACACAATGTGTGGGGCAAATAAAAATAAAAATAAAAAACAGCGCTCACCCGCAACAGGGTGACCGCTCCCGCATCTGAGTGGATTTTACGCAATCAAAGTCAAAGTTTCCTTAAGAAGAGCGAGTGGGCGAAATACCTGGTCGGTTGTTCTGAAGAAAAGTGGATATTTCTTCGGGAGAGAATTTTTTGTTGTTTCTGACCGTTCTTTTCGCTGACTTGGAATCTGGCAGGAAAATCATTCGATATCCGAAGCCGGGGTTTCTCAGCTGTGACTTCACCGTGGAATAAGTTGCCATTTTCTTGGACACCTCTGCGCTGTTGTCGGGGTAGATGTGTGTCTCAGAACCGCGGAAAGAGCCTCTCTAGCCAGCTTCATGATGCCTTGCTCTGGTAATGATGGATCCGAGCGATGAACGGGCACGGAGGGTCGTCCTGTTTCTTGCGGGGGATGGCTACTCTGTGCGCCCTGTCCCCGGCTGGAGGAGAGGGAAAAGCTCCTGCGCCGAAGATTTCTGTCAGGAATGCCTTCATGAAAGCGGTCGGTTGCGAGCCTTACATTTTTTAAGGTAAGCCGGTTTTACGGATATTGTTGCGCCTCGATCTATTTTCCAGATCATCCGTCTTAAGTTTTAGGGCCTTGTTCTCTCTGGATAGGGCAGTGCAGGTTGACTCAAGGGTTAGCAGCCTGGCCTCCATATCGTTAAGTGATGATTCCATATGTTGGATGGTCTGGTCGTGGAGGTTAATAATTGATCCGTCAGCAGAAAGTTGGACAGAAAGTTTGGCTATAATGCGTTCCTCCATTGAGTTGAGAAGTTTCTCCATGTCGGCCAAGGTCAGCGGAGCATTGCCAGTAGCATGCTGTTCGTTTGAGCTAGGTGCGCGCGGATCCTTTTGGCTAGCATTCGGTTTGCGGTCCTGGTTCTTCCCAGGCGACTGCTCGTCTGTAGGTTGGCTTTTCTTCCTCGGTTTCCCCATGTTTAGTATACCTCCACAAAAGCTTGCACAAGATGATTGTGATGGTAAAACCTTGTATTATTCGAATTGAATCAAACCGGAAGTTCCAAACTCATACAATTTTGGGGGGAAGATATTTCAAGTTCAGATTCCATGCCATTGTGCCGTTGAGCCATAGAGACTTCAATATCTGCCGTACAATAAACCACAACTAGTCTTCCAAAGAGCAGGATGCAGCCAGATCAACTTGTGACCCGACTGTCCATGTTATTATAGACCACGGTATTTGTCTCGTTTCCAAAAAGAAGAGGCCGTTACGCCAGTTATTCAAAACCTAATGTTGCGTTTACCTCCACTGCCTACAACCCAGCCAAAAGTTATTCAATCTTTCGCTATCATTTCGGTCGTCTGATATGGTGTAGTCTCTTGCTCTGCATCTTCTCTAAGCAAAGCAACGAGCTCGCGCAGCAATTCCGCGACCGTCCACCATTTTCACGTTATTACTATATCCGTCAAACCTGGCACAATGCTAGGCATAGAAAAGAAAGTGCCAAGTGCTAGCCAGGTCGTGGATGATCAGCTGGTCTGACGAGGAAGTGACGTAGTTCCCGCCTAGATGCGATTGGCTGAGACGTTTTGCTAAATCTTTTGCAAAGCGTTATGCTAAATCTTTTGCAAAACGCTTTGCGGATTGAAATGTAATTTGAATTTCGCAACACACGGAGCGTGGCAAAGTGCATTGCAATCACGGGGACGCTATTGCTTTTCAATAAATACATAATAAAGGAACTCAGAATAAAGGAACTCAAAAAATTTGACAAAATTTTATTCTTTTTTTATTGTTATAACTTTTGCACATTTAATTGAGGATTTCATTGTCACTTTGCAAAATAAAATACACTTTGAATAACGTATTGACAAATTACATTATTAAATTGCATTATGAATTGTCAATTGCATGATGTAATGACTTATTGAATTGCAAATTGCATTGCCATTTGAATTTTGCTACATATATGCTTGCATACTATGTCGTCGCTTGGCACCATGATGGATTTTCCGCCATCTTGGTTTATGTATAGACCTTCAAAATGCATCTTCTATCACAAATGCTTTCCAATCATCTCAAAACTTGGCACAGAGGATCTTCAGGCCATGCTGGACAAAACCGGAAGTAAGGCAATTTCTCAGCAGCCCTATGATAAATCATAATTTGGTGACCTTGAACCTCTAGGGGGAGCTGTAATTAATGAAGATGTGTTTTAACTCCTCTCTCTTCACATGATTACATTTCAAACTCATTTTTAATGTCTGGTGATACTGTCAGACCTCTTCATATAGCTAATAAATTATTTCTCAGAATTTGGCGTCACATGTTGAAAGTCGTCAAAATCAATAGTACATATCCACAAATTCTGTCCAATCTTCATGAAACTTGCCATATATGATTTTCGGACCAAGCTGAACAAATTTGTCAAACAGCTTTTTCAAATTCAAAACCGTCTGGCCGTGACAGCCAGTCAAACTTGACGGCAAAGCCGCCAAACAGGAAGTAAGCCTGTTCTCAGCAACTCTTTAACATATCTTAGCCAAACTTGGTACATAGACTCATGACATCATTCTGGGGACACCCAAGCAATTGGGTGACCTTTGACTTCAGGGGAACATAAAACAGGAAATTAGCTCATATCTCTGCAAGGCCTTCATGTATCCAAACCAAACTTGGCTCATAGTCGTATGACCCTATCCTGATGATGCCCAAATAGTTGGGCAACATCAATGCCTAATGGTGGCGTTGTTAGCAGCATGTCTATCCCAGCCCTTAGAAAGCAACATCAATGTATTTTCGTTGTGATAACCATTTGCCAATAGCTTTCATTGTCAGTAAATCTATCTAATAAAATGCATATCTAATGATATGCATTTTATCATGGTCATCATACACTGTGTTATATAAAACTGGTAATATATCAATCATGTTAAATCATCATGTCAATCTGACATACAGCATACAATCAGAACACTACTTCATTTATATACATGTTAGTTGCGCTGAACAGCGCTCATTGAAGGGTAGACACAGCACTCGTGTGACGACAAGCGGTACTGCATGTGTAATGCGACAATGACTTTATTTACCATTTTGCCCACTTACAATATAAAACTGCAATTCTTACTGGATTAGATGCTTCATGAACCACCTCCAGAATGGATGTTTGTTTACATCGTGCCTCTGTTAGGGATATTGTTCAGAATATCCCTATGTATTTGTGAGATTTCTTCTGTCAGGCAGACGAAAATGCGCCCTTACCACTAGATGGGGTCATTTTTCCATTTTGTAAACATTGACCAGTCGCATAATGCTGTAGTTCATTCATTCCAACAGCTGTCGTTATTACTAATTACTGAGACTGTCATCATGTAGCCACCTAGCCGATTACGTCTGTCCAGCAAATTAGTTGATGGAGTCCTATTCTGCTTGACCCCCACATTGCTGCTTGCAGCTATATTTGTGGGTGAAATCACTGAGACGGTCATTGTTGAAGCGATTCAACTGATTTGTGTTTTACCTAGGCTATGTCCTATTTATCATATTCATGTGAGGAACTTATAAAGAAATACTATTGATCATGTTGACGTGAAATGATTATGATGATGATGATGCAATGATGATGTCAGGGGGTGGATATGTAGATGTCACCTGAGCACAGGTGTTTTGGCTAGGGAGCGGAAGGGCAAACGATTTTCAACCGCATTATGAGATGAAGCGAGTTTTCTGAACCTCTAGGGGGAGCTGTAATTAATGAAGATGTGTTTTAACTTAATTTATTTTGCTGTTAGGGTTACGCAATAAAAGATCGCATTGTGACACTACGAAAGGATGAATGCGCTTTGATTTACTGACCGCTCCTACAGTCATCATGTAGCCAACCAACCGATTACGTCTGTTCAGCAAAATTAGTTTACGGAGTCCTATTCTGCCTGACCCCCACATTGCTGCTCGCAGCTATATTTTTATTTTATTTTGTAGCCTAATTCAACCGAAGATATTGCGAAATCCAGGATCGCAACGTTAGCGCAAAAGGCAGAATTTTGAGTCGTTGTTAACAGAAAACACCAAAATAAAAGGGGAATCTAACATATTTCTGATGCAAATTAATATCGATTTATAGCCGACTCTCCATAGCTAGTCTTACACACCCAAAAAGTTATTGGTCTCAAACAAAGAAAGGTTACTTTGGACCCCACATCCTTGGTAATTCGTTACACCACCTCGGATAGGTCAAATGCTATTCCAGTATGTAGGACAATGATTGTCGAGTTGCCCCGTGGGTTTTTCCTGAAACATGTGGGTTCATATATTTTCTTTGTTTCTTTGGAATGACAAGTTTGTTTCATGGGTCTGATACAGATATGTTGTTGTTTCTTGCAGAACAAACACCCCATCTGCAGAGAGACTCAGACACCAATAAAAATTGTATGAGGTAGAGTGTTGACAGATGTAAAGGGTTGTCCTGGGGTGCATGCTTTGTGGGAATTTGTGGGAACCAGCCACTATGTGTCCATGTTGGTTGAGCTTTTAGAAGGGGTGGAGTTTTGATTGATTTGAGGTTTTTTTAAGTCTTGTTTGACTTGGGTCTAGTGGGGAGGTTTAGAAGAGAGGAGGCCTGAAGGGTTAAGAGGAGAGGAGGTTTAGAGGAGAGGAGGCCTGGAGGTGAAGAGGAGAGAAGGTTTAGAGGAGAGGAGGCCTGGAGGTTAAGAGGAGAGGAGGGTTTAGAGGAGAGGAGGACTGGAGGTTAAAAAGAGAGGATGTTTACAGGAGAGGAGGCCTGGAGGTTTAGAGGAGAGGAGGTTTAGAGGAGAGGAGGCCTGGAGGTTTAGAGGAGAGGAGGCCTGGAGGTGAAGAGGAGAGAAGGTTTAGAGGAGAGGAGGCCTGGAGGTTTAGAGGAGAGGAGGCCTGGAGGTGAAGAGGAGAGAAGGTTTAGAGGAGAGGAGGCCTGGAGGTTAAGAGGAGAGGAGGGTTTAGAGGAGAGGAGGACTGGAGGTCAAGAAGAGAGGAGGTTTAGAGGAGAGGAGGCCTGGAGGTTTAGAGGAGAGGAGGTTTAGAGGAGAGGAGGCCTGGAGGTTTAGAGGAGAGGAGGCCTGTAGATTTAGAGGAGAGGAGGCGTGGAGGTTTAGAGGAGAGGAGGTCTAGAGGAGAGGAGGCCTGGAGGTTTAGAGGAGAGGAGGTTTAGAGGAGAGGAGGCCTGGAGGTTTAGAGGAGAGGAGGGGGATATGGAGATATTTCACTGTTTGAAGTGCAAAATCAAGCAGGCTGGTCAAAAATTTTAGTTATCAGGACAGTTTGGGAAGCATTGTGGAAATGCAGTGTACATTGTGTTGAACAGATATTTCATTGTCTTTTATACTCAGTAAGTAGTAAACATTTCACCAGGATCATCCTCATTGGTTCATGCGATCCTATGACTGATGAGCTAAATTAAACTGTAAACTGAGCTTAAGCAGTAAACTTTTTAAAAGTTCACATATTGTATAGAGATCCGGTTTCACCTTCTTATAAACTATTCTTTCGTTTTTACGCCCCCTCCAGTGCAGGAAGCAACGGTTTACTGGGAAACAAGAGCCAGCATGAATCTTGTTCTTCAGATCAAAGAAATCATTGTCCACAAACAGCACAACAAGTCTGTGAAACATGAGGGCATTTCACAGATTATGTAAGAATCAAGGGGCCCTCAGGCAAGGCAGCAGACCAGATCATTGCAATAAGTAGAAGTGGTTGCAACATGTTCACCTCCTAGAGATAATTCTTTCTCCACTATACCAAATCTGAAAAAAGATTATACCTACAATAATGGCAACAGTGAAGATGTTCTAATAATAGCTTCTAATTATTAGTTAAGATCTTCATTAAGGAGGTTATAACTACTATGTATTAAAAAAAACAGGAGCAACAAATCACATCCAAGGACCTACAAACTACTTGGCAAAAACTCAAACAAATCACATAAGCAGAGCTCCACATACCTCCTAGGTAATTACAGTGATTTCCCAGACAAATGAAACCTGTTTGAGCCTTTGCCTGTTCGCACTCCCTCCCCCTTTCTACCATGGCGATACAAAGAGGTCAATAAGTCACAGGCCTTGACAGAATCAGCCCCGCTGTGATCCACCACTTGGTTCAGTGCTGCTGATCTGGTGCATGTACTCACCAACATCTCCCTTCATCAATGCTCCCTTCTAGAATGCTTCACAGTATTCACCACCACCATCCCTGTCCCCAAAAACCCCCTGTTCAGCCATGGCCGTACCCAGCAGATACTCTGCTACGTCTCCCCCTCTTGGGAAAGGTGTTCCCCGGCTCTACACCTGTTCGACTTGCACACCTGCCCTCCATCTCCAGTCATTGTCTATGCCCTACTTAGAGCCTGGTTCCTCAGCAACTCATCGCCAGATCGTTGATTCAACCACAGTGCTAGTTAACCAGTAATAATCAACATCTCAGAGCGCCCTCTCCTGGTGTGGAGTTACGACTGCAGTCGGAGACAGACTGGGAGCCAGCTGGAAGTGTACCGAAGCCAGCACCACAGCTGGATACTGTGTATCCGGGAAGGAAAAGCGGGACGTCTGTGCTGCGGCCACACAAACCTACAACCATCAAGCTAGCCTCCAGCTGCTAGCCTCCAGCTGCTAACCTCCAGCTGCTAACCTCCAGCTGCTAGCCTCCAGCTGCTAGCATCTGACCTCCAACTGCTAGTCTACAACCACCTTGACTGCAGCTCTCCTGGGTAACCAGGGTTACTAGAGGTGCGCTGGATTTAGCTAAAACAGATAGGTAAGCTTGGCAACTTCATAGTTATCACTACAATATCATGAGTAAATCACAGAAGGCTGCAAGGCCTCATAGGCAGAAGATGAAACAAGATACCCAGTCGCAGAAGATTACTGACTAACAGTCTCCAAATAAAAAGACATGCTCTGATGCTGAGAGTGGTGATGAATATCCGTCAGATGATGCATTGGCAATTACTGAGGGGGACAGTAAGGTGATAACATTACAGTCCATCAACAAGAAACTTGACAAACTGGATATGTTGAATGCTATGATGGAGGAGATAAAGGGCCTAAAAGAAAGCTTAGAGTTCAGTCAAGAACTCATTTCAGATTTGGTCAAGGACAATGTAGAACTGAAGGGTAAGATGGAAATTATGGAAGCCAGAGTTGATACCATTGAAACAGTAAACAAGAAGAAGTTGAGGGAATCGCTTCTGGATGTACAGTGTCGCTCTATGAGAGACAACATTGTGTTTACTGGGATACCAGAGGCTGAGGGTAAGAACTGTGAAATAGTCATTAGGGAGTTTATGTCAGACCAGCTTAACATGCCTAGTGAAACTGTTCAGGGTGTCACATTCTCCCGTGTGCACAGAGTGGGAAGAACCTCAAAGGACAGACCCTGTGCAATTGTGGCTCGTTTCGAACACTATCAGCAGAAGGAGCTTGTCAAGGGGAGGGGCAGAGAGCTGAGGAACACCTCCTTTGGCATGAATGACCAATTCCCTCCTGAGATACATGACAGGCGTAAAGTACTTTTCCCTATCATGAGAGAACATCGGAGCCATAACAGCCCTGGTAGTCGACAAATTGTACATCAATAATCAACTGTTCAGAGACTCCAGCATCACTCCCTGGTTATTTTAATGTCACAATCCCAGTAGGCCTGTGTATTGGCATGCTGGACTTGTTTTATGGCTAGTTCAAGCATTGATGGGACTTTTTCCAAACCGGGTCTTCCTAAGGGCCTGGCATTAGCTCATTTAAACATCTGCAGCTTGAGGAATAAAACACATGAACTCTCAGCGAAATTGATGGACAATGGAATTCATGTAATGGCTATAACTGAAACACACTTGGATAGTACATTTGATGACTCATTGATATCAATTGAGGGTTTTTCCATGTTCAGAAAAGATAGAAATAGATTTGGCGGGGGCGTGGCAATCTACGTGAAACATCATATACCAGTAAAACTAAAACCTGCTTTGATGAATGAACATTGAGGCATTGTGGTTACAGGTTCATTTTCCCCATACTAGCCCAATACTGATTGGATGTTGCTATAGACCACCCAACTCTAGAATAGAATATCTCAATGGAATCTGTGATATGTTTGACAGAGTTGCAGATGAAAATAGAGAAATGTACTGTCTTGGTGATGGGGATGGGAATCGAGAACCGGTTCTTGTTCAGAACCGGTTCCGAGTCAACCGATTCCTTGGAATCGTTAGCAAGCCTGCTTAACGATTCCGCTTATCGGTTCCGGTCGCGGTAAATGCGTCGTGACGTCACACACACGCTGCTTTGATTTGGTTCAGAACGCAGCAAACATGTCGCCGCCGAGGAAGAATCGCATTGTGCGTTCACACCAAACGCGACGGGGCGACAAGATCCCATACAAAGTGAACGTAGAGACGCGTATAAGGGCGAGTTTTTCGCGGGAGAAAACCGATGACAAGTTTTTGTCGTGATGACAGCCAATCAGCGTTCAACAGCGTGATAACTGAGTGACATGTGTAACGTAACAGCCAATCCGCGTTCAGCCGTCAAACTCAGTGCAGCAGTCCGGGTGAACCGCGGAATGGAGGAGAAAGTGATTGTTGCAGTTTGCGACTCCCGGAGCTCTATTGATATTATAATAATATATATAATATCACGGCCAACAGCTCTGTCGCCTCCGGATGGCCGTAGCGTGGGGAGCTCTCATAGGGATTGGGCTTCTCGGGGTTTGTTTACCGGCATTGCTATGGTTTCCGGTCTTATGTGTTCCAACGGTTTATTAGGTAGGCCCATCTAATAAATCTCTGTCTAATCAATGCTTCATTTTGTTTATGTCAGTTTAATTTTGTTACAAGTTATTATGTTCTTCAAGGAAAGAGGGGTCGAATCCAAAGGAATAGCTTTAAAGATACTTTATTTGTATAAAGTATTTTCGGTATGGTAAACTGATGCTCTGAAGTTAAGAGAGATTGAAGATGTGCCTTAGCACGTGCGAGAGTGTTCTCCTAGCTGGTCCAAGACATTAACCCCCGCTCAGCCTGAAGAATTCTACCTGTCTCCACGATGTGGAGGCTTTCTTATGGACTCGGAGGACCGGAAGACTTGGAGAAAACCGGTGGGACGTAATCCTCGGTTTTCCTCGCTTGGTCTGTGGTGCTGCCCTCTGTGGATAAAGTATCTATTGCAGCCTTCAGTAAGGCTCCCCTTGTGGCTATGTATGGTATTTACGGCTAATATGTTTGGTCTTCATTGGGTCTATGTGTGGGTAGCCTAGATTCTTAAAATACGTAACAGTCCCTCCTTGGTCATCTTAGATGACCATACAATAATATTTTAAACCATAAACACCATTTACCACACCTAAAACATAGTCAAATTAGGATCAACACCATCTACCGTTGTGGAAAACTCTTGAATAGAGGGAAAAACCACAACGGGCTCATAATACTGAAATGGCATCCACCTTGTGGGTCTCATTGGGAATACAGGTCATTATTTAACAATACAACAATGAACATAAATCTTGTTATCATACAATCACATGGCCAAATATCACACAAACAAAACTATTCATAGAAATCCTGAGCTAATACTTTTGGTTATGTGCTACAAGGCCATACAATTTTCATCATGTGTAAAAGTAAAGTAAAAATTGGTAGACATAATACAATTTTAAAATTTCAAAATAATTGACAAGCTATCATGGATTTGGGGGGTTCAGGTGATCTTCGTGTATTGGTGCGCCGGTTCATGTGGGTGGTTTGGGCATAGTTTTGGGGGGGTTCAGGTGATCTTCGTGTTTTGGTGCGCCGGTTCATGTGGGTGGTTTTGGGCTTGTTATTAATGCAGTCATTGTTTTTTCTGTCGCCGTCTGGCCTGTAATTCATGAACCCAAGACTCGTCCCTCCTTGTCAAGGGCTCAACTCAGAGAGGTTACTCCTACATCATGGGAGCCTTCAAACAGGTTCTCCGTCGTCGTCGTGTCAGTAACAGGTGGCCTGTAAAACAATCGCCTCAAGGAAGATCAACTGTACCATTATTAATGCAGCGATTCAGAAATAACGAGTTGTATTCACAACCAAACAATACTATATAATAACAAGCACAACTCGTCTTGGTGGTTCAATAATTAATTATTCAAGTAAATCCAGGATATTGATTATCTTAGACACAGGTGCTACAAATGGTGGCATTTTATTCTATATATTGTAATTGGATAGGTTCAGGTTCCTCAGGTGGTATCTCATTCAAGTTCAACGGATTATATCTGATTCCTACGTAAGCATGAATGTCACCTGGCACTTTTGTGGCGCCCAATGCTGTGGTGATCAGCCGATTCAGTAGCCCTCGTGCGCAAGGAATACAACAGCAGCCGACAACAATTAACACGGCTACTGCCATTATTCCCGCGATGAGTACTGACTGGATCATACCTCTCCACCTACCAAACAGGTTCTCCATCCATCCAGCTATTGGGTCACCAATACCGCAGTTCTCGGCCAACTCCAACTTGAGAGATTGCAGTCCTGCCAATGCCCTGGCCACGGACCCATCTGGTGCTGTGTTATTGGGGATAAATGTACAACATGTTGTCCCTATCATCCCGCACACCCCTCCTCGTTCTGCTAATAACATATCTAAAGCTAGCCTATTCTGATAGGTCATCCGGGAGGTGGCATCCAATTGTTCGGACAGTCCTTTGACTGCCTCTTCTGTAAAATTAACAAACCGTTGTTGATTATAGTATATGTAATTTATCCAGTCAACATTTTTATTAATAGTAGACCACCAAAATAGAACTGATTCAAATCCTGCCGCTACCTGATTCCGGGCTTTATGTTCGTTGGGGACCCCTCGGGGTACTCCTATTGCGTCTATGTATATGTTTTTATCAAAACTACCCGGGACTGGTGCATACTCTCGTTTCCGACGGGTCAAGTCCGGGAGACCACCGTTGCTGGATAATGTGAGATCCATCACCGTCTTGCTATCGGGTAAAATGTAGATGGGCATTATTAACTGTATGATTGCGCATGTTCCTGAGAATTCAAAGGGGAGAACTCCCCTGAGGATCAGACCTCCACAGAACCACCATATATCACTACGGGCACGGGTCATATTGGACAACAATTTTATCTCTCTAGTGGTGTTACAAGAGTCAAGAGGAAATGATCCCACCTTTCTCCCTGTTCCCCTTCCTGTGATACAATGATAGTCCGGAGTTAAATTAACTTCAAATCTTGGGGGTAAAGATCTAATCGGGGTCTGAGGATACATGTTATTTAGTCTGGATTTTATTGCAATTGTGCACCCTGGGATGTGGCCGTCCACGAATAATTCCAATAGACAAACAAAACCTTGCGGTGAATTATGCGGGGTGATTCTAGCGGGGGCTGTGGTCAAGGAGGGGCGGCCGGCGGCACAGATAATGCAGTTGGTCTTGCCCTGGGCTCGGGCCGTGTAGTTCATCCATTTTAACCACATGTTCTGATCAAGCTCACCCGTCTTTACCTCCCAATATTCTTCGTGCGTCCCTCCATTTGGGTGCACTACCGGGGGTGGTGAGAGATGTGGCGCTTCTAAGGAATCATACGTCCTTCTAGATGGAAATTTATTGGGACCGCATGCAATTCCTGATAGATGGATAACTACCTTTAGGTCCTCCCCATAAGTATCCGCCCTTAACGTTAGAAAAACCAGGCCTTTGTCTGTCTTATGAGATCTGTTTTCGGGAATGAGTAAATCTGCCCTTACTTTTATGAATATTGACTCTCCCTTGACTGCTAGACCATTATTGCTCCAGACTTCCTTATAGCCATATAATCTTCTGGTAAGGGAGATTCCCTTTTGGATTTCCTTGTAGTTGGACCACAGGGGATAATAGCCCTCCTTGTACCCAGGATGGGTAAGCCACGATGCCTGAGACCACTCTTCGCAGGAATAACCTCTCATGTAGCTACCGTCTCGTCTGGTACTTACGCACATGTACTTTTCTGCCTGGTAGACCCGGTCCATCCTGGTCCCACAGGGCAGCATATCACAAAAATTCAGCTCAAAGATACTTTCTATCCCTCGACAGTACCTTAACCAGACCTGACCTGTTGTTGCTGGTTTTGACGGTGGGTACCTGGCGATGTTGTCTCCCGCTCCTTCTTGGAACAGGACTACCAGAAGGAATCCCACCAGGTACTTTACCAAGGGCACGCTGTGGCCCATCGTCTTGGGATGAGGAGTGTTTGTCCTTGGCTTGGAGTGCAGCTAGGTCGGTCAGTATCTGCTTTGCGGCACCGGCTCAGGTGGTGCCACTGGGCTCCACGTCGGTCCTCTACAGAAACAGAAAAGGGTGTGGCCAAGAGTACCTTGTATGGCCCCTTCCACCGGTCTTCTAGGTCTTTCGATGGTGTTTTTTCACCCAGATCCACTCGCCAGGTGTCACCGACGTTGGTGACGGATCCTCTGGATCGGACGGCTTCTGGTCTGTGATCTGTCTTGCTACACAACTTTCAATCCTTGATTTAATATTCACACTACATCCCTCCTTGCGCATTGCTTCAGCCATGCGCATTAAAATTAACCAATCCTAACCATTTCTTATTTTGGTATTTTGGACCTCGTCAGGTCTGTTGAACTATGCATTTCTACCGCTTGTCCTCAGGATCCTCTATTGGGGGGGAGTCCTCTATTGGAGGTTATCCCAGAACTCTTCTAATAAGAATCCCCAGGCCTGGATAACCCCGGATTTCTGTGGACGAGCGGTATGCACGCTATGGACAACTTTAAAGGCTAACCGTTCATGATGTGGAGTCTAGCTATTTTAAGATCACTGTGTAACTGCCGTACAGGGATCTGGTTGATGCAAGACCTCTGGGTTGGTGCCCTTTTGTAGGCTTCTAGTTTCTGGAATCCGGCTTTCCTAATTGTCGAATACAAGATAATGCATTCATATTGTGGTACGATATTATATCTATTGCAATCGCTCCAACGGAGGCAATAGTTGACCTTTGAACATTTCACGCAGTGTTTATTCGTATGTAGTAGCAGATTATAGCAGAATTTAAGCCATGTAGATTTAATATTCGCAAAAACGTATTGTAATTGTGTCTACCGCAGTTGGGCTAACTCCCTCCTTGGGCACCGTTTAAAACCATGTGCACCATTTATTAATTCAACATATTATTCTAGCAGTTGAACCCCGTGTCTATTTGAACCAGCCTGGTTCTCTACCTGTCTTGCTACACAAAACACATGTTGAATAGACAGAAGGGCTCAGCAACCTGAAAAAAATAATTACTGTCAGTGTTTGGCATTCGTTCTTATACTGCCATTTCCTGGAGAGAGAAAGAATTAAGATCAATGCAGAGAAGTAAAAAGATGAGTGTTTGGCAACTATAATGCTTGTGTTGCCACCTCCTAAAGAGAAAAGAGAATTAATATTTTATGCACAGAAGTAAAATGATGATGATGGGCAACTGATCGTTGTGTTGCCACTTCCTGATTAGAAAAGAGAATATTTGTAGTAATGTTAACGATTAAAATGATGAATGTCGGGCATCCATTACTGCTCGGGTTGCCAAGGCCTGACGAGAAAAGAGAACAAATTTATTACAAATGCAAGAGATCGGCTACTTGGAAAGTTGGGGGGACGTCTAGTTGGGACTAATAATAGTTATATACTTGTGGTACATTTGGAGATGTTGAGATGTAATTGGGAATAATCTCGTGTTAACGAGTAGGCGGCACTACCAAGAACTACAAATATGGCTGCGGTGCATACTACATACGTATCAGCCGACTACAGAAACTTCTGAGTTCTATCTGTCTGGCTGAACACTGTGGTACCTTATGGCATAAGGCTACCACTTAACCGCATTTTGCGCTCTCAGTACACTTTCTCCGCGCTGTGTGTACATGTATATATAAAAGTTATCGTTGTTAAAAATAGCGACACAGAGAGAGATGTGTCGTGGGAGAGGCTGGGGGGGTGGTCTTTATGATGAGGGTTTAGAGGGAGGAAGATTGGTGGTGGGGGATGGGGTTCATTAAGACAGTGGAGGAGGAGATTGGAACTCTCGTTAATGTTCTTTTGTGGCTCGATCTTCACAGAGACCGATAGTGGAGGACCTTACCTCGCACCCATAACCATGAACAATCGTTAACTACAAGTACTCAAAACGACGCCAGTGGGGCATTAAAGACAAAGCTATTCTGTGGGGGGGGGGGGGGGGGGGGGTCTTTATGAGGGGGGGTGGGAGATAGGGACTAAAGGATGGGGAAGGAATTTAAAGGGTGAGGGAGGGCCTACCTTTAGACAGGCAGGCAGACAGAGAGAAAGAGCGAGGAATTGGGAGTTACAAGATTGTACAACGTTAATTACTCTTCAATATTCCGTATTGAATCTGTGGAACAACCTTCCTGGTTGCCCAAAAGCAATATGTCTGTACAAACAAAGTGGAGAGAGAGTGAGTGAGTGAGTGAGAGAGAGAGGGGGAGGTTAGGTGGGGGTGGGGGTCGCGGCACAGGGGCTGCGAAGTACTAAGAGTGTTTGGGTTTTTCGGAATTCACAACTTATTTATCGATAAAGAAACTTTTCTTGATTTCTATCTGAACGACAAAAGGCTGTGATAACCTATTACTATATCCAACACTTAAATGACCAAGCACACACTATTCGCACGTCGTGCTGTGAGTGTACCCGTCAATAAACAGTATTCAATGGGATGGGGACAGGGATCTGCAACAGGACCTGCGGAGAGGGTGGAGATAAGGTGGAGAAGTGAAAAAATAAAGGGGGGTGGGGGGCTTTTACTCCAGGACCTGCGGAGAGAGATGAAAGGGGTGTGAAGGGGGTTTACAATAGGATGTGGGGACAAGGACAGAAGGGTGGGGAGGGGGGGGTGAGTTTACGATAGGATATGGGATATTAAGACAAAGGGATGGGGAGAGGGGGGTGAGTTTATGATAGGATATGGGATATTGGGATAAAAGGATGGGGAGGGGAGGGTGGTCTGACGACCGGATCTTTAGAGACAGGGACAGAAGGGTTTGGGGTTATCAAAGGGGTTTTCTAGGGTATGGGAGAAAAAGTACAACAACTATTCGAGTTGTTCCAGTCCTACCGGACTGCGCAACCAGGCCACAAGATAGCACCGGCACCGAGAGATAGAGATCTGCTTTTGCCTAGGTCAGAGGTTATGCAGTCTTAACAAAAGACTGACCATTCATCTCCTACCGACTTGCGAGAGAGAGAGAGAGAGAGAGAGAGAGAGAGAGAGAGAGAGAGAGAGAGAGAGAGAGAGAGAGAGAGAGAGAGAGAGAGAGAGAGAGAGAGAGAGAGAGAGAGAGAGAGAGAGAGAGAGAGAGAGAGGGGGGGAGAGGGAGGGAGAGAGAGAGAGGGATAGGATGTAACACTTAAGTTGAGCCCCCCGTTGCTTTAGAGAAATGGCGTCTATTTCAAAAAAGGAGTTCGACTATAACGACTGATGGTATGAACAAAGGAACCGCACGTTTTCCAAGACGCGTGGTCCCCTTAAATCGTACACCACGTGGTACATCCAAAGGGCTGTAGAGACAAACTAGTTTTGACCCAGGTAGCTCTAGTCAAAAGTATGTATTGGATCTCTATAAGAAGTAAGAGATTCCTGCAAGTTTGTCCCCACGGCGGGTTAGCGAGGCGCTTGATAGCAGATGGGTTATTCCTGCGTAAGTCCACCTCTACGGCTGCGTTCTATACTAACCAAAATTGCACATTAGATGTTACATGAACCGGGCTGTGAGGAATCAATTCGATTTGAATTCCTTGGCTAACTACGGCCAAGCTTCCGGTTTAATATGCAACTAAGCTAGGTTAACGTTAAAAACCTGACCTTTCCTCACCCCGCCGTAAGAGTTCAGAAGTTTATGGTCGGTAATAAATATACCTTATGGTGGCCCGGTTTAACTTCGGCGCTTCACCAAATAAATAACACTTAACCACAGGTAATACGTCTCCCACGTTGGTACGAACATTTAGATCTAATCAGGATTGGACACAGTCTATCTACAAACCCATATAAAACACACTCCTAGCCCTTATACTTCGTGAGCTCGTTATTTAATTTCAATCTGTTAGTTTATTCTAGGCCGTTTGTAACCGGCTGTATGAATTTAAACCAGTCCGAGATTACACGTCCCCGCAGCCTGACGGATGCAGTACAAGCTATTCACCTAATGTTACTAATCTAACTATACAGAGTTTAGTCATTGACAACAGGTTCTGTTTACCTTTGTTTTGGCGCCTGTAAGTAGCTTGTACTGCTTCCGAACGGCCCCGCGGTCGCCAGTCTCGGTCCGGACTTTCCAGGAACGTCGGGGTCAACCAATTATTATGTTCTTCAAGGAAAGAGGGGTCGAATCCAAAGGAATAGCTTTAAAGATACTTTATTTGTATAAAGTATTTTCGGTATGGTAAACTGATGCTCTGAAGTTAAGAGAGATTGAAGATGTGCCTTAGCACGTGCGAGAGTGTTCTCCTAGCTGGTCCAAGACATTAACCCACCGATGCCCTAGCTCAGCCTGAAGAATTCTACCTGTCTCCACGATGTGGAGGCTTTCTTATGGACTCGGAGGACCGGAAGACTTGGAGAAAACCGGTGGGACGTAATCCTCGGTTTTCCTCGCTTGGTCTGTGGTGCTGCCCTCTGTGGATAAAGTATCTATTGCAGCCTTCAGTAAGGCTCCCCTTGTGGCTATGTATGGTATTTACGGCTAATATGTTTGGTCTTCATTGGGTCTATGTGTGGGTAGCCTAGATTCTTAAAATACGTAACAAAGTTGAATGCAAATGAGCACTGTTAGAATTCCAAAAGGCACAAGCTCTTACTTGGCTGTTTTCAGTCTGTGTTTTTAGTTGTATGGCACATAATGATGGCATTTGGGCTTAAAAATCGAAACATATATTTTTTCTTCTAGACCAATTGATTTGAAAATGTACAATTTCCTAATACTAGAAGCACTTCTGATTAGATATTAAAGAGATGTAATGCAAACAAACACATTTATACTTATTTTCTCACCCAATGAGAATCGATAAGAGAATTGATAAGGAATCGGATCGATAAGCAGAATCGGAATCGGAATCGTGAAATTCTTATCAATTCCCATCCCTACTTGGTGATTTTAATGTGATTTGGAACCTTCTCCGGAACCGGAAGCAGCTGACGTTTGTTCAGAACATTGCGTGCTGGGCTGCCTGGAGGCTGTGCGAGGACACCGGGACAAGACGGCTGGAGCTCAATTATTGTCTAGTTGTGGTTGTTTTTTATTGTGTCTCTGTAGCCGAGGGTTTTAACAGTGTCTCTGTATCCGAGGGTTTTAACAGTATCTCTGTATCCGAGGGTTTTAACAGTGTCTCTGTATCCGAGGGTTTTAACAGTGTCTAACACACACACACAGGGTTTTAACACACACACACAGGGTTTTAACAGTGTCTCTGTATCTCTTCCTATACCTCAGCTTTATCAGACCATTTTTTGCTCACTTTCCAGGTGGTGGTATCCTGCCCCTGCGACGATCAGCAAGCTACTTTCAGCTGTCGCCGCATCACACCTGCAACCATTACAGCTATGGCAGATAAATTAACTAGTTCACTTGCACCTCTCTGTAACTATAGTGGTTCTGTGGAGTGTCTTACTGATGACCTCAACATTGCCTTGTCTGTTGCCATTGATTCAGTTGCTCCGCACGTAACTAAAAAACGAACATTGAAAAAACCAGCTCCTTGGTTTAATGCAGAAACGCGCATTTTGAAGAGAAACTGCAGGATCCTTGAACGTAAATGGCGCTCGGCTAAACTTGAGGTCTTTCATCTTGCTTGGCATAATAGTCTGATCACCTATAAGGGTGCGCTGACTATTGCCAGGAACGCCTACTATTCTAGTATCATTAATTTGAATAGAAATAATCCTAAATTTATTTTTGACACGGTAAGGAGTCTCACTCAGAAACAGAATCAGACCGTAGGCTCCTCGATCGTGGCAGGTGAATTCATGGATTTCTTTGAGAATAAGATTCAATCAATTAGAGAGGAAATTGATGCTTGCCGTGCGGCTAATCCTACACATCCTGTGGGGCAGGATGGGGTTCTCCCAAGTAGGATGGTGAACTCTGACGCAACTCTTTTGGAGTTTAAGGCAATTTCTTTGGTGGAACTTGAAAGGGTGATAAAGGCCTCAAAGCCAACAACTTGTATGTTGGATCCTCTCCCTTCCAGGGTTCTTAAGGAACTTATTCCAACGGTGGGGCCTGTTATCCTCTCCCTTATGAATCTTTCGTTTTCAACAGGAATTGTTCCCTCCAATTTCAAGGCTGCGGTGTTAAAACCGCTACTCAAAAAGCCTGGCCTAGATCCTGATTAAATCAGGAACTATCGGCCTATATCGAATCTGCCCTTCCTGTCCAAGGTACAGGAAAGGATTGTAGCGAAGCAAATTGTTGATTATCTGACCAGGAATAATCTCTTCGAACCTTTCCAGTCGGGGTTCAGGAATTTCCACTCAACTGAAACTGCTATTACAAGAGTTGTAAATGACATCCTTTTAGCTTTGGATAAAAATACAAGCACAATGCTTGTGCTGCTGGACCTGAGCGCTGCGTTTGATACGATCGACCACAGCACTCTTCTTCACCGTCTTGAACGCTATGTTGGTTTCGGGGGTACGGCTCTTGGTTGGCTTGAATCGTACCTCACCGATAGAACCCAATTTGTGCTTCATGAGGGTGCAGAATCAAAGTGCGGTAAATTGCGCTTTGGCGTACCACAAGGGTCGGTTCTTGGTCCATTACTTTTTGCAATTTATATGCTTCCCCTGGGTGACGTTATCCGCGGCTTCGGAATTAGTTTCCACTGCTATGCGGATGACACCCAGCTCTACATTCCTGTAGATTCCGGGGACTCGGGCCAGATTCAAAGGGTTGAGTCCTGTCTAGCTGCTGTGAAGGGCTGGATGTCACAAAACTTCCTACAGCTTAATACTGGGAAGACAGAGCTGATGATTATCGGCCCGAAGCGGGACCGGGAAAAGTCTGAGGATGTCTCTCTGTGGTTGGATGGCTTCGCCATCCCACAGAGTGCATCCGTCAAAAATCTTGGTGTCCTGTTTGACCCTCACCTATGCTTTGACCAACATATAAGAAGTATAACTAGAATTGCCTTTTTCCATCTGAGAAACATTGCAAGAATCAGACCAATGTTATCCGCAGTGGATGCGGAGACACTGATTCATGCATTTGTTTCGTCAAGACTGGACTATTGCAATGCATTGTTCTCGGGATTACCGAACTCTACCACAAAAAGTCTACAGCTGGTACACAATGCGGCAGCTAGACTGCTGACCAGAACGAGAAAGTTTGATCATATTACACCTATTCTCGCCTCTCTACACTGGCTACCAATTACTTTCAGATCAGACTTTAAGGTGTTATTGTTAACCTATAAAGCCTTGGATGGATTATCTCCATCGTACTTGAAGGACCTGATCATTCCTTATAGTCCTTCTCGGTCTCTCCGGTCTTCGGGAGCTGGCCTTCTTTCACTGCCGAAGGTTAAAAAGAAATCGGCTGGACAGAGAGCGTTTGCCTATCGAGCCCCTTTTTTATGGAATAGGCTGCCATCAGCGATCAGGGAAGCTGACTTTGTGGAGCTATTCAAAGGGAAGCTCAAAACGCACCTCTACAATCTTGCATTTGGAGTGTGAAAACAACTGATGCGAGAGTGAAGACTACTCTGTTTGCTGACAGGTGTTCCAAGGTAATGTCATTGTTAGTTGGCTTCAGTGACCATGACCTGGTTGCTGTGTCCAGAAAGTCAAAGATTCCAAAAGCAAAGTCAAAGATAATCTGTGCTAGGTCATATAAGAATTTCAGTAACAATGCTTTTTTAGAAGATGTCAAGTATGCTCAATGGTCTAAAGTCTGTGTTGAACCTGATGCTGAAAAATCGTTAAATATTTTTATGGATTTGTTCGTACCCATTGTAAACAAACATGCACCACTTAGGAAATTCACTGTCAAGCCTAATGGAGCTCCCTGGATTGATGAGGAGTTAAAGAACTTAATGAAACAAAGAAATTAGCTAAAAAGATGCTTTATTGCCTCTGGTTCAGTCAATGATAAAAGTTCATATTGTAAAATACGGAATCTAGTTATGAAGGTGAACAGAGAAAAAAAGAGAGAATTGTATCGGCAAAGGATTGATAGAGCCCAACATGACAGTAAGAAATTATGGAAAGTGATGAATGATATTATGGGTCGGAGTACTAATGCTTCTGCATCCTTCATTGAAACTGATAATGGTGTATTTATTTCTAAGCCTAAGGAGATGTCAAATTACCTAAATAAGTATTTTGTGGAAAAGGTTGAAAATTTGAGGGTAGGCTTTTGTACAAATGTAAAGAACAAATCGTGTCTGCTCATTGATGATCTCATAATGAAAGGCAAACAGTGTACATTTGAGTTCAATCCGGTTGAAATCAAGGAGGTTGAAAAATTGTTACGATCCATTTCTAAAGACAACTCTGCTGGTACAGATTGTATTGATGGTAAATTACTCAGAATAGCTGTTGATTATATAGCTCTTCCTGTATGTCACATATTTAATTCCTGTCTATCTAATGGAACCTGTCCTAAAATCTGGAAAGAAGGAAAAATTATTCCCATACCAAAAGATACCAAATCCACATTCAGTGGTCCTAACTGTAGACCTATAACAATCCTACCTGTTTTGAGTAAAATTTTAGAAAGGATTGTATATAACCAAATCCATGATTATATGTCTAAGAATGATTTGATAAGTAATGCACAACATGCCTACAGAGAGGGTCATTCCACCTGCACTGCCTTGGTAAAAATGACTGACGATTGGTTAAGGGGGATTGACAATTCATTGTTATCTGGTGCTGTCATGTTGGACTTCAGCGCTGCATTTGACCTAATTGACCATAAGTTGTTGATCGAAAAACTCACACATTATGGTTTTGGACCTATGGCAATCTCTTGGTTTGAAAATTATTTATCTTTCAGAACTCAACAGGTTTTCTTGAATGGTACTCTGTCCAACAGCATTAACATAGACTGTGGTGTGCCGCAAGGAAGTTGTTTGGGTCCGCTCTTATTTTCAATTTTTACGAATGATCTCCCGCTTGTAATTCCAGAATCCACTTTGGTTTTATACGCTGACGATTCTACACTGTACTATTCTGCATCTACATGCTGTAAACTTAAGTCTGTTCTGTCACAAGATCTGAAAGCAGTGGTCAATTGGGTTACTGCAAATAGACTTGTTTTAAATCTATCAAAAACTGTCAGCATTGTCTTTGGATCTCGGCATAATGTAGCCAGTCAGCCTATGCTTGATCTGCAGATTTCTAGTCAGCCAGTCAAGCAGGAGAGCTATTTAAAGCTTCTGGGACTTTCTATTTGTAACACTCTGTCCTGGACTGATCATGTTAGGCAGATAGTTGCCAAGATGAGTAGGAGCATTGCTACAGTCCGGAAATGTGCCACCTACTTACCAGCTACTTTACGGAGACAGGTTGTTCAAACATTAGTATTATGCCATCTCGACTATTGTTCTGTTATTTGGGCCTCTGCCTCTAAGACTGACTTAAGCAAACTACAAACTGTACAAAACCGGGCTGCTAGACTTGCCCTTGATAGATCTTACAGATCAAATGTAGATCAGATGCATTCTGATCTCAAGTGGCCTAAAGCTCTTGATAGGTTATCCATTAGGTCCTTGATATTTATTAAGAATGTAATTTTCACTCATGTTCCTAGAGCTCTTTTTAATGAAATTGTTTTTTGCTCTGATGCTCATTCATATGGTACTACATCTGCAACAGCAGGGCTAGTTGTGCTCCCACACTGTAGGAGTAATGCAATGAGGAGGACATCCTTCTATAGGTCAATTTCTTTGTGGAATATACTCCCTTCGCACATTCGTGTTATACCTGTGAAGAGGGAATTCAAGAGGCAAATTAAATCCTATTTTATTTATGTTAAATATGAACTCGGGACTCTGACTTGGCTTGGCGCTCAATGAATTATGTTTTGATGAAGGTGTTTGCGCTCTGAGGTGCCCAGATGCCCATTTATTTGTTTGTTTGACTGTTGCTATGTTTTTGTAGTTTTGTCACTACGTTTACTGTATTTGAGTGATGATTAATTGTTTGTATGTTCAGATTTTAATTGGACCCCAGGAAGACTAGTCTGCCGCTTCTGCGACAACTAATGGGGATCCATAATAAACAATAAACAATAAACAGTCTCAGCACTAGTGAATTTTGTATTGCTAAATACATTTTTTGTTCCATATTGCCTCCTGTTCTTAATCTCCTTGTTCTCCTTGCCCCAGGTTCACCAACCCTGTACCAGGATCACCAACTCCGTACCTGCCTGCCATCCACCCTGTTTGCTCTTCTACCTCCCATTAGTGTTACCTGCCTGTCATCCCCCCTCGCCTGTCAGCCTCCTGTTTATTTCCTACTGCTCACATCCTCCCTACAATAAACCTCTGGTTTAATTCAACCTCTGTTGTCTGTGTCTGCGCTTGGGTTCCCCCCGTTCGATCATAGCACCACATAGACCTGCTGCGGCTGCCTCTTCCACTACAGACTAGTAGCCCTCAGTGGTCTTGAAGCTAATTGAAGGCATCATCCTCCCTCACATGGAAGTTAAATTATTTAAACGAGGTGGTGGAGGTGGTCTCCCTAATCTGTCTGACAAGAGTTCCAGAGCAGCCAAGCTAAATTATCTTTCCACCCATAAACCAAGGCCAGAGAGGGCAAGTGGGTCCAGACAAACAGTACCCTCAAGTGGACCACCAACACAGACACCATCATTACAACAAACAATCAATGACTCTTCTACCTCAGACAGTTGAAGACAATTATAAATACGGTTTATAAACAGGGGCGCGCATAGCTGGTACGCAAGTACGCATGCGCGCCCATAATCAGGGATGCGTAACGTCACTTGTGTCCCTACCGCGCTTTTGCAAAACTAACCGTCAGGTCATCAACACAGAACTACGCGTGTATCTTGTCAACTCTGCTGTTCCACCTTCAAAGAGAAGGCAAACGGGGCACGAGCGAAAAGTGGCTCAAAGAGGTGCCGTGGCTCGAAATGAATCATGAGCGCCTGTGCGCTCATGCACACACTGGACAACTGCACAAAATCTATAGTTATGATATTATAACTCTAGTCCTATGATTGTAGGCATGGCAGTCTAGGCTTTGCCTTATGGGCTTGTCCCAGAAAAATTTCAACTATGCACCAATCAACGTGCATAGTTGATTGAATCAACATTCCCCCGGCACCGTGTATATAAGGCGGCGCAAACCGCCGCCCATCAGCATTTGGAGGGTACAGCAGGTGGGAAACTAGACGGCTACGCCTACAATCAGAACAAGAGTTATAATATCATAACTATCGTTCTATTTCATGCAGGCTACGCCGTCTAGGCTGGTGAAGGTGAAGCTATGAGCGGAGCCCAATCAATGTACTCCTGCTGTACCCCAGTCAAGAAACTTAAGTCACCAGGGCACACAAGACTCAAAAAAGCAGAGGATGTGCAAAACACAACAGCTTAATAAAAAACGAATTCCTCCTAGATCAAGCAAGGCGATGATCAAGAGAAAAAAGTGAGTCTGCAAAGACTCTGGCCCCAACCCGTCCTTCATGGAATCCATGAAAGTGAAGGGAAAAACCAGAGTAATACGGTTTCCATTAGGTCCGCTACCACCCCGGGCGGAGCTACGGAGTCCGACTCTCCAATACGGAGCTTCTCTCGAGAGAAATACTGGCATTCAAATCCAACGCGCCATCCGGCGAGAGGAATTTCAACGATGCCTTCATTCCTATGCCGTAGAAGGGGCACCGGACTCCAACACAGAGTTGCCGAGTGAGCCCCTGGACATGTCTAACATGTAGAAACGAACAAAGGGGCCTGGTGGAAGACCAAGACGCAGCCGCGCAGGAACGCCTCTGAGTAGAGCCGTTGAAGCGGCCATCACCGTGTCGAGTGAGCTTTAACGCCCAATGGTGGCGCTAAGCCTTGCCAAGCGTAGGCTAAGCAAACACCCTCACATATCCAGCGAGAAAACCGCTGTTTAGAGAGAGCCCGGCCCCTGCTGCTAAAACACAAACAACTGTTGCGTGGAGTGGAACGCGGCCGACGATTCACGTACATAGCCAGCGCCCGCACAGGGCACAGGAGATGCAACTCCGCCTCCGCCTCACTAGAATGAGGCGGGTGGTGAAAAGCCTTAAGGCCAGACATGGCAGGTGAATAGGGTAACATTTTTCAATACAAGGGATCACCATGAAACTTTACCAGTTGATTACATACATCATTATAAGAAAAATTTTTATTACAAGTCTTTGAATTTTGCATATTTAATTATGCTAATCTCATTAAATATGCACGTTTTTGCATATATTTCCGGTGCATGAATTTTAAACTGTGATAAAGCCAGGACCAAAATTCTTTTTTTATTTTGTTTATATATCAAATGACAAAAAATCCTCACATGGATTTTAGGATATCTGCTTTTATGACCTGGGAAATCAAAATATACTATCCATGGCCTTAAAAACCCTATTTTCGCCATGATTTCCAGGTAAAATGACCCATAAATCTGGCCAGGAACAATTTATAAATAAATCCATGTGTAGATGTCTTCATAACAATGCTATGTGTGAAACTGGGAAGTGTGGTGTACCTAGGTTCTACATAGGCTGAGAAATGTGCACCTAAAAATGGAAAAACACTCATTCTGAGAAAACGGCATTTAAAGATTTATATAGGGGATTTTCATACATTTATACAGCAAAAATCTACTAGAACGCAAAATAAAGGCTCAAGCTCTTAGTCATAACAGTTTTGAATATATAAAGAACATTTAAATAAATAATTTAATAACATGGCAGCCATAGAAAGCCAACAACTGCTGTAACAGGCTGGTTAATTATACGGTATTGTGCAGGTGAATAAGGTAAGATTTGAACTTATACATACTGTATCATCATGAACCAGTTCATAACTTAAATCAAAATGATTACACAAAACATGCAATTCATTTTTTTTATCTAGTTTAAGTAGGCTATGGTAATTAATTGATTTGCATATACAGAACATTGGGCCTACATTTCCATCCCTGCACCATATGTCGCCCCCTCTTCCTGTTCTTGCTGGTGCCTTTTCACTTTTCTTTCATTGCTCTCATGTTTTCTCTTTCCCTTTGTTTGAGGAGACAGGATGGCATTTGCCTTGGTGACCCTCAGCATGTCAGCTTCCCTGATGGTGTTTAGGGTGATTGTTGTGCTCTCCAGCCACAGGTTGGCCATCACATTAAGGATGGCTGACGCACCCTCATTAAAAGATGATATGGCCATGCTTACAGCCGCCTCCACTCTGTTTCTCCCCACAAACACTGTTTTTGGGCAGCGAGCCCATATAACTGAATTGAGGCACTCATTGTTATTTTGTGTGCCCCCATGCTGCATTTTTTGCAGGAGACTGTCACTTGACGTTCGATGATAAATGGGCACAAGTGTCTGACCCACTTCCCGGGACAAATGTTTTTTTGAGTGAAGCGAGTGGCTGTCAGGGGTCTCTCCGTTGTCTTCCGCCCTCCTAAAGAAGCACCACTGGGGGTTGCATCTGTTGTGCAATGGCACTTCGTCAGTAGACATGCAATGGAGCAGGCCCGCCCATATCTCCGACTTCATGCCCTCAATGTTTCCCTGATTATTTAGAATGGCCCCCCTGTAAAAATTTTGTAGAGATTTGCACTTCTTTGCCGTGAGTTTCCCTGATCCCTTGCCACCCAATTTTTTGCCTACACTTATCTTTCTGAGTGCAGTGCCCATTCTTTTGTGAGCATGGTTAATGCACTCGAGTTTGGTGACCTCCTGACCCGGGTAGGGCTTCAGCTCTACTACCTGCCGGAATGCTGAGCTCTCTACATCCGACAGCATCTCCGTGTACCTGAGCTGATGACGGCTCACTGACCTACCCCACATCCTTTTGGCAGCCTCCTGCTCCATGGCCTTGCTGGAGCCAGCAAAGTTTTTAGCGCAGTCAGCCTTGTGGCCTTCTTTCCAGCTGTCAAACTCCTCCTCACTGATTTCTCCTGCTTTCAACACACTGTTCTTACAGGCGCATGCATGGCAGTAAGATGACAGGATCTCGTAATCTATAACGAGACCTGTCAGGATGTCAATGCAGACACCCACACCGTAGTGTGAGGTGAAGCCTCGCTTCTGCCAGGTCCCATCGAAGGAGACCCCAATGTCTATCACAGCATCCGTATCCTGCCTCAGTGACTCAGCCACCTCCGGATCCATATCTGCATACGCCTGCCTGATGCTCTCCCTGGCCTTGTGCAAGGACCCTAGTCCCCTCTCAATTTCTGCCACTAAAATTAAAATACACACTGTGTCAACATCTGCTCATTTTATTATGTCCTTTTTTTTATAACATAATCAAAAGAATAACATAATGTATTATTAGCCTAATATAATATTATCTGTTGTATGGTGTATTATGTTTACTACTAGTGGTGTAACATAATTATGTTGGATGTGTATTGAGTTAATACCTATCTACCATAATAATGTGTACATTTACCTAATACAGTAGCCTACATATATTTATTATTACTAGACCTACATTATTATCATCCAAGTCTGTAATCATTCCTCATCTTTCCATAGCCTACCTGTAACTCTTTTGTCATGTCGCTGGTACGTTTTCAAATGAAGGGAAGGGATCCCCAAAACCTTGCTGATCTTTTTCAGCGCAGCATAACCCAAGCCCAACTCGTGTGCCAACAGCACCATTCGCACATTTACGTCAAAGGCGACGTCTCCGCGGGTCTCACTTTGCAGTCGTGTGGATGTATACACGCTTCGCCGATACCCACCCTCAGCTTTACAACGGTTGCACTCCAGAATCAGGCTACTGCAAAAGCCCTGTTTTTTTGATCAATGTTTATTGACAGATCCGATTCGGCACAGTTAGGACACAGAAGATCATTTATCATCTCATTTAGACGAGAGACATGGACAATCAACCACTGCTGTGTCGCGCAGTCAGTGGCACCCTCTATCACCTCACGGTTAGTAAACAACTTACGACCGGACGCGCTGTTCACTGGAGGGTTATGAGGCAATTCGGCCGGCTGATATATTCTCGTGGATCTTGCTAGACCCATTTGTGTCTTTCTTTTAGCGGACAATTTAGTAAGACGAGGCATTTCTAAAGTTCCCGCGGCCAGCTAACACGGAAATGTCAAAAAGACAACACGTGAGGCACTGAGCGAATCACGTTAGCAGAAAAGCGCCGTCAGCCAATGAATCGACTTTAGTTCTTTAGGACGAAATGGATGCCGCGGCTGAACTAAATCAGTGAAACAGACACATAAATGTGTAATTTTGACGTTTTCTTTATGGTAGTATGAAAGATAACAAGTTAAAGAGGCAAACTAGCTCAAAATCTCAAATTTGACCAGGGCATGAAAAAATCGATATTTCACCTGCCGTGTCTCGCCTTAAGCACAATATCTCTCGACCGGAAAGAACTATTAATGTTCTTAGGGAGGAACACAGGATTAGGTCTGAGCAGCGCAAAGGAGCTGTCCTCGTTAAGCAACAAGCAGCTCGGGCTGACAGACCCGCTTGGCAGAAACCAAAGCCAATAAGAGCGCCGTTTTAAAGGACAGGGCATCCAAAGGGGCCTGAGACAGAGGCTTGAAGGGGTCCCTGGACAACCCGCGCAACACGGTGGGGAGATCCCAGCGTGGTGTAAGCACGCGCGAAACAGGCCTAACCGTCTAGCCCCACGCAAGAACCTCTTGACCAGTGGATGGCTGAAGATCGGTCCACCATCACAGCCCGCATGGCCAGCCGAAACAGCTGCCACATAGACCTTGATAGTGGAGAAAGCCAAACCTTTCTCCAATAAGTGCTGTAGAAACGCAAGCACGCTTCCCAACTCGCAATGGGATGGGACAGCTTGGTTCCTGTCACACCAATCAGAGAAAGCGCACCACTTCGCCGCATAGAGGGAAGAAGTAGAAGGCGCACGAGCACCCTGAATAGTGTCGATAACCGCTTCAGGCAAACCTTTGCCCTCCAGGATCAACCTCTCAGGATGCATCAACGATACATTGGGCGGTTGGTGCACCGTTCCATAGGCCTGTGAAAGCGCATCCGGTCTGAACGGTACCAGCCACGGCGCCGTCCGTGAGAGCGCCGCCAGCTCTGGAAACCACAGAGCAGAGCGGTCCTCCGGAGCCACTATAATCAGGGACAATCTCTCCTGTCTGACCCGTTCCCAAGGAGGAAGGATCAGCCGGAGCGGAGGAAACCCATACAAGAGAAACCACGGCCACGGTGTGTGTGCCAACGCATCCACCCCCAACGGGGGAAGATCCCGAGGGTCGAGAGAGAACCACCACTTGCAGTGTGTGTTCTACCTGCACGCAAACAGGTCCACCAGAGCCGTCCCGAACCTCTGCCAGATCAGTCTTACAATGTCGGGATGCAACCGCCACTCGTCGCGGCGGGGACCGCCGCGAGACATGAGGTCCGCCCCGAAGTTCTGGGCGCCTGCGATATGCAGAGCTGTCAGGGGATACTGATGAGCCAGAGCTCGACCACCGGTGGAGAGCAGAGGAGCGCACTCCCCCCTGTTTGTTTATGTACGCCGCCGCCGACTGTCCTGATCAGAACGTGGCGGCCACGCACCAGGTGAAAGAAATGCAACAGCACTTTCCTCACAGCGACGAGTTCCAGCACATTTATGTGGACTGTAGGGGGCGTGCGCCACTCGCCTCCCACCGAGTGAGAGAGGCACGTTCCTCCCCAACCCGTGAACGAGGCGTCCGTGAAGACCACTACGTAGGAAGTCACTCTGCCCAGGGGAACGTCCCTGAGAAGGGCGGAGGGGTTTCCCCAATATTCCAGGTCTGGTGACACTGAACAGGGTAGGAGGAGCACCCTGAGCTTGTGTCGCACAGGGTCCAACCGTTGGCGAGCAAACCACCGCTGGAATCTGCGTGTAAAGAGCAGACCCAGGGGAACAACGGGATGGGCGGCCGCCATCAGCCCTAACAGGCACATGGTGGACAGCGCGGTCACGTTTCTGAGAACACCAAAGCAAGAGAGTGCCAACAGGATGGCGTCTCGCCAAGGAGGCGAGAGCATCGCTGTCATGGTGGCTGAGTCTAGGCAAAGCCCCAAGTAGACTATCTGCCGGCCGGGGAGCGGGAAGCTCTTCTCCCAGTTGATGGCAAAACCCAGGAAAGAGAGATGGTTTATCACAGTCATGGTGTCCCTTCTCGCAGCTTCCTCTGAGTCGCTCAGAATAAGTAGGTAGTCGAGGTAGAAGAAAACCCACTTTCCCTGACGCCTGAGAGGTCCCAACGCCGCCTCCACACACTTCGAGAAGGTGCGCGGGGCCAGGGAGTAGCCGAATGGCAGGCACTGGTACTCGTACGCCACCCCCATAAAGGCAAAACTGAGAAACTTCCTGTGCGCCTGCCGAACAGGGACGTGGAAGTAAGCATCCTTGAGATCCAGGGATGTGAACCAGTCGCCCTCTCTCACACATCGGAGCAGCGCTCTGATAGTGAGCATTCTGAATTTCCTCGCGGCAACAAATCTGTTGAACACGCGAAGATCCAGAATAGGTCTCATCTCCCCTGACTTCTTGGAAACCAGGAAGGAGCGGGAGTAAAACCCTCGATGTGACTCGTGGGGGGGAACGACAACGATGGCCCCCTTCTCCAAGAGACGGGCCACCTCCGCTGCCAGCGTTTGCCGCCGGATCCCGTAGCCTGGTCTCCACCAACCCCATAAAGGGTGGGGGACGGCGCTTAAACTGTATGGGATGACCCCATTTGAACGTGTTGTCCAACGACGATGGTAGAACGCACCGCTCTAGCCAACATGCGTAGCGGTCGGAGAGAGGGCGAGCTGACAGCTGAGGAACGCTGTCCAGGAATAACCCGTATTCCTCGGCCCCTACCGCCTCCACAGTGTGTGGACCTAGGGGGGTATCCCATGAAAGGGAGGACGCTCAGCGAGCATGGTAGACATCACAGAGCTAGTCGCTGTACAAACAGCGTTCGTGTCCGCTGAACAGGCAACGAGCCGTCTAGCCGTAGCACTCATGACGTGTGTTGTCCGCTGGCTGTAACCACAGCGCGCAGATCCGTCTTCTCGCCTTCCACAGACTGTAGAAGGGAGGTAGAGGGGATTATGTGGGACACGAGGAAACTAGCTCAAGCGTCCGTATCCACGGGCTCGTTTAATGAGTCTCCAGCCCGCCCACGAAGCTCAAAGGGACGCCGCTTCTTAGAAGCAGGTGAACCAGAGGTTATGTAAACACGCCGTCCGGCCGCCTGCTGGTGGGAGGAGCCCGTGAGAATCGCCCCGAACCGGGAACGATTCTCACGGAAGGCCTGCTTGTGAGCGAGCACCTCCGAGAACCGGGACCCAAATAGTCCATCCGGAGCTAATGGGCCCTGGACGAGGCTGGCCCGCTCTCGCTCCGGAACCGCGGTGTGAGATAGCCATATTGTCCTCTGGATCATTGTGGCCCACGCCATATGCCGGCCGGCCGAAACGGCTACCAGCTGGCACAGCTGAAGGATGGTACTGGAGAAGCGGGAAACCGCCAGCCATCTCGCGGCCTCTTCCGGGCCGTAAGCCTCCCTGCCAGCCGACAAGGAGACCAGGGCAGAGGAGAGCAGGGCGATGTTGTTGACCGCCGCCGCAGACTGCGAGGCACAGATAAACACCCTGTCCGTCAGGCCGGCAATGTGCTTCTGGAGGCGGTCGGGGGCAGCGGCTTCTCATTAGGACGCCATCCGGCGCCCGGACAGAGAAGCGCTGCCAAGTAAGGCTCCCCCTCGTCTGAGTATCAGCCCACCCTTCCACGTTGGTGAAGTCAGTGAAGGCCCTCAGCGGGGCCTTCAGAGTAGAGGGGTCCCCACCCGCAGCGGTGAAAAGGTGCTGAACCGGTGGGAACAGGGGGCACTGGGTAACCCGCCGGGAGGAAGACAGGGTGCAAAAACACTCGCCCTGCATGTCATCCGACATGGGGGCGAGTGGCTCTACCATGATCTCGCCGAAGAGATCGGCCATCCGGCGCGGTCTCTCCCTCGGGACGATAGCAGCTTCGGTGGAAGCCCCGGAGCGGGAGAACTCGGACGCAGAGCCAGGAAAGACGTCGACCAAAGAGGCGACGTCGTCAAACCTCGAAGCGCTCGCCGGCGTCCTGGGCGTCCGGAACTTCGGCCCCGAAGATGTCGATGGCCTCAGCGAGATCCACAGAAACAGAGGTGCCTGGAGAGGAGCCCCTCTTCAGGCAGCGCGCGGTAGGCGGTGCAGGCGGCGGGGGCAACCAAGGCAGCAGCGGCGTGTTCAGCGCCGAGGCACCTGAAACACGCCCGGTGTCTGTCAGCCGGAGCCAGGGAGGCGGGACAGGAGGCGCACTGAGGCTCTGAAAAGGGCCCGTCAGCTCTTACAGGAGCGCTCTCCAGTGGCCCTGAAAAGGGCCGTTGGCCGTTGGCCTCGCCCACGCCGCTGCCACGGGTCATCTTAATGGAAGTCATATCTTCGTTTTCCGTTGATCAGTACAAATGCTGAAAGAAAAGGGAGGATGGGCGGCGGTTTGCGCCGCCATATATACACGGTGCTGTGGGAATGTGGGTGGTGCCCATGTTGATTGGTGCATAGTTGAAATTATTCATGGGACAAGCCCATAAGGCAAAGCCTAGATGGCGTAGCCTACATGAAATAGAACAGCTGATCACAACGTTCCTTACTGTGAGACATTCAACATGGTCACGCCCATGGGCGCTGTGTACCACCACACATTGGAGAACTGCGCAAAATCATCTGATCACAACGTTGTCGTTCCTTACTGTGAGACATTCAATCGCTCCATGTTCAAGCTGCTGCAGTTTTATTTACAAAAAGGTGGAGCAAAAAACAATGCTGTGCTGAAGAAGTTGTGTATTTAAAATTGGATCGCCTTTGTGAACCTGGGTAAGTTGGGGTGAGTACCAAACACCATCTCCTGGTACTCACCTGAGTGACTAACTCACTTAAAAAGTTATGTGCACCCCTGTTTATAAATGCAATTTCATATCCTCCTAAACAATCTGGGGTATACCACAAACCTTTCCACCGGCCGCGTTACGGCCGCGTTACGGCTGCGGCACGGAACAGCTGCGATTCTGCCCTGCTTGCATTTCCACCGGTTGCGTTACGGCAGCGCAGCAGCAGCCATATTCACGCGAGATCACGAGATCACGCGATAATCCTAAACCTAATGTACTTACCTTCCACTCCCAAAACTACTGCAATTAAATGCCACGCTTTGTCCTTCCGGCCATTGTCATCATAAAAAGGATGATTTGGTACATAAATGACTTCATGTTGCTGAACTTTGACAATGAGTCTCTCGTCGTCCATGTTGCCGACCCTCTGAGACCCCTTGATTGATTGACTGTTGACCTGGTGCCACCTGTCATGACGTAATAATATTGATGTGAAGTTGTGATAGGCTACATGAGCTGAGTATTGTGTTTTATATTGAAAATTGACCGGATGCTCTTTACTTTTTCATTTCCTGCCCTGCTCGATCTGCTCTGTTGAAATTGACGCGGTTCAGCAACGGCTTGCGGCAAAAATAGAAATGCTACGGAATGATAGCATTTAGGTTCCACCGTTCCGCAGCCACGCCCGGTGGAAATGGTCTCATTGATTAGAGTGGAACCTATCTGCTGCGGTGACCGCGGCCAAGACGTGCTGCAGCCGTAACGCTGCCGTTACGCGTCCTGTGGAATCGGACCTTTAGGCTACCACATTGAATAGGCCTTATATTTTTATATTTATTTTTGACTTGGCCCCATGTTCGTAGGAGCGTGCTGGCACCACATCTATGGGGGTAAAAGGCATGATGATACATGATATTTTTTTGACAATATGCAGAATCTTTTCACTTACGAATTAACACTATTTTTTGCCATCACGCCACCCAAGCCTTATTATGGGCAACCGTGTTCCCCTTGGCTGCAATTTGGAATTCCTTGTAGGAATTCATAATAATGCACTGCTCGTCTTGATTGAAATACACCGCTCTCGCTCTATTTATTTTGCATAAGGGTGAGTCAAATGACGCGATAAACGCCCCTTTTATGTGAACAGACATTGAACCTAAAGCGGAAAACCTGGTTCAACTAATTTAATCTAAAGTGAGCGTAGTGGTACCATTTAACTCTGAATGCGAGTTGCATCTCTGTCGAGCCAGGTTTTCCCAACAAAGCCTGGGTATGTTCAGCGAAGTTCATGGTATCTTAGGCCCAATTTCTACCCCTTACCCCTTCCCCTTACCCCTCCCCCTTGTTTTGAAGGGGTAAGCTGAAGGGGTAAGGGGTAGAAATGCGATTGGGCTTTAATCTTGTTCTGTCACACAAGAAGCTCCATCAGCCTATCATCCAAAACCATTGCACCCTGGACCCCACCCACCACTCAACACCTCTTCCAATCGCTGCCATCCAGAAGAAGATACACATCGAGATCTGCCACAATTTCCCTCTAAAACCTGCAACATGTACACTATTAGTTTCCCAGTAAATTGACTTTTATTCAGATATATTTACATATATCTGACATGCGATCCACTATACTGTTACATTTACCAAATATGTTTTGGCAAAGTCCATTACTACACGCCACCGAGGTGGCTGCCACCACCACCAAAGTGACTTTTCTGGGCTCTTCCAAGCATAAAGGACGCAGGGTGGTGGTGATGGTGGTGTTGTTATGGTTGTTGTTGTTAAATCTGGTTTATTGTTACAAAACATGGCTAGGGTGCTCCGCTGCCATGCAAGAGGCGATCCCCCGAGTTTGTGTGGAGATGGCTGGTTTGAATATCCCATATCATGCTTTTTTAAGGTTTAATAATTGAATTTGGGGCTACTACTAGAATAGGGTTACATACCTGTATTGCATTACATCAGCCATACCACCCTGAACACGCCCGATCTCGTCTGATCTCGGAAGCTAAGCAGGGTCGGGCCTGGTTAGTACTTGGATGGGAGACCGCCTGGGAATACCAGGTGCTGTAAGTGGTGTCGGGTGGTGGTCAATAGCTGGCACTCTTCGCTTTGGCCTTAACATCACTCCCGATGCCCCAGTGCAGTGACGGGGACACTGTGCTGCGGAAGGCGCCGTCCTTCGGAGGAGACGTAAAACCGAGGTCCTGACTCACTGAGGTCATAAAAAGATCCCAGGGCACTTATCGCAAAGAGTAGGGGTTCCCCCGGTGTCCTGGCCCAACCAGGCTCATTCAATCTGGCCCCCTAATCATCCCCCTGTATAATTGTATAATTGGCTGACTCATTAATTCCCTCACCCTCCACCTCGAGCTGGTGTGTGGTGAGCGTTCTGGCGCAGATTGGCTGCTGTGCATCACCCCTAGTGGGTGCTACACACTGGTGGTGGTGAGTGAGGTCCCCCCCTTCAATGTAAAAGCGTCTTTGAGTGTCTAGGAAAAAGCGCTATATAAATTCAATGCATTATTGGATTACCCCTCATTATTCTCAAACGGTTAATTTCTGCAAAACCAATTTCGCATATTTCAAAAACGGTCTGATTTGTATCATGTCGCTTTAAGGCCCCCCTCCCGAGTAGCTCAGTCTGTTGTGATTGGTCAGCACGCCCACTTTGTTGCGATTTGTCAAATACTTTGCGTGTTTCACCCCCTGAGAATTTGTAAACATTGCGGGTGACCGGGAGGCGGGACTTATGCACATAAGCACCGGCCACTGTGCAGTCTGAAGTCACACTCAGTATGTTTACATGCACAGCTTAATCAGATAAAGGCCATAGTTCGATTATGCTCCTCAATCGGACCACTGCAACTGTCCGAGTATACATGGCGGTGAGAAAATCGATTCATTGGCAGAAGCATTTCTTTCCCTGGTACGATAGGTGGCGCTGTGCCCATTTCAACTAGTAGTAATAGAGCTGTCACACTAAATTTGTACCGGCTGCCAAATTTGTACCGGGCGCGTCATCAATACGTAATCCATTCCAAACCTGCCCTGCAACAGATGATCGCGTCGTCCGTTGCCTGGCAACGCACGATCGCGTCGAATGACGTGAAAGGTTCCCGAACATTCGCGAACCTTCTATCTAGCGATCCGTTATCTGTATTGTGCTATTTCGTCCTTGACCTGCTTTAAACACTCAGTTACTTGCTAAATTTGATTAAACAATGAAATACAATACAAATATAAAGTAAAAACAAGTGTTATCTAGCGATCCGTTTTCTGTATTATGTTATTTCGTCTTTGGCAACATGAGCGCGAATGTTTTTGAAACCCGCTTTAAACACTCAGTTTACTAGCTAAATTTGATTCAAAAATGAAATACAATACAAATATTGTGGCAACCCCACGCCATTGACCAGGGGCCAGCCGCTGCAGCACCGGCCCCGTGGTCGGGTGGTGGAAGGGAGATACCTCCCCCTCCACCCAGCTGCGCTAGAGGGAACATCAACCGGGCCCAGGGAATCAAGAACATTGGGGGCACCTGGGGAACCAGGACAGAGGAGCTTAAAGGGCTGGGCACGTGGCAGACAGGGGAGAGGGCGGACGAGGAAGAGACGTGCTGTGGAACCGACGTGCTTTAACAAAACGTTTTCCCCACCAGGAGTAAGCCGGAGGCGTCGGGAGCTGTTTCCCCGCCGACCCCGAGGAAGGGCTGGACGGTCTGGACCAGGAGGTCCCGTGCCCTTATTCCCGATTACGGAAGAACTTTAGTTTATATGATTTCCCTTTTCGGGACTGGTTTTACAATAAAACCCGTTGCACCGCAACCCTGCTTCTTTCATTAATTCCAGAATCCCCGCCGCCGACGAAGGGGGTTGCCACAGTGGTGGAGGATGCGGGCAACGCGATCTCTGGACTTAAACACAACCCAGACCACGATGGAGCACGCCGACCAACCCGCCACGAGGGACGAGGAGATAGACGTCCTACGGAGATGCATGGTCCGAATGGCCGAGCAGCTCGCTCGGGGTCCTGCATTCGCCGCCCCCACGAAGAGGCTGACAAAGATGGGACCGGAGGACGACGTAGAGGCGTACCTTGACGTGTTCGAGCGGACCGCGGACCGTGAACAATGGCCCGCGGACGATTGGGGCCACATCCTAGCGCCCTTCCTGACCGGGGAAGCTCAGCGCGCCTACCGGGATCTCAACCCCCAACAGGCGGGGCATTACCCGACGCTCAAGCAGGCCATCCTCGCCCATTATGGACACAGCCTCCCCGCCCAGGCGCAGCGCTACCACGACTGGAGCTACGAACCGCTCGGCTCAGTGAGAAGCCAGATTTCCCAACTCGTCCGGCTGGCCGAGCGGTGGCTCGTAGAAGGCGACGCCCCCCCCCTGCTGGATCGTCTCGTCATAGACCGCTGCATCCGATCGCTTCCCCCCGGCGCCAAACGCTGGGCCTCCGGGAACCAGCCCCGAACGGTGAACGATCTCGTGGAACTCCTCGAGAACCATCAAGTAACCCAGCGGCTTTGCGGAGGAACAGCCCCGCCTCCCGGAGGGGGGGAGCCGCGGACCGAACGACGCGGACGGATGACAGAGACCCCGCGCTCCCAGACACCGGTCGTCCGAGGCCCCGCCTACCCGGCTCAAAACATCGTGGCCTGCAGAGGCCCCGCCCCCCCGACTCCGAGAGAGGAGTGGAGGTGCTACACCTGCGGCCAGAAGGGCCACCTGGCCCGCCACTGTCCCGGCGCAGGGGACGTGTCAATGCCCACGGCCAGTCCGTCCGACCAGAGGGGAGGAGCCTGCCTCCGCACCACCTGCTGGTCACACGAGAGGACCGTCTCGCCGAGCCTGCCGGTACGGGTGGGAGGGCACGACACCCATGCCCTCCTGGACTCAGGGAGCGTGGTCACCTTGATCCGGCCCGACATAGCCTGTGGAACGCCCGGGCAGGACGTGGAGGTGGGCTGCATCCACGGACAGACGGAAACATACCCCACCAACCTCATCACAGTACAAACCCCGAAGGGGACCTTCACGGTTCAGGCCGGGGTAGTGCCCAACCTACCCATGCCCCTGTTAATTGGACGAGACTGTCCCATCTTTGGACGACTGTTGGGGGCGGAGCTTCGCCCACCAAGACCCCGACATCCAAGGACGAGACCGCGCCAGCTACGAAGCCGACCCGTCTACATGGCAGGCCATCCCCCACCATCCCCGACTGACTCCGACGAACCTCCGCAGAGACCCGCGAGAGAGGTAGGATGCCGGCCTCACGCCTCGTCCACGGAATCCCTTCCCCCGGGGACACCGGGCACGATGACCGCCTCCGAGCCGATTCCCCCACCAGAGGAGAGTGAGAGCCCACCCCTCATTGACTTCTCCGACCTCCCCCTGGCCGTTGAGGGGCGAGCGGACAGGGGCGGACGGTTCGCCACCGCCCAGCTGGAGGATGACTCCTTAAGACACGCCTGGGGACACGTGCAAACCCACGAGGGACTATCACGGGACTCGGTGAGTTGCCGGCAGTACCCACATTACAGCACACGGGGAGGGTTACTGTATAGGGTAATTCAGAGGGGGGGTAAGGAGGTGGAACAGCTGATCGTTCCACGGACCTATGTTAGCAAGGTGTTGTACATGGCCCACTCACACCTCCTAGGGGCTCATCTGGGGATGGATAAGACCAGGGACCGGGTGTTAGCTAGATTTTATTGGCATGGGGTAAAGAAAGACATAGAGGACTACTGCCGAGCCTGCCCCGAGTGCCAACGTACCGCCCCTAGACCGTCCGTACGGAATCCCCTCATACCCATGCCCCTGATCGAGGTCCCCTTCGACAGACTGGCCTTAGACATCGTAGGCCCCCTCCCCAGAACTAGCAGAGGTCACCGCTACATACTGGTCATGGTAGATTACGCGACCCGCTACCCAGAGGCCATACCTCTCCGCGCCGCCACAGCCAAGGCAGTGGCAAGAGAGCTAATGACGTTATTTAGCAGGGTGGGAATAGTTAGGGAGATCTTGACAGATCAAGGCTCCTGCTTTATGTCCCGGGTGTTAAAGGACCTCCTCAGTCTGTTACAGATCCGCCACCTCCGGACCTCCGTCTACCACCCCCAGACCGACGGACTGGTAGAGAGGTTTAATCAGACCTTAAAACGCATGCTAAAAAAGGTGATGGAGGTCGATGGAAAGAACTGGGACCAGCTACTCCCTCACGTCCTGTTCGCCATCAGGGAGGTACCCCAGGCCTCCACCGGCTTCTCCCCGTTCGAGCTATTCTATGGGAGACGACCGAGAGGGCTCCTCGACATCGCCCGGGACGCCTGGGAGAGCCAACCCTCCCCCCACCGCACCATCATCGAGCACGTGGAGCAGGTACGTGACAGGATGGCGCAGGTGTGGCCCGTGGTCTGGGAGCACCTTGGACGAGCCCAGCAAGCCCAAGCTCGGGTGTACAACCGGGGGGCCCAGCTGCGCACCTTCGACCCGGGCGACCAGGTCCTCGTCCTCATCCCGACCTCTGAGTGCAAGTTCCTGGCCAACGGCAACCGGGGAGACGCAAGACCACCCAGCTGTACCACATCAACCTGCTGAAGCGGTGGCAACCACTGACCACTCCGCGGGATCCAACTCTCCTGACGCTGGCCGCTCGACTGCCCCCTCCAGAGGTCCCAGTGGGGGAGCTGCTGAGCCCGAGCCAGACACAGGACATGCGGGACATGGTGCTCCAACATCTAGATGTCTTCTCAGAGCGACCCGGCAGGACCACAACCGTCAGCCACGACATCCGGACAGAACCGGGAGTCAGAGTCCGCCTCCGGCCCTACCGCATCCCGGAAGCACGGCGAGCCGTCATCAGAACAGAGGTCGCCCGCATGCTGCAGATGGGGGTCATAGAGGAGTCCCATAGCGCGTGGTCCAGCCCGGTGGTTCTGGTACCCAAACCAGACGGGACCTACCGGTTCTGCAATGACTTTCGCAAACTGAACGAAGCGTCTGTCTTCGACGCCTACCCTATGCCACGGGTGGACGAGTTAATAGAGCAACTGGGCCCGGCCCGGTTCATATCCACCCTAGACCTCACGAAGGGATACTGGCAGGTCCCCCTCACCAAGCGGTCCCGGGAGAAGACGGCGTTCGCCACACCAGACGGGCTATACCAATACACCGTCCTCCCGTTCGGGGTGCATGGGGCACCCGCATCCTTTCAAGGGATGATGGACCGGATCCTACGGGCCCACAGAGAATACGCCGCCGCGTATATAGACGACATCGTAATACACAGCAGCACCTGGACCCTCCATCTCCACCACCTCCGAGCCGTCCTGGGGGCGCTTCGAACCGCCGGCCTCACGGCCAACCCCCAGAAGTGTCGCCTGGGCCTGGAGGAGGCCTCCTACCTGGGCTATCAAGTCGGGAGGGGCTGTGTGAGACCCCAGGACGAAAAAGTGCAAGCCATCCGGACCTGGCCCAGGCCAACCACCAAGAAACAGGTGAAGTCCTTCCTGGGACTAGTCGGTTACTATCAGAGGTTCATCCCCGCGTTCGCAACACTGGCCAGCCCCCTCAACGAGCTAACCCGGAAGACTCTACCCGACCGAGTGAAGTGGACGGAGGAGGTTGAGGAAGCCTTCTCCCACCTACGGCAGGCTCTCTGCACCGAGCCCGTGCTCATCACCCCGGACTTCAGCCTCCCCTTCGTGGTACACACGGACGCGTCTGAGGTGGGGCTGGGAGCCGTTCTATCTCAGGTCCGGTCAGGAGAGGAACATCCGGTGACCTTCATCAGCCGGAAGCTCCTGGCCAGCGAAAGGGCATACTCAACGGTGGAAAAGGAGGCGCTGGCAATCAAGTGGACCCTAGAAAAGCTCCGTTACTACCTCCTCGTCGGAACTTTAGCCTGGTCACCGACCACGCCCCCCTAAAGTGGATGGCAACGGCCAAGGACACCAACGCCAGGGTGACGCGCTGGTTCCTGGCCCTGCAAGACTACCGCTTCCAGGTGGTCCATCGACCCGGAAGGGCCCACGGTAACGCAGACGCACTGTCCCGAAGGGACGCCTGCCTAGGGCTAACAGGAGGAACCCCCGGCTTGCTGCTGAGGATGGGGGTGTGTGGCAACCCCACGCCATTGACCAGGGGCCAGCCGCTGCAGCACCGGCCCCGTGGTCGGGTGGTGGAAGGGAGATACCTCCCCCTCCACCCAGCTGCGCTAGAGGGAACATCAACCGGGCCCAGGGAATCAAGAACATTGGGGGCACCTGGGGAACCAGGACAGAGGAGCTTAAAGGGCTGGGCACGTGGCAGACAGGGGAGAGGGCGGACGAGGAAGAGACGTGCTGTGGAACCGACGTGCTTTAACGAAACGTTTTCCCCACCAGGAGTAAGCCGGAGGCATCGGGAGCTGTTTCCCAGCCGACCCCGAGGAAGGGCTGGACGGTCTGGACCAGGAGGTCCCGTGCCCTTATTCCCGATTACGGAAGAACCTTAGTTTATATGATTTCCCTTTGCGTGACTGGTTTTACAATAAAACCTGTTGCACCGCAACCCTGCTTCTTTCATTAATTCCAGAATCCCCGCCGCCGACGAAGGGGGTTGCCACAATATAAAGTAAAAACAAGTGTTATCTAGCGATCCGTTAACTGTACTATGTTATTTCGTCTTTGGCAACATGAGCGCGAATGTTTTTTGAAACCTGCCCGGCAACGGACGACGCGATCATCTGTTGCAGGCAGGTTTGGAATGGATTACGTATGGATGACGCGCCCGGTACAAATTTGGCAGCCGGTACAAATTTAGTGTTAAAATTGTACCGGGGGCGAAAATTGTACTGGCCTACGTCATCAGTTGTTTACATCTTGACAACCTGCCTGGCAACAAACAACGCGATCGTCTGTTGCCGGGCAGGTTGCAAAAAACATTCGGCTCATGTTTCCAAAAGACGAAATAACATAATACAGATAACGGATCGCTAGATAACACTTGTTTTTACTTTATATTTGTATTGTATTTAATTGTTTAATCGAATAGCAACAGACGACGCGATCGTCTGTTGCCGGGAAACGGGCGATCGCGTCAAATGACGTAGGAAGGTTCTTGAACATTCGCGTCCTACGTCATTTGACCCGTGTACATGCGTCAAATAATAATCTTAATAATCCAATCATAGTTGGACTAACCCAATAATTCGATTTTCTTGAGGGTCATGTAAACGCACTGACTGTTACGGAGGAAAGTTTCATGCACCTATCGATTTTTCTAGTTTAGCAGACGTAAAATATGTATACATCAGACATGGGGGACTCGAGTCACATGATTTGACTCGAGTCAGACTCGAGTCGCAAATTTGAGGACTTGAGACTTGCTTGACTAACACTGATAAAAGACTCGACTTGACTTTGACTTGGTCTTCATGACTTGAGACTTGACTTAGACTTGAGACGGATGACTCGAAATGACTTTTCTAAAGTTAGATTATAGGGTGGATATGTGATTTGCGATACGCCAGCAGATTTGAAAAGACGCAACTCAAATGGTCCTACCCCCTCTCCTTCAACGCTGACTCTGACTCCACCCATTCCAAGTACATGGACGCGCAATCACACAAGAGCGCGAACACAGATGCGCGAAAGTGGGCCAGGGCAGGCTAGCTAGGTTGTAGTTTAGGGTTGTATTCTAGCGCTAGGTCCAAATGTGGATTAGCAAGTAAACTAGCTCCAGTAGCTACCGCAGGATAACAACAAAACAAAGCTTGCTCTGGCACGAGCTTTGAGTACGTGCACGTGCACGAAGAGGTCACGCGCGGGGGGGGGGGGGGGGGGAGTGCAGTACAACCGTTTGATTGACGTACTTACTGTCCAATGCCACTCGGTGTTTCTGAAAATCATTGGCTGGAGTTTTTCGAGCCCTGCCCGTTCCACAGATGATTAACTTGTTTAATTTTCATGTCAGTAGGCTACTTCTAACTCAGTGGTTTTAAGTGTCTTTTTGTTCAAGGTGGAGGTACGAGTTATAGCAGTCCCTGCATCAAGTGCACCTCTTGAACGTGTGTTCAGCCATGGTGGGGTGATAATGTGACCGCATCATTCAGAACCCAGTGACAAAGTACTGTCAAATTATTTTTTTTGCAAATGCAATGCATTGTAAGTCGATGTATGTTGCGAGGCAGCAAGATTGCTAACAGCTTTCAGGCTTTTGTATTACTATTTCCCCTTCCTACAGTATGTGTATGTGATATTACTTTTGAAATATTCTTTTTTTCATGCCTGATGCCATGTGTTGCAAATAATATTCTACAACATGTAGGGAGATTGAGTGATTGACTTGAACTGTTGTCGTATACAGCTACCTAGAGGTTCTATTTGATTCTGTTCATAGGTTGGAGGTAATGATCATAATAAACATTTTCAAACTATGCACATAATGGTTTTGGAATGTTTTGAATAGTGTGAGTTATTGTTAAGACATTGTTATTGTTAATGTTGAAATAAAACTAAACTTATGAACCACTCTCTTTACCGATTTTTAAATGTGGAAACTGGGTTAGATCATCAGATTTTTGTATGACTTGACTTTTGACTTGCTTGACCTGAGCAATGACTTGACTTGTGACTTGCTTGATTCTCACCACAGTGACTTGGGACTTGCTTGAGACTTGAAGGTTATGACTTGAGACTTGCTTGTGACTTGCACATGAATGACTTACCCCCCCCCTCTGGTATACATATGTCAATTAACTGTCTAAAGCAAATGGAAAAGACAAAAAAGCATCACCCCTTTAACCTGTGCACACTGATTACTCAATGTGCAAGAGGCGTGCAGCCTTAGCCAGCCCCAGAGTCCAGTCAGATTGGGCCAGGTGAGGCTGCTAAAACCAGCCAACATCCACTCCCACAGTTGTCTTCTTCAGCTGGAATAAACTCCCTGAGGATTTAAGACTTGCCCCAACTCTGAGCACCTTCAAAACAAGATTGAAGACTTTTATGTTTGCTTTAGCTTTCTGCTAAATCTTAAATACTTTACCTTTATCTTACTAAAATGCCTTTTTAACTTTCCCTTTATTTTCTATTTTTACCAGAAAAATACATGACATTTGCTGAGTAATGCCTAGAATATTGTAATAGATTGTCCTTTAGGTCGGGTTGTAGTCCCGACTTGGGTTCCAGGGAGTCTGTTGATCTGATCTTAAATAACTTTCAATTTAATTTTCTCACTTTCTTAAATACATTGCACTTTCAATTTTACTTACTAAAAAGCCTTTTTTAACTTTCTATTTTACTCATTTCTTTGCATATGTTTTCTTTTACTTATCTATTATTTTATTTTATTGTATAACAATGTTTATATGTGAAGCACTTTGAGTCTGCCTTGTGTATGAAAAGTGCTATATAAATAAAGTTGCCTTGCCTTGCCTTGCTGTTCTGTTAAGTTGTTCTTACAATAAGCTGATGTACCGTTTGGAACTCCACCAGCCTTGGCTGTGTGGTCATTAAATCCTTGAATTGAATTGAATACACTTTATTGTTCACAGACAGGAAATTCACAGAACAAAGTACAAAACAGTAATAAGAAATAAAAAAAACTGTAAATAAAAGAAAGTGCAAATAACAATGAAAAAACTGTATATATACAAAACAGGAGAAATGTAGATTCGATTTAAGGAGGGAAGTAAGGGGAGAACCATTTTATGATATGGTGCCACTGGAGAGTCTTGAATCAGAGACCTTAGAGAGACTGACTATATTGAATTATGACAAGAAGAATGGGTGAGTTACACAACTTATTTTAGCTTAATCAGAGAGAAGATGAACATCTTTAACCCCACAATTGTTGTGTTGGTCCCATGGTTCACAAATACTTGCATATACTAGACATGGTACACATTTACAAAATATTTGACACTGAGGTGGTTTGATTTTGTTTTTCGGTTACAGCATGGTAGGTCAATTGATGTACTTTAACATATACGTCAATCATCAACATCCTTAAACCTCTGCATCGTCATCCTCATTCTCGTCGCCAGCATGGTCATTTGCTTCATCATTATTGCCATCGTCATCATCACCCTGCATCTGGAAACATCCATACAGGATGTGGAAGAACAGAAAAGAAAAACGATATCAAGGTACAGAAATAATTAAAATATAACCGCAAGCGGTGATTAACGGGGTCTGAGCAAAATGAAAAGTCAAGAACACACTAATGGAAGATATATATGGAAGATAAATAAATAGGACATATAATTATGAATGATAGACGTTCCCCTTAATGCCATACTGTGCATAGGCTTTCAGGTGAGTGGGCCGCAAATCAATGGCTGAATGTCATCTTGAGCTTGTTCATAGTGCTCTAATTGGGATTCAAACACTCAACCTAAGGATCACCAGTGCAAGGCACTTATCCCATTGAGCCACTGACAAAGCTGAACTGTAGCCTCATTCACATGGTGAAAATGTCTATTGATAAGCACACAACATCCAGAAAACTCCAAGGACACATTTGAAAAGATAATTAAGGGATTTTTTAAAAGAGTACAGATCTGAAAATGTGCACTGTTAATGGTATCCACCTAATGATAGTCGTATGGTAGTTACAATAACAAAATGGTCATATAGGAAAAATGGGCTGAGACGATGGACATTTGGACTTTCTATGAAATCGTGGCAAATGTAAACATGTTTAGAGCAGAAGACCAGGATGAAAAAGATGCATCTGATTTTGGAGAAATAAGTTCATATTTTTTTTTAAATAGCACCACCTTTGGCTGCAGTACCACAATTTGGGTTTATGGGTAGTGGGGGTTATTGGTAACTATACCTGAATAAAAGTTTTCCGACTCACAGGCTGTAGTATAGGCTGAAGTATGACTTTTACAGAATTTTGGGGAAAACATGAAGTGTACAGAAATAATAGGGGACCAAGCAGCTTTGCTGCTCGGACCCCTAATAACAGAGATACTGTATGTAGAAATTCATAAAAGTTATTCATGGCTTTGAAAATTGATTGTTGGTGTTTTGTGCCCTACTCTTCTAGTTTATAGTCAATCATATATTTATTTACATTATATAGATTCAAAAGTTTAGGACTTTTATTTAGTTTCCATAAATTAATCATTACAATCACTTCTTGATAAACCCCAAACACAAAGAACCTGGGAGAATAACCTGGATTCCAAGTTGTCAAATATTCAAATATATATATATAATATGGTATTTTATACAACGGGGGGCCTGAATCCAGCGATCTGATTGGTTCCTAACTGTTGTATAATGAGCGTATACATAACTGCTATGACGCCCAATCATTTTGTGAAAGTATCACTCCGCGCCTTGAAGTGGAAAGTGTCAAAGAATACAACCGTGTTTTTACTAGTGTGTGTGTGTGTGGAGTCATTTTGCCATAATTTTAACAGTTGTATAAAATAAATAGCACAGTTCACTGAAGCCTAAAATCGGCGAGTGAACTGCTCCATAGGATAAATTGCCGGCGAACCGCTCTATCGGAGCCTTCTCTCGGAGGGACGCTAAAGTGTGTTGCATAGCGACCGTCGATGCATAGCGGCAGCCAGGAGGGACTACTTTTTGGTATAAAACGGCTACTTTGACTTTCTTGGTTTCTTTTTAAATGTAGTGTGTCTATGACTTTCGTTTCGCCATAACAGTAACCGTTGTATAAAAGCAATAGATCACTTCAGTCAGTGGCATGTGCTCATTATACCACTGTGAATGGGGTCGCCGGCCCTCCGCTGCGCGTCGGGGCCGGACAACGCCCCTTAACAGTGGTATAATGAGCACATACTACAGCCTGTTGTGATCTATTGCTTAAATATACAATAATGCTGTAGGCATAGAGTGAAATACCCTACCTTAGTGCCGAGCTGCTCTGGCATCCACAGCAGTTATACATGCTCTCACCCAGTGTCTCTGAGTTGGATGAGGCACACAGAGCTGCTTACCTCTCCGTGTTACATAACTGTAAGAGAGGTAGAAGAGAGATATTTAGTACTAGTACAACTAGTACAATCCTAACACAAAGAAGACAAGGCTGACATGGTGAGGGTTAACCCTACACGGGTGGTCATCACCTACACAGTGGCGTCGAGGTGGCAGCCTGTAGAAGCATCTTTCACCAGGTAAGACTTCACTCGTTGGCAAGGTAACTCTCTGTCGGTCACCCCCGGACAGCAGTCCACTGGGACCTCTCCTGAAGCAGACACACATAGGTATGGCTGAGTACAGGCAGGGGTCTGTGTGTGTGTGTGTGTGTGTGTGTGTGTGTGTGTGTGTGTGTGTGTGTGTGTGTGTGTGTGTGTGTGTGTGTGTGTGTGTGTGTGTGTGTGTGTGTGTGTGTGTGTGTGTGTGTGTGTGTGTGTGTGTGGTGCTTACCTAAAGTCCAGTGGCTGGAGATGAGAGCCAGAAAAATAAGCATTAGGAGTCTGGTTGCCATGGTGCTGTGGAAGTCTTCAGTTTAGTCTTTAGGTATGATGGAGTCAATAGCTAGAGGCTGTATTTATGCACCTTTGCCACCCCCCTAAGACTGCCACACCTCCTGCTCAATGCTTAGTTTCACTTTCTGGGACACTTTCTGAGAAGAAGTAGAAGCTTTGCTTTTCTTGTAAACCCAACCTTCATGCACTCCCTCATTGTATTTAAATAATAAATAAATGGTATCTTTTGTTTGAATCACATTTCCATTCATAACTGAAGGCCTTCCCATCATCATCACACCACACTGCCTTGGCAAATGCAGGGCTTTTTGTTGTGCTTTGACTTTCATTTCTGCTGTAACACTGGAATTTCCCTTTTGTGATTATGGCAACCTGGCCATGAATCTTATCTTATCACTCTTATCTAAACCAGGGAAAAGCCCAGTACTTAAAGCATGTCATAGTTATAGCCACTCCATCACTTACAGCCTGCCAGAGTCCCTCTTAACCAATGGAACAATGGTTCAAGGGTCTCCAACACCAGCAGTTGAAATAGTTAATTGTCTGAAAACATCTATTCACACTGTGTAGAAAGAGAGCGACGTCGATTCCTAATGTGAAGTGCGATCTGTTGGGTATTGGGCAATCATCTGACTCCTGTCAAATGATAAAAAAAAACCTGTTGTAGGAACCGAAACAAACATACTCACACACACACACACACACACACACACACACACACACACACACACACACACACACACACACACACACACACACACACACACACACACACACACACACACACACACACACACACACACACACACACACGGAAGCACTACATACAGACAGACAGACAGACGCACATACACACACACACACACACTCAAACACACATGGACAAACACACATGCAGACCCACACACACACCCACACACACAAACAAACAAACTGACTAAACAGGTGTATTTGTCTGGGTGTGTACCAGTTTATGTGTACTAAATGGATGTATTTCTAAGGTGTGTACCTAACTGGATTGTTTTAAAGAGCACTTTGTACGGTTCTTGGTTTCATTTCACCAATTCTCTCTTTATCCTGGAGGAACCATTCAGTAGTTGACTCTCACTTCAGGATGTTTATGATGCAATTGAAAACCATGTGCTAGAAAATAATGTGGTGCTGATCTTCTTGAGCCTAGCTTCCTATACTGAAACAGAAAGCTGAATGAACTCAGCAGCTGAGTTCATTGCTGAGTTACTGATCTACTGTGCCTTCATAATCTCTCCCTCGAACATAGTGAAATCCCGAAGATTTGGGAATCAGCTTTTTTTCTTTACAGTTTTTGCCCGTTGCTTGAACACGTTTTGCAAAACTTGGGTCATTGTGTCAAAACTCAACACACAAGCAAATAAGACACAACACTGGGAAATATACCATTCCCATCTATGTCAAATTGAAACTCTGCTATCGAACTTAACAATCCTTTGTCAAAATCTTGACAACGGAAAAAAATATTTGATAGGGTTTAGAAATGGCGAGTAAGGGGGGAAGTTTACAACTTCAAATTGTTTCTGGTTGGTGAACCAGTTCCGGACCGGAACTGGTCCGGTCCGATGGAAGTTACAGACTTTTTCAAATGCTTGAGCACTATAGCACATGCTTACAGTTTTTTCCTATCGTTTTCGGTCATGTACCCATACTATGGTCACTTTTCCCTATCACTTAACACAGTGGGCTTTAGAGACATACACCTCTGCATATCTGTTAACCTTTGGTGCAAAATGCACTACAACAACCACACCACAAACAATGCTGCCATAACTTAACACATGTTTCCTCTCAGAACACTATGACCTAAAAAACACTAACATCTTGAAGCATTGCCAATTGCATATATAAAATGTTGCTGTGTCCTCCAGTTTGGCATAGATTTCCTGTAGTGTTGCATTGAAAAAAAGAGAAAAAACACAGACAAACACTTCTTTGGACTACAGTAATAAAGTTTGTAATATTACAGTATGACAATCCAAGCCAAGTATCTGCTGACAGTGTTCATATGTCGGTTTACCTCCCACAAAAGATGTCACAATTGAGTGTGGTAAATGTACTGTAATTGTAAATACAGTAAATACTGTAAGTGTTTTATGAGAAACTGAGAATAACAATTTTCAGTTTTTGTAATGCAAATTACATACAGTAAGTACGTAATATATGATCCAGAAACAAATCACAAACACAACAGTTTTTTTTCACTGTGCTTTACTTTTTGGAGATTTAGCTGAAATGACCACCAGGTGTTTTGCATTGCAAAACTTATCCTCTGTGTTTTGTACAGATCATTGTATGTAGTGTTGCTTTTACATAAAAAAAGTAATTCCATGCCAATTCACCAAGAACTATGGTGCACAGGGAGAAAAAAATCTAAATTACTGTAAAATAAAATAAATAAACTATAAACTAAATATTTTTTCTTATTCAAACATGTAACTTCATTTGTCTGTCCAAATGCAGCATCTTTCCACCTACAGTGATCTAAATTACTGTTAGGTTTTGAACAGAAAGTTCACTGTTTTGAACAGAGTATCTAAACATTGGTAAAATATGCTGTAGTTCCACAGCGTTTTGCCGGTAGTGAACATTGACTGGGGCAGGTATCCATGAAAATTGGAAGAAGGCGTCATTGCCAGCATTTGTATCTTAGCATAGGGGCAAGTAACCACAGTTTGGTTCACATGGTCTACTGGTATGCTCACTGTGTTAAGTGTTTAGGGAATGTGAACATGGTTTAGGTAAATTGCCTAAAACGATAGGAAAAAACTGTAAACCAAAGTAACACAACTTTTTTTGTTAGTATACCTTAAACATATATAACCACACATACATTAAACAAAAGCGCTGCTTTGCACTTTAGTTGCAATTCTGCAACACACTTGCGCCTTTCTGCAACACTCTTGCTCCTGCAAACGACACACTATTGCATACATTAGACACTATAGTTAAAAAATGAAATCTCAGGTACCATTTGGAAAAAACATCTATTCAAAATACAAAACACATTGGGCAATTGACCCACCTGAAAACACTTACTTACAAAACTGAATACCAATGAGCCAGGTAAAAAAAGGCCAAAGGGCAATTGTGCAAGTCCCGGGGCTATCTCATTGTGTGCCGCCATAGGTAACTGCACCATCATGCAAAAAGAGGTCCCTACAATACCCAACATATCATCACATTTTTAGATGCACTTCATGATGCAGCTGAACAGGACAGATCAGAGCAGCCTAGGCTTGTTGTTGTTGTCTGGGATAATGTTTGTTTCCATCAGCTGTTTTTGTCTGGAACTGGTTCACCAACCATAAACAATTTTGAGTCGTATACTTGCCCCCTTACTCACCATTTCTAAACCCTATCGAAGACTTTTTTTTCGGCTTAGAAATGGCATGTACAGTATATGACCGCCAACCACATGCTCGCATGCCTCTTCTGCAGGCAATGGCACAGGCCTGGGGAAACATCGAGGTTAGGTCAATCCATGGATGGATTCGGCACTCAAGGCGAGGATCCATAAGCCCACCCAAGCACAATTGCTGTATTTTTCTGTGTTTACAGTACAGTAGTGTATTTTTGGTTTATCTTTTTTATCTTAAACTGAATTTATTGCACTATAAAAACTGTACTGTAATGTACAGTATTACAGTTTTTGCCAATTGCTTGAACACTATAGACACATGCTTAGACCAAAGTAGCACAACTTGAACAACTTGTTTTGGTTACTATACCTTAAACACATGTAACCATACCTTAAACAAAAGCGCTGCTTTGCACTTTATTTGCAATTGTGCAACACACTTGCTCCTTTCTGCAACACACTTGCTCCTGCACACTACACACTATTTCAAACGTAAGACACTTAATTCAAAATGAAAACTCATTGTACCATTGGGAAAGCTACAAAAAGGCCGAAGGGCAATTGTGCACGTCCCGGGGGGAAATATATCATTGTGTGCCTCCATAAGCCTTTGAGGGTAACTGCATCATCATGCAAAAATAGTTCTCTACAATACCCAACATATCATTACATTTTTAGATGCACTTCATGATGCAGCTGAACAGGACAGATCAGAGCAGCCCAGGTTTGTTGTTTTCTGGGATAATGTTTGTTTCCATCGGGCTGTTTTGGTCCGGAACTGGTACACCAACCATAAACTATTTGAAGTCGTATACTCGCCATTTCTAAACCTTATAGAAAAAAATTTGGCTTGAAGGTGGCATGTATATGACCAGGCAATGGAACAGGCCTGCGGAGACATTGAGGTAAGGTCAATCTATTGAGGTCCAGCCCAACCACGCTAAATCGCCGTGTTTTTCTGTGTTTACAGCTCAGTTGTGTATTTTTGTTTTATTTTTATTTTTGCTTGAACTGAATTTACTGCACTGTAAAGTAACGTACTGCAATGTACAGTATGGATCATTTGATTTTTTAGTTGTTGTGAAAACGTGCCTTCTGTGGAACTGAATGAAAACAGTGAATTTGGAAGACTGCAGTGTTTTATATAAAGTAGACTAGTGTGCTGCTGCTGATCTGAAAGTGTATTCATATGATGAAAGTGTGTATCATTTTGGCATCAGAGTAACATTTTGACAAAGGATTGTTAGGTTTTGATAGCCGAGTTTAAATTTGACATCGATGTGAATGGTATATTTCTCAGTGTTTTGTCTTATTTGCTTGTGTGTTGAGTTTTGACAAACGTGATCAAGCAATGAGCAAAAAAAAAAAACCCAGACAACAACAAACCTGGGATGCATATAGAAATGTTATGATGTGTTGGGTATTGTTGGTACCTATTTTTGCAGGATGGGGCAGTTACCCTCGAAGGCTTATGACGGCACGCAATGATATATACTTCCCCTGTGCTGCCCCGGGACGTACACAATTGCCCTTTGGCCTTTTTGAAGCTGGCTGATTGGTGTTCAGTTTTATAAGTAAGTGTTTTCAGGTGTGTATCAAATTATTTTCAATTACCAAATGTGTTTTGTATTTTGAATAGATATGTTTTCCCAATGGTATGCTGAGATTTCATTTTTTTAACTAAGTGTCTTATGTATGAAATAGTGTGTAGTGTGCAAGAGCGAAGTGTGTTGCAGAAAGGAGCAAGTGTGTTGTAGAATTGCAACTAAAGTGCAAAGCAGGGCTTTTGTTTAAGGTATGGTTACATGTGTTTAAGGTAAGGTATAGTAACAAAAACTTCAAGTTGTGTTACTTTGGTCTAAGCATGTGTCTATAGTCTTCAAGCAATGGGCAAAAACTCTGCTAAAAGGTGGTAAACTGTAATGTAACTGTAATTTCATAACCTAACGGAATTTTTTAACTTTAATTCCATCTTATCTCCCACCCAATTAGGTTTTTGCAAGAAAGATGGTACCATCTTTCTTGCAAAAATGTACGTTATCAATGATAATCACTGAAGCGCTGAACAGAAGAACATTGGGTTGCACTCTGTATTGATCTTTCGAAACCCTTTGATACAGTGAACATTCTATTCTGAAACAGAGATCGGCTCGCATTGGATTCTCAGATCAGGCCATGGCTTAGTTTGAGAACGACTTGTCAGAAAGAACTCTGTGGTCAAATGTCACCGGTTTTTCCTTGGATCTATTTTAAAGGTCCACCAATTGGGACATCAAATTTGAAATTGCTTGTCTATATTTTTAGACTGGAGATACCGGGATTTACTGCTTCTCTTGCTGTGTCAAATGAGACCATACCAACTGGTT